>NW_012267221.1:5211270-5273349 GCF_000151885.1 Dipodomys ordii
CGCGCCGCCTCCCGGGCCGCCTGCCCGCACTTCGGGTGAGCGCGCCGCACCTTAAAGGGCCCGCAGCGGGGTCGCCCCCCTCCCCCAGCGGGGGTCCCAGGGAGGGGGCTTCTCCGGATCTCCGCCGCCCGCCCGGGTGGATCCGGAGACGCGCTTTCCCACCCCGCGAGCGCACTCCCTCGGAGCTTGCCAGAGGATGAAGGGAGGGGAAAAAAAAATCTGGGATGGGGGTGGTGGGAGGATTAAAATAGTCTGCACAGTTTAAAATGAGACAAAGGTGGCACGGTTCATGAATCAGGACTTGGGGAGGGAAGCTGGCGCAGTGTGGCGGGGAGTGGGAAGGTGTGTGTGTGTGTGTGTGTGTGTGTGTGTGCGTGTGCGCGCGAGCGTGTGTTGCTGCAACGGAATTTTAAAAGGGCAGAAGCTGAACCTTCCCTTCCCGACTTCACTCCTCAGCCCACTGTGCTAAGATGAGGAGTTTTCTGGTTTGCTTTCTTTTTTTTTTTTTTTCCTTCTTTGTTAAGTCCCCTGTGTTTTTGTGTCGACCACGCAACTCTGGCCTCGGGGCCGCGAGCGAGTGACACACGCCCAGGCAGCCTGGAGACCCCTGGCCGCAGGACTCTGACTGCAGATGCAGCCCCACCGGAGACCCACGTGTCCTAAGGAGTTTTGAAGGTCACATTAGACCTGCTAAATAGCAGGAGTTGGCCATGCGCCTCCCGTGTGACACAGAGCTGTTTCCAAGGGAGGCAACTCATCTCTGAAACCAAGACCCTTTCTTTTCCTCCTGCAGATTACCTATGGAGCTCCATTTGAGATCTACTTAAAAGGAAGGGATCGTGGAAATGAGGAATTTAAAGAAACAGGAAAGGGGAAGAGAATAATATGTAAATTTACGAAGCAGACTCCGTTTTACTATCGTTACTGCAGGAGAAAGTCCTCATTAGAATATACCTTACATTCCAATGTATATATTAATATATACATTGGCACTGGAGTGTCTGATTGTTTATCCGTTTATCTGTGGGACGAGCTGCCATGTTCAACAATCGCGTTGCCTTATCACAATCCTGCTTGTATTTTATTGTCCACCTTACACTTCCTTACAATTCTACCCCTTTCACCTAATCCAGACTTTTTGCAAGTCTCAAAACTAGTCTCCTGGCCTCTACGTTCCCTAGTGTCCATGTGTATGTATATATACACACATGTCACACAATTCATTCCTACACACTACAGGCCCAGCCATTTTCCTAACACCTCTTCCATCCAAATAACTCTTCACTAAGATACAGTCCAATTCCATATTCCAATGCCTGCTGGCATTTCTGGACATCTACAGCCTTGGGTTTCCAGATAGATCTTTCTGTAGAAACAGTCCAGTGTGGAAGCAGTTATTTCTGTACACTGCTGCTACCAAAACATATCAAACACCACCTCACTTCAGTACCTCTTGCTTTCCTTTGTCTTTTTGGAATACACCCTTTACCCACCCAACACATCACGCTGGATCCTAGCTTCTCCAAATGTACCTGAACTCTCCACTGAATCTTCAAGACCACTGCAACCCTGCATAGATCTACTGCTTCTGAAAAACTAGAGCATTTATTCTCTGGGCACTTGGCATAGACTGATTTGGTTTTATTATTTCTGTGTGTGTGTGTGTGTGTGTGTGTGTAAATCTAATTTCCAAAATGATTGTTAGTTCTTTGCCTCTTAAAACGCCCATATCTTTCACATAGTAGATAACCCATAAAGTTTATGGGGTAAAGATTTGTCTAATAATACAGAACTTTGTGCTTTAGTTACCATTAACCCAATCCATTTTTAGTTGTGAGTCATTTTCATAGTTGGCACCTAATCAATATACATAGAATGAATTATGATGTGGGCACTGGCACTTGAATTTTCTGCATTTCTGCTGCCCATAGTCTGGCTGAGTTATCATAACAGATTCCATAGCAGGGCACTAGCAAGAGGAACTCTGTTTACCTGCCTCACAGCCCAACAAGTAAAAACGATCAATATGAGAACTCGTGACTATTTAAATCTTCGGACATGGTCCTAAGTGTACATAGCAATGGAAAACACTTGTTCAAAAAGAATAGTGTGAGAGTCTGTTGTATTTGAGCCAAGGCCTGTCCCCTCCCTCCTTGTTTCCAGTTCAGTGAAGAAAGCCCACCTCACACAGGTGCAGCCAAAGACTCTAGGAGACCTGGGAGGAGCAGGACATCAGAATTCATCATCCTGTCCCCAAATACCTGTTGCTAAGACTTAAGTTGTCAGCAAGTGTGGAAGAGAGGAGCGGAAACTACCTTCATTCCAGCCCCACACATGTAACAGAGGATTGCCTCAATACCACAGAGAATACTGAGGCCCTGAGGGACCTAGCTCCTGGCTCATAGAGTGGCAATCAGGGGACATGAGATTCCAGTGTGGAAGGGGCCTATCTACCAAGAACTCAGCTGCTAAAATGGTAATGTCACCATTGTGAACCTACCCTAAGCCCAAGTGAGAATGAAGTTGGGCGCTTCATATTATATATTTAAAAAAACTCAAAATGGAACCAAAATCTAAATGAGACTTATAGATAAAAATTGTTAGAAGAGATGAGAAGGGCAAGTCATGACCTTAGACTTGAAAGTAGATTCTTAGACTTGATACCAAAAGCACAAACAATAATCACAAAAAAGTAAGTTAGATTTCATCAGAATTTAAAACTTTGAGTTTATAAGAGTACCACCAAAAATATGAACAGACAACCTACAGACGAGGTGAAAAAAATTTAATAAGCAAAGGATTCAGATGGATATTTCTCCTAAGAAGCTATATCAATGGACCAGTATGTGGAAAAAAAAAAAGCCCAACATCATAGTCATCAGAAAAAAAAATACAAAACAACACTACAACAAGCTATTTAAGACAGTTTGATTGTTCCTTCTAAAACTCCTGTTGGAAATGAATTGCTATTTTAACAGTATTACAACATGGAATTTTAAAGAGGTAATTAGTCTATAAGGGCTACATTCTCATTGTGGTGATTGGTACCACTACAGATGGGTGACACTTAGCTCCCTTTTGCTCTCTCTGAGCACATCTGCCTTCTGCCATGTGATGACACAGCAGGAAGACACTTATCTGAGGTTGGCACCATCATCTTGAACTTTCCCTTCTAGACCTATGAGAAAATTTGCTCATTATAAATCATTCAGCATAATATATTCTGTTATAGTATCATAAGGCAAACTGAGACCACTACCACTTTGCATGAACTGAAAGAAATGTAAGTGGCAATAATAAGTGTGGGCAATGATGTGGAGAACTTAAAATCATATAACACACTGCTAAGGGGAATATAGAACAATAACTCTGCTTTGAGTCTGGTAGTTACTCAAATGGTTAAATATAGAGTTATCATATGATTCAGCAATTCCACCTCTCAGTATGTATCTAAGATAAAAGAATGTATACATCCAAAACTGTGCAAGAATGTTCATTGCAGCATAAGTTAAGAGTAGCCAAAAAGGAGAAACAATCCAAATGTCCACCAACTGATAAATAACATCTGGTATATCCACAGAATAGAATATTATTCATTCATAAAAAAGAAATACAGTGATATATGTTACAATGTGAATGAGCCTTTAAAAATAAAGTTAAATTTTGAAAGAAGTCACTCATAAAAGGATATAGATTTTGTATGATTTTTTTGTCTGAAATGTCCAGAATAGGCACATGTACAGAGGAAGAAAATGGGTTAAGTGCTGCTTACGTCAGGAAAGCTCAGGAAATATCTCAGGGATAACTAAAGGGTATAAAGACTTCTTGACGTAAACGCTCTGAAAACTGAAAGTAGTGATGGCTTACTACCTGTACAGATACTAAAAACAACATTGGGTACAGTGGTTATGTCTGCTGACCTAGTTACTAGGAAAGCTTAGGTTCCATTGGGCCTATGAGTTCAGGACAACACAGCAAGATCTTGTCTTAAAATAAAGTAAAATGTTAAAACATTGAATTGTAGCTTGGTGCCAGTGGCTAAGAACTATAATCCTAGCTCGAAGGCTGAGTGAGGTCTGAGGGTCAAAGTTTAAAGCCAGCCAAGACAGGAAAATCCACAGGACTCTTCTCTCCAGCTAACCAGCAAAAAAGACAGAAGTAGACAGTGTGGCTCAAATGGTAGTATACCAACTAAAAAGGTCTGTGAGAGTACAAGGTCCTGAGTTTAAGACCAAGTACTGGCACCAAACAAACAGACAAAAACAAACAAACAAACCTAGGCTTTAAAATCTAATCTAATGTGGTTTCTTAGAACTTGCTTCCCTTCCTTTTGTTTCTCCCTTCTGTTAATTCCCAGCACCACCGTGTAGTACATACCTTTGATATATAATATGATGGTCTTCTTCCTCAAAGTCCATAACCCAAGTTGAATAGTGAGGAAAGCTACAGACAAATCTCAATAGATGACTGATGGGCTTCAGAACTCTAAAAGTCCTCAAGAAGGAAAGTCTGAAAATGTGAGAGTAGTAGAAGCCTAAGGAGACAGAATGATTAAGTGTAATATGTGTCTTGGATGGGAATCTGGAATAGGAAAACACTGGAAATGTGAATAAACTAGAAACTTAGTTAATAACACGTGTCAATAAGAAGTAAGTATGCAAAATGTACCATATTAAGGTAAGCTGTTCATAGTACAGGACATTTGGTGCGGATTCTCTGTATTGCCATCACAATTTTTGAGGGAGATGGGAGTGGTCCTGGGGTTTGAAGTAAAGGCCTTATGCTTGTGAGGTAAGTGTTGTACTATGTGAATGATATTCAGTACTTTTTGCTTTAATTTCCTTTGTTTTTGCCCAGGGTTAGCCCCAAACCTTGAACCTTAGAATATCTAAATCTTGAGTAGCTGGAATCAGCTACCATTCATAGCCCTACAATCTTTCTTTAACTCTAAACTACTTGAAAATAAAATTTATTTTTTAAAATCGTACCATTTTTAGAGCTGAAAGAGAATTGATAACCTTTTAGAATTAACCTCACACTTAGCAAATGAGGAAACTGAAGACTGGATGCTTTTGTGACTAGCTTTGACTTCATGGTCTATAACTATTACCACCTCCCATTACCCAGTACCTTTCTGTAGAATAAAAAATAAATACACCCATGCACATTGCTGGCCCATGCACAAAATATACTGAGAAGGAGACATGGGAAATCAATCACATTGTTCATTTTTTTTAAAAAGCTAGTTGCACAGAAAACCACAGTACTGGCACATGAATGTAACTGCATATTTTAGGTTTGACTAACTCTGTGTGTGTGTGTGTGTGTGTGTGTATATATATATATATATTTGTGTGTGTGTGTGTGTGTGTGTACATGCGCGCATGTGTTTGTGTGTACTGGTGCAGGGGTTTGAATTCAGGACCTTTTGCTTTGGCCTGTTTTGGTGTTTTGGGTTTTTTTTGTTGTTGTTGTTGATGTTTTTTCCTGCTTATGATTATCTCTCTACCACTGCTATTTCAACTTTTTACTAGTCAATTGGAGATTTCCCCTTTTAGGTAGTTGTCCCGATAACTGTTACATAAACTTTCTGAGGTTCAGTCTTCCTCTTGGCTCTAGAGAATGTCTTCAGAGATACCCTCCCTTACAGCTCTAATGCAAACACAAAAGCTACAGAACTTCAGGTTGTTAAAAATTATCATTATAACCAAGTGGAAATGCTTTCATGTGAAGACATTATTTTCTGGATATAATTCTGAAGAGTGTAAATAATTCAAATGGAAATTGAAACAGAATGTAAGATCTGACTTTAAAGTCTAAGTACACTCACTGTGAAGACAAATCAGATTTTTTTTTCTGGTACTGAGGTTTGAATTCAAAGCCTCATGCTCACTTAGCTTACTTGCTCGTGGCCGATGCCACTTGGCTAGGTTGGCTTTGAGCTGAATTTTGTTGGTTAATTAAGAGATGAAATCTCGCAGACTTTTCTGCCTGGGGCGGCTTCAAATCAGGATCCTGGAGGTTTCGGCTTCTTGAGTAGCTAGGAATTTTTAAAGGGATGACGCATCAGTGCCCAGCCACACAGATCTTTTTAATGGTGAATTACATTGAGATGTTACTTTTAGCTAATTAAACTTTTTTAAATTTCCCATTTCTTCCTTCCTTCTTCCCTCCCTTCCTCCACCTTTTTCTTTTGTCTTTCTTTCTTTTTCTTTCTTTCTTTTTTTTGTCAGTTGTAGGGCTTGAACTCAGGGCTTGGGCACTGTTCCCAGACTTTTCAGTTGAAGGTTAGCACTCTGCCATTTGAAGCCACACCTCTACTTCTGGTTTTCTTGTGGAGATAAGAGTCTCACAGACTTTCCTTCCCAGGTGGCTTTGAACTACGATCCTCAGATAGATCTCAGCCTCCTGAGTAGCTAGAATTATAAGCATGAGCCACTAGCACCTGGCCTATCTCTTTTACCAGGCATACTTGCCATCTTGGTAACAACTTGAAAATCTCAATGTGTTATGACACTATGTAGCCTGTGTTCTAGGTAGTGGCTCTGGTCGCCTGTACCTCTCATTCCCAGGCCCAGGCCCAGGCTGAAGCAGCAGCCACAAGCTGGTATGTGTCTCCTGAGGACAGATGTCAGAGAGCTACAGGAAGTTCACAATGCCTATTAAGTTTCTGTTCCCTGTGGGCATCAGA
The DNA here is from genome assembly GCF_000151885.1 of Dipodomys ordii. Lineage (NCBI taxonomy): Eukaryota > Metazoa > Chordata > Mammalia > Rodentia > Heteromyidae > Dipodomys > Dipodomys ordii. The sequence goes on from NW_012267221.1 coordinate 5,217,962, forward strand.
GACATTGGCTCCTATTTTTGTCCTAAACATGAGATTCAATCCCTAATTGCTAAATGGGGAATAGTACACCAGGAGTCAATAGCACAGGCAGGTTGGAGTACACAGCCCTTTTATAGTAAGGAAGAAGTTAAAAAACAAAACAAAACAAAAAAAAACAAGGATAACCTGCTTAATCTGTTGTGAAATCTGATTACCTCCTCTCTTCATCACCTTCATTCTTGCATTTGAAGTCCTTGTCATGAATTATGAAAATTATTCCTATAGAATAGAAATTATTCTTCTAAAAGTTTAAATTAAGACACAATGATTAAAACTTTGCTTTTCTGGTCTGGGAAGGTAGCTCAGTGGTAGAGTGCTTGCCTTGCATGTGTGAGGTCCTAGGTTCGATTCCTCAGCCCCACAAGCAGAAAAAGCTGGAAGTGGTGCTGTGGCTCAAGTGGTAGAGTACTAGCCTTAAGCTGAAGAGCTGAGGGACAGCGCCCAGGCCCAGAGTTCAGGCCCCACGCCTAGCAAAAAAACAAAACAAAAAACCCTGTTTTTCTCTGTGATATGTATTTTCCCTCTACTGATCAGAAAAAATAAAGTACACCACTCTGCTTTCTACCCTTGTGGCAGAGTGGGCTTAAAATGAAGCAATGGGCATTATCTGATGAGTACCACAGACAACACAGAGCAATACAAAGGAGCCATTAGCTTCTTGATACCATACTGAATCATGGCCTGGTCTCTCAGTTAGTGACAGCAAGCTACAGGTACCTCATGCCTATAATCCTAGCTACTCAGGAAGCTGAGACCTGGAGGTTTTTGGGTTGAAGCTAGCCAGGGTAGAAAAATCTACAAGACTCCATCTCCAGCTAACCAGCAAAATGCCAGACTGGAGGAGTGGCTCAAGTGATAAGTGTCCAATATGGTAGAGCACCAAGCTGAGTAGGAGTTTGAAACCGAGTTCAAACCCTCATACTTGAAACCACACATGTGCATGCATACACACATACACACTCATTTCTAAGTCAATGTAAATATTAAGGCATGTCATAGATTTGCTTTAAGAATAATGAAATCCTACAATAATTTTTCATCTACTACAAGATGCACTGTTAAAATGGAGTGATAAGTAATGATGGGGATAAGGAAAGGTCAAAGAAGACTCAAATTTGTTGAATTCCAGGCACTGTGAAGTGCTGCACAGTTCTCTGCTAAATCTACTGTCATTGTTCTGAGAATAGAATAAACAAAATGCAGCTCTAAGTTCTGAAGGATTTTATACATCTTGTCAGGATAGCATAACTTTCAGATGACTATGTCTAAATATTTTCAAATATCAAACCTGATGCAACAGAGGCTTAAGGTTGAAAACAGATTTTGTTTTCTCCCTCATATAAAGCCCACAAGATAATCTAGAACTTGTACAGCCACTCAAAGGTGCTATCAAGGAATGAGCTACTTCAAGTCTTAATAAGCCATCTTAACTTTATCTCTCATAATCATAATATGGTTGCTTTCTAAACCAGAATTGGCAAGAGCTTTGTCTTTCACGTTTCTCTCCTCCCCTCTCCCCCTCTGCTCTCTCTTTCCTTTCAGGAAGCCCTTCCTAAGAACTTGGATTAAAATCTCATTGGCAAAAACCATGTCATGTCTCCCACTTTCTTGCTGCAAAAGAATCTGGGAAGGCAGACACTACTAGCTTGTTTATTGACTTATATAGAGAGGAATTTAGACAAGGAGATGGTTGGAAATGCATGTTGAGTGAACCAAAGTATAGTGTCTGATATAGACAGAACCACGAGATGAATCCGATACAACATTGCCTAGCACCACTATACCATACTCACAAGATGCTTTGAAGGAGCAGAATGGTTTGGAAGCCAGTGCCAGTGGGCTGACACTTGAAAGAATAATTTATCAGATAGCTAGAAACATTTTCTCTGGAAAAAAATAACGAGTTGTTCAAAAATTTGAAATAGTGACACCTGGGGAATTGAGTGTAGTTTATGTGAAAGAGGACTTAGAAAGGTTAACAAAGGTGAAACAACCATAATGTTTGCCCTGGACCAGAAGTGCCAGTGCCACAAGCCCAATCTGCATCTTTTTGTTGTCGTTGTTCTCAGCAGCCTTAGTTCAGGTATGACCCTAGGTCAGAGGCCTCCATTCAGAATCTTGCTTCTCAAAACCATGAACCACCTCAACTTGATGTCATCTGCTGCTTCTTTATAGAAGTTTCTTGGATTTAACTCATGCTCAGAAAATTCAGTATTCTGTAAACTTATTAAACCAATGTCTGACCCATCCAATATGACAATGCCACAGAGGTTCTCAGAAAAAAGCCTGTCCAGTTCTATCAAACTCAGGCCCATTAGCCCATCACAGGTCCACATAGAGTAGATGCATCCACTATTAATGTGCTTTGTTAGCTTTCTTGTATCTGAAGGCATTTGATATCCAGTTCCCTGTGAAGTATGGGAAAGGAGGCAGAGAATATGATCTGACAACTTTAATACATACATAATTCTATAGCAAGGAGAAACAAGTGCTTTGTAATCCCAGCTTTGCCACTTACCATGCAGCTCTATGTCACTTAATCCCCTCCTGTACTTTCTAACAAGCACTATGAGAATTTAGTCACTGCAAATGAAAAATGGTTTGTCTATGGCCATATCATTCTACATGTGCCCAACTGATCTTGTTTGAGCTTGGCAGCTAAGCAGGCTCGGGCTCGGGTAGTCCTTGAAGAGGACAACTAGAGTTTTAATGAACATACAATGCCTCATAGGTCACACAGTTTGTGCTGTGAAGCCATAAATACAATTCAGGTTTGGAAATGCAAGTTTTGAGCACCCTTGGTATAGAATGATAATGAATGTATTAATCAAAGATCAGCAATCTTAAGCAATATCAGAATCTTTTACTCCTATTTTCTCTTCGCAGGCCTTTTCCATCTCCAGGTTTGACTTTTTTAAGGTGTCCCAGTTCTAACAACCAGGTCAGATGTAAATATATTAATTCTAGCTTTGCCTGACTAAAAGCTATGGTATACTTGCATTAGAGAAACTTAGTAATTAGACCATGGAATTGCAAAAGTCCAATTCAATTCAATTTACAACATACACAAATAAATCAGGCTGTAGACACACTTGGAAAGGGTTTTTTTTTTTGTTGCTGATCCTAGAACTTGAACTCAGGGCCTTGTCCCTGAGCTGCTTCTGGATTAAAGCTAGCACACCCACTTGAGCCACAGCTCCACTTCCAGCTTTTGATGTATAGTTGGAGGTAAGAATCTCAGGGACTTTCCTGACTGGGATGGCTTAGATCTCAGCTTCCTGAGTAGCTAGAATTATAAATGAGAACCACCAGTACCAGATGAGGTTTGATTTTGTGGCAGATATTAAAAAAAAAATCCAGTACATTTCTACAATCACACAGGCTCCTTTGCAAATGTAGGCAACTGTAGTTTGGCACAGTTCTAACCAATGACATGCACATAATCTCGCAGGTTTCCCAGAAGAAAAATATGATTACTTTTGGCTACAGCACAGCCTCATTTTCTATGTAGACAATGCACTCTTCCCTATGCTATATGTCTGCAGTTGCTTAAATAAATACATATGCATTTTCCCAATAATTTTTTATCTCCCCATGGACATCACTCAGACCTATATGTTATCAGGACAGCATTGTCTCTTCTTTAGATATGACAGAAGGGATTAAATGAAAACAAAGCTGTCAGCTCTTGGAACTTCAAGTTATATAGCTACGGGTTTAATGTATCAAACTGGACAACTGAGATCTTAGAACTGGTACGTAGTAGTGTCAAAAAGGAGCCTGAAAAAGAAGCCTCTTCAAGAAATAGTCCTGGAACTCCATGATACAGAATGAAGCTAGGTCAGGTGGCAGTGGTTCATCCCTATAATCCTAGCTACTCAAGAGGCTGAGATTTGAGGATCAAGGTTTGAAAGTCACACCAGGGAGAAAACCCTATGAGACTTATCTCCAATTAACCACCAAAAAGCCAGAAGTAGAGCTGTGACTGATAGAGTGCTAGGTTTAAACAAAAAAGCTCAAGGACAGCTCCTGAGTTCAAGTCCCATTACCAGCAAAAAGAAAAAGAAAGCAGGGTTGGAATGTGGCTCAACTGGTAGTCAGCCCAGGAAGCAAGTCAAGCTAAATCAAGAACCTGAGTTCAAGCCCCAATATCAGCAAAAGAAAAGCAAAACAAAACAAAGAAGCTAGTTCCCTATAGCTCCTACCATGTACAAAGTTAACTCAATAATTATCAACACGTTAGTTATAGGAGCTAAACACGGGAAAAATATAATCTTCAACTTTATAATGGATTCTTATAATAGTGAAAGCAATAACAATAAAGGAAAAATAGATTTGCTTTAAATTTTTAAACTTTTATTTTCACAAAAGCTTTTTTTTAAAAAAGCTGCCAGAGAATAATATCTTTCTCAGAATCCTGCGACAATTTTTTTGGGGGGTCTGGTCATGGGGCCTGAACTCTGGGCCTGCACACTGTCCCTCAGCTCTTCAGCTCAAGGCTAGCACTCTACCACTTGAGCCAGCGCGCCACTTCTGGCTTTTTTCTTTTGGCTTATGTGGTGCTGAGGAATCGAACCCAGGGCCTCATGCATGCAAGGCAAGCGCTCGCCCACTGAGCAACCTTCCCAGCCCTCCTGCACCAATTTAAAACAATATTATACATTTAAATTGAAAGTTGATCTCAAAATTTACAACTCTGGTGGGCCAGGCCTGGGGGCACATGCTTGGAAATCCCAGCATTTGGAAGGCCAAGGATGATCCTGAGATGAAGGCCAGCCTGGGCCAGAGACCATCTCCAAAAACACAGAAGCAAGAATGATAAACAAATTGTATACAAATACACAGTAATATTATTCAGCCACAAAAAGATGCTACAAAAGGTATGACCAAACACATGCTAAGTAAAAGAAGCCACACCAAAAGAAGGTCTAATTCTCAAGCTAGAGGTGATGGGTGCACCCATTGTGCCTATAGGTAATGACGGCATTGTTTTCAGTGGTTTATGTTAATTTCCTGCTCAATTAAAGAAAAAATAGGTAGCTGGCTCATAGATCAAATGTATTTGGTAGAGGTATTTGCTTGCTATAAATGTATTGGAAAGCCTTTATTTTCCACATTAGGATATACAATGGTGTAAAATAGAACAAAAACAAATTTCTAATTCTGAGTAGCCTTTGTGGACATTCACCCAGTTTTCTTGTTTCTTCTCTGTTCCTTTCTGCCTTTGAATATTCTTCCCACCCTAAAATACCCACCATGGGTAGGTAGTAAATCCAAAAATGTCACCTTGATAACTATAAATGGCTTTGGCATGAAGAAATCAGTAATTAAAATGTAGATATTGGATAAAAATAATTAAAATGGCACTATGGGATTAGGAGGTGTCTTAGTTTTATCTGTCCATGCAATTCCTGCCATTGAACATCTTTTCAGCACTTTTGTGCCAACTGTCACCACTTTTTTTTTGGGGGGGTGAGAGGGAGTCGGGTCATGGGGCTTGAACTCTGGGCCCTCAGCTCTTCAGCTCAAGGCCAGCACTCTACCACTTGAGCCACAGCGCCACTTCCAGCTTAATTCCTGCCATTGAACATCATTTCAGCACTTTTGTGCCAACTGTCACCACTTTTTTTTGGGGGGGGGGAGGAGTCCAGTCGTGGGGCTTGAACTCTGGGCCCTCAGCTCTTCAGCTCAAGGCTAGCGCTCTACCACTTGAGCCACAGCGCCACTTCCAGCTGTTTTCTTTTTGCTTATGTGGTGCTGAGGAATCGAACCCAGGACCACATGCATGCAAGGCAAGCGCTCTACCACTAAGCCACCTTCCCAGCCCCGTAACCAATCTTATAGAAGTACCCAGTGCTTAATATTCAGACAAATTATGCAGTTTTACCCATGTATTCATTAATATAATAATATGATAAAAACATTTTCTCAGAGTTCTACAGGCTAGAAGTCTATGTGGCCATACTTCTTTCTGAAGACTCTAAGGAAGACTACCTTCCCTTTATCAGGTTGTGGTGGACATAAGCAGTCTCAGTACAAACTCCAACTTCAACCTCCATCTTCATGGAGTTCACCATGACTTAGTATTTTCTTCTGTTCTTAATGGGAACATGATTGGATTCAGAGCAATTCTAAATCCAGGAAGATTTCTACTTAAGGTCTTAACTAATTACATCTGCAAAGAGTCTTACTTTCCAAATCAGGTCACATTCTGACATTCTAGCTGCACATGAACTTGAGGGTGAACTATTATATGAGCCACAGGATTTCCCATTTAGACCCATTAATGCTTATAAAACAAAGAACAATAAAACCCAAACACTCTCAAATTCAAATTTAGCTTGATAAAATTAAAAATAATTTCCCCTCTCTGGAAAATTTAAAACTTACACATGGACCATGAAATTAGGAGAAGTCTTAATCTTCAGAAGAAAACTAAATGAAACAAATCGAGTTCTCCCTTTTATTTGACAAAAACTGATGTAAATAAAGGAGAAAGACTACCTTTTGATCAAAACAAATCCTGTCACTGCTACATTATTTATGATTAAAAAAATAATTCCAGCTTTGCATCATGACAATTCAACAAATCTTCTAGAATTCAGAAGCCTTCATATTTATGGTTCCTAATAAGAAAAGTCTTTTTTAAATTATATGCTTAAGCCCATGTTTTTTTGTTTTGTTTTGTTTTTTTGCAGTGCTGGAGACAGAACTCAGGGCCTTGCGTATGCTAACCATATGCTCTGCCACTGTGTTATATCTTCAATCAGGCCACATTATTTTTAAAGCATTTGCAATAACTTTTCAAAATTTAGAAAGTGAAACTTCATAATCATTTTTAGTGTTCAGTACAATATGTAAAATAGTCCTGTGTCAACTACTTGAAATGTATGATACTAGATCTTCAAATCCCAAATCATAAATATAAATCCTTAGTATTTAGGTAATTTTGTAAATAAATTACCAAATGAGAGGACATGTTGGTTATATTATATTTTTCAAACTATTTGAACACATTGCTTAATATATTTTAACACAGTGTATTTTTCTATATTAATAGTTAATTCTATTATAAATTTTAGGGAATTGTTTCTAATGCATTGAAATTCCATATGAAAACTAAGTACTTACTTAAAAAATTTATATAAGACAATAAATATGAATCCAATGTAGAACCTGAAAATAGATTGTTCCTTTGGAACACAAACATCTAACTTTGATCATAAACATCTTAACATAAATACAAGTCATCAAATAATAGAAAAAAAATAACCTTGCATTTCTTATTAATACTAAAAATACCAGATCAAAACAGATATATCATTTTATACTATCAACAACCTGCAACACAAAATTTCTTATAAATGGCACAAACAAAAAGTGATGAAGAAATACAGATATAAAGTTTCAAAGATAAATGCCAACATACACAATTTACATACACATCACGTTTTATTATGCCAAAACTACATTACTTGAACTTAACTGGACAGTCCCAATTTACTGTGTGTGCAGTATTTATACTGGCTCCAAGACTGAGGATGACTTACGCTTTTACAACTGACATCACAATTAAACATGAACTATTTACATAAACATTAAAATAAATTTATTAAATATAGCTTGGGTGAAAAATGTAAGATTTTTCCATATATGGAAACATTATAAGAGCAGCTTTAGATACTTTTATTTTTTAAAGAACAGAAGATCTGTTTTCAAAAAAGTAAGGTGCCATTTTAGAAAAAATTTTATATATAACTGAATTCACATGGAAGAATACTGGATGAAAAACAGAACATGTTAGAGGTTAAGACTTCCTTTCCAGTTACTTGGATCTGAAAATAAGACCAAAACTAGGCTTGGAAATACTGCTTGCTTTCCCTTTAAATGTAGACCAAATATTATATACAATTATTTTGTTTTGGAATAATTTCTTTGAAAAAGGAATATACTTGTAACCAAATTTGCATAAATAAATGACAAAATTTTCAGAACTATCTTTTTGAACACTATCTTCAAATGGATTCTTAGTAGAAAGATTAAGTGCTTTCTTTAAAAAACAAACATACAAACCTTGCACCCATGCAAAAAGTTTAACTTTAAAAAAAAATCAAACTATGCTCATTATTTTTCCCAGTCTAAATATGTATTTTTCTATTTTGAGCTATGTAAAAAGTTGGTAGAATAAAGTAGTGTGCAAATTTTTGAAGAAAGTTTACTACCAACCTCTACAGTATATGGAATCTAGTAATGCTATAAACTAATGTAAAACACACAGACTTCAGAAAAAATTGCCTTGACCATTTTTTTACCAGTCCATTGTCTTCTTTCAAATCATTACCTGCTAGTACTCCAAAAGTACAGAACTATTTCTGAAAGGAATGGGCAATTTATTTAAAATAACTTGGCACAATGACAGCTTAGCAAAGGTTCTGAATCACTTCTTAAAAAAAAAACCCAAACCCCACCAATAAAAACACTTATCCATTCTTGGTTCATATACCACCTAATTATTAGGAATGTCTCCAGGCTCAAATTCACATATAATCCCTAAAAAGGAAATGCAGCATCTCTGCACACTACATGGCAGGAAAGAAAACAAATGGACTGTATCTTCATTACATAATGGCCAAAGTCACTTGAAAAGGTCATTAGTGGCAATTCTAAATACCAGGGACCTTTATACAAAAGGAAGTGTTTTTCCTCAGGGACTAGAAATGTTTTGTGGGACATTCCTTAGCCCACTGTTGGCACTGTTGTTAAGGACATTGCTGGCTAAAAGCTTTACCACACATCTGCACTTGCATGGTTCTCACTGTTGATAACCTAAAACATTTTTGTTCCTTCTAAATTGCTCTTGATTCCGTAGATAACTATATGCTAATTATTACTCAACCTAACACAGGGAGCAAAACTGACAGGACTGCAAACACAACTGCAATTTAAGAAGCCAAAAGGAAATACGTTGGCAAGCTAAATGCTTACACAAAAAGATGCTTGCCTTTTAAGATAATAGTGTGAGGGAAACTGAAAAAAATATTTAAAGTCTTTAGTACTCTTAAAACCACATTTTTGTGGGAAAAGAATGGTTTCTTCACAGTAAAAATTTTACTTTCCTATCTCATACTACTTAGTGTCCAGATTTATACAGATTTGAAAATAAAGCTACCTGGAAGCATATATGTTTTTCTTTCCTTCTTTCCTTTCTTTATTTATTATTATGGTGGTACTCAGGGTGTCCTGCTTGCTAGATAGGTCCTCTCTTTGAGCCATGCTCCCAGCCCATGGAAGCATCTTTAGACTGCCTCTTAAAGAGGATAACTTTTAATAAATTGGACTGAAAAAAAAAAAACAAAAACCTTTTATGCCCTTCAGAGTAAGACAGGTTTTTGTGCTTTATTTATTCATGGTCCTTTTGAGTTGAGAGGAGAACAGCTTTTTTGATATTTTCAGATTAGACCTACGAGGACTGAGTGAATACCCATATGAAGATCACTTTTAAGAAGATGATTTTGTGTCTCTAAAGGAGCGGCTGCTGATGGTAACTTGTGGGCTGCTGTGCAACTGAATGAGCAGGCACGGCCACTGGAAAGCCTGCTAGCTGTGGCAAATTAGAAGCGGTGTTCTGGTAAGATGACATGTCCACAGACATCCCCATCTGCTGTGTGTAAGCAGCTGTACCAGTAACTGATTGAAGATTAGAGTTCAGGCTCAGGTAAGCAGGATTGGAAACAGTGTCTTGTCCAGTGCTACAAACAAAATTTTAAAAAGAAAATCACATTTACTTTATATTATCTATTATGGTCAGAAATCAGTCATCATGATAAAAATGCCATCTCAGCCAGGCTGGCCCCAGTAGCACATGCCTGTAATCCTAGCTACTCAGTTGGCTGAGATCTGAGGATCCTGATTCAAAGACAACCCAGGTAGGAAAGCCTCTGATCTCCACTAAATGACAAAACTACCAAAAAAGCTGGAAGTGGAGCTTGGCTCAAGTGGTAGAGTGCTAGCCTTGAGCAAAAGGCAGCTCAGAAACAGTGTAGGGGCCCTGAGTTCAAGCCCTGGGACTGGCGCCCCCTCCCCCCGCAAAAAAATCCTTCTCTATCTTTTTTTTTTTTTAATTTTATTTTATTTGTGAAGATACTGTACAGAGGGGTTACAATTACATGGGCAGGATAATGCGTACATTTCTTACCAAGCACTGCAGCCTCCTCCTTTTGTTTACCCTTCACATCCCCTTCTCTATCTTTTTAAAAAGTTTATATACCTCAAATATTGTTTATGTATGTGCTAATACATACATATATCTTTAAAAAAAAAAGGAATGCTCAAAATTCAACAAAATGTAGATTATCAGGTCTATTTAACTTGCTTTCTCCAAAATCTCTTAGTGAAAATATTTAAAAACTGAGGAGATGCTAACTATTCCTGACTGTGGTCATTCTGGCCAGTTCTAAAGAAAATAGAGGGCCAGGAGCCAGTGGCCCAGGCCTGTAATCCTAGCTACTCAGGAGGCTGAGATCTGAGGGTCGAGGTTCAAAGCCAGCCCAGGCAGGAAAGACTCTGAGACTGCTGTCGCCAATAAACCACCAGAAAACTGGAAATGGCGCTGTAGCTCAAGTGGTAGAGTACTGGCCTTCAGCTGAAGAGCTGAGGGACAGCGCCCAGGCCCAGTTCAAGCCCCACGACTGACCAAAAAAAAAAAAAAGAAAGAAAAAGAAAATAGAGGCCAAATTCAAGGGCACCTATAGCACATACACTCTACTTCCCACTCCTAATCTGGCAAGCTCGCCAAGCTTTCCACTTCTCACTTTCAAAAAGAGAATAGTGGCCTCTGTGTAAGTCCACAATTTGCCCTCAGGAAAATATAAAACAACAGTTCACTTATTGATACTACCCACATACACATGGACACATGTATGTGTGTGTGTGTACACACATACACACTCCAGGCAAAATAATCTAAAATAAAAATTCACAACTCAGGGAAAAACAATGCTCGACAGGAAATGTACTCATTACCTATTTACGTAACTGTAACCTTTCTGTACAGTATTTTTACAATAAAAAACATATAAAAACAATTCACACCTGTGGCTTAATGGTAGAATTCAAGACCCAGGACTGGCAAAAAAAAAAAAAATCACACCAAATGGAAGAATTTTTGGGGTGATTTTTTTCTGTAACTACTATAAGAAACCTTTCTTTTACAACATATAATTTTAAATTATACAAAATACTGCTTGAAATGGACAAGCATTAAAGCCAGTACTATACTTATTTTTCCTCCTAAATCCGATTGGAGTAACAAAATTTTATGTCTTAATTTAGTCAAAAGTCAATATAAAAAGGCTATTTAACCTTCAGATAAGACCTAAAATTCATAACATGGTATTTAAGAATGAAAAAGGATCTGAATGAGTATTTTCTGTACAGAAGTAAAAGATTTCCAAAATATGAATGTCAGAGAAGTGTTTGTGTTAAAAAAATTAAACTGAAAAATGCAGTTCAATTCTTTCTTTTCCTCTCTTTCCTTCCCTTCCTTCCTTCCTTTCTTTCTCTTTCTTTCTTTCTTTGTCAGCCATAGGATTTGAATACAGCCATAGGGCACTGTCCCTCACCTCTTCAGTTCAAGGCTAGAGTTCTATCACTTGAGCCATAATACAACTTCTAGTTTTCTGGAAATAAGAGTCTCACGGACTTTCCTGCCCAGGCTAGCTTTGAACCGTGATCTTCAGATCTCAGCCTCCTGAGGAGCTAGGATTACAGGCATGAACCATGGTGCCCAGCTCAACACTTACTTTTTTTTTTTTGGTCGGCCGTGGGGCTTGAACTCTGGGCCTGGGTGCTGTCCCTCAGCCCTTCAGCTCAAGGTGAGCGCTCTACCACTTGAACTACAACGCCACTTCCGGTTTTCTGGTGGTTTATTGGAGATAGGTGTCTCACGGTCTCTCCTGCCCGGGCTGGCTTTGAACCACAATCCTCAGATCTCAGCCTCCTGAGTAGCTAGGATTACAGGCGTGAGCCACCGGCGCCCGGCAACACTTACTTTTTAATGGTCAAAGTAACAGATTTTTTAATACTTAGGGGCATATGCAGATACATGTCTGGGACTTCTTTACTAGGCTAATTTTACAGCACCTCACTAAAAGCACATGATGGGCTTAGTCTCTACAAAGGATCATTACTGTGTCCTTAGGGACACAAACTTTAGGTCTAAGTCTTGGTGACCATCACACTATGGTTAGCAAAGCTAATGAATAGATACTTCAATAACTCGTTTTTAGGAGTAAAATTTGGAACTATTCTTATAAAAAGAAAGGTCTACATAGTCTCATTCTGAAAGACTTTGAAAAATTCACACAGCACTCCTAAACTTACCTTAAATATGGAGTTGGCGCAGGATGGATTGTTACTGAAGAATTTACATGTGGAGGAAGGGATCTGAGTGAACCAATATGATCTGGTCCTAGGCCATAGCTTACTTGGTGAGTGCTCTGACCCATATAGTTTCCACCATGTGATTGAACTGGATATGTCTATCAATGAAAGAGAAAAAATTGACTCACTGTTCTCTCAGACATTTACCTAATAGATCTAAAACTCTAAAGGAAAGAAAATGTTAAATTTCTTTGGCGAGCAATCTGATTCCACCACCTATCCACCTAAGAACAAAAAGCAGAGCAAGAGAAATGTATTATTTGAATTGTGAGATGGCAATCCCTCTAAGAGTACAACTTAATAATGACAATAAAATATTTTTTAAAAAGCAGAGCACTTCCAATTCAGTGTCAGATATATGAAAAGTCATGGCTTGTTTGGTTGTTCCTTTGTTTTATAAGAGTGAAGAAAGACAAAAAGAAAACAGGTAGTATATTTTTGAGTAGTAGGTTGGAATCTAATCTACAGTAAATGTGCCTTTGAAGCAAAGTCCATCATCATTTCAAGATGAATGGCTTTCTTTACTTTCATTCCAGAATGACTCATTTAACTCCTATCTCTAAGTCAGGCACTGGTGGCACTCCTATAATCCTAGCTATTCAGGAGGCTGAGATCTGAGGATTGCAGTTCAAAGCCAGCCCGGGCAGGAAAGTCCATGAGACTCTTATCTCCAATAATACCACCAGAAAACTGGAAGTGGTGCAGTGGCTCAAGTGGTACAGCATTAGCCTTAAGCTGAAGAGCTTATGGACAGAGCCCAGGCCCAGAGTTCAAGGCCCATGACCAAAGGAGAAACAAAAAACATTAAAAAAAATATTCCTTTCTATAGGAGAAGGGTTGAAAAAGAGTGTTATTAAAATGTTAAGCCTTCTCTCGCAACTTCTATATGGCCTGCCTTGATATCAGATAGAACAGAGGTAACTGTGGGTAAACCAGATGTATCCTCATTTAAAAAAAAAAAAAAAGGACTAAGTAGCTAGATCCTTCTATGTGCCTGACTTAATATTCATGGAAACAATTCTGAAGAGTAGAGTCTACTTATACATAGTCAATTGTGCCCATGTTCAACTAATTATTTTAAGTTAATGATTTTTAAAGCAATCACCATTCACATTAAAATTTAAGATAGTAGGAATGCCAAAAAAAGTACACTAAGTACAATCACATTACCTCTTCAGCAAACATGTAACAACCCACTAACAAGAGGCTAAGATTGTAGAAAAAAAACTCTGGTGTTTTATTATTCCTGAGTGACTTTCACAGACACAACACAACTAAATATATATTACCCTCTTAGCTTCTAGTTGAGATATTTTTCAAATTAAAATAGAATCTTTGAATATCTCAAAATACTCATGTGTAAAGAGAACAGATAGGGTGGATAGTGTTATGCAAAGAAACAAACAAAATTAGCTTTTAAAAAATTAGTTGTGCTTAGCAAGACAGATTATGGAACACAACTAAACACAAAAGCCTGACACAGGAACAATCACAATAACCATTTTCAGACACATAAAGAAGCAAACACAGTTCTATCATAAAATGTGTAGTGATTTCTTTTTTGTTTCATTTTCATAGAAGCAACAAACAATTATTTGTAAACACAAGTAATAATGGATAAACTCTACGAGTGTTTTTGTTCCTCAAATCCTATATAATTTTCAAAGTTCAGACATGGCATATTTGATAACTGCATCTTGTCTGATCTGACAGTTACCACAGTAACCATTTTTTTAAACTAAACAATTTCATTATGTTCAGTCATCTAATTTATGCACCTACATTCTACCTATCCTCCTTGGTGTTTCCTTCACACATTTCTTTACATACCAGTTTTCAAAAATGAACACAAATTTTCCCATCCAAGCTCGTTTTGAATTTCATTGTAAATTGGCTAAAATGTAAACAACTTCTCAATGGCAATACTAGCATTCATTTCAGCTGTCAAAAAGGGGAATATGAAAAAAAGGTTTTGCATCTCATAGACCTCCATATATCTTCATTATGCATGAATTTCTAAAAATAATATGTCATGCATCTAAGGAAATAAAAAGCATCCTCTGAGAACAAAGGAAGTTTATTAACTTATAATCATGGAAGTCAAAAAAATCTTGAAAGATACCTTTTAAGAAATATTCGAGTTTCTTGTTTAACAGCACCAGTACCTCATCCAGAGGTCAGGAAATCAAAGGACATGTGTTCTATACTTAGAAAAAGAATTTTATATGTATGTAAAGATTTATACTTCATATTTACAAAGGCAAACAAAAAAGAATATCCCTAATACATTTAATGGTATTTCACAATCAAAAAACTGAACTAAAAATATATATCTGTCTAATATTATCTAACTTTTCTGGGGAACACTTTTTAGCCAATACTTTCGTTTGAACTCAGGGTCTTAAGCAGCTAAAGCTGAATAATGCCTCTAATAATTTTTGCTTTAGTTATTTTTCAGATAGTGTCTCACACTTTTTTGATTCTACTAAGACCTCTCATGTAGCTGAAGGAGAGTCTTAAGCCACTATGTACATTCTAGACAATACTTCTTGAAATTATCAAAGGTAAGTGGTTTGGATATGCGATGCCCCGTATCTAAACTACAGTACTTATTATTCAGTTACTTGTGAATACTTCCTTGAAAAGAAATCCCTCATAACACTTCAGTCACCCTTGCAATGATGAACTTCTTGACTCACATCCCAGGATGACTCAGCCAAATCCTTCTAGGAGCAAAGGTTGAAAAATAATGGTATCCAGGTGTCTAGCCCTCTCTGCCAACTTCTATTGTATCACCAGATAGAGCAGAAGTAGCCATGAGTAAACCAAAAGATGTATCCTCATTTAAAATATGTATTTTTTTTTTTAAAAAAAAGGCCAGACAGCAGTGGCTCATAACTCTAATCCTAGCTACTCAGGAAGCTTGAAGATTGCAGTTCGAAGCCAGACTGGGTGAGAAAGTCTGTGACTCTTATCTCCAATTAACCACCAAAAAGCCAAAAGTGGTGGAACTGTGGTTCAAGTGGCAGAGCACTAGCCTTGAACAAAAAAGCAAAGAGAGCACCCAGGCCCTGAGTTCAAGCTTTAGGACCAGCACGTGCGCACACACTTACGTACCTGTGTAAGCATGCACACACATGGCTTAGTTAGATCACACTTAATACTTAATGTTCCTAAGTTTTCTTAATATGAAGTATTCTTAGTACTTAATATTTTACCCGCCTACTTATACATAGCCAATGGTGACATGTTTAGTAAGTATTTTTAAGCAACAACCATTTACCTTAAAAAAAAAATCCATTCATAAAAGATCATGTGTTGAAGGTTTGGTGCCCTGATGATGGTGATAGCAAGAAGTGACTGGATCATAAGTGTGTCAACTTCACCAATGGATTAATCCACTGATGAATTCACGGCTGAATAAATTCATTACTGAATGAAGGAGGTAAAGCCTTGTTGGTGAAAGCAGGCACACCTCTGAAGCTTTATCTGGTCCTCAGACCACCTTCTCTTCCCTACAGCTGTGGAGCCATGGGTCTCTGCGGCTTCCCACCATGTCTCAGTCTCACCTGGATTTTAACATCTGAAACTTTGAACCAAAATAAATCTCTTTATGTTGACTTTTTTTTAGGTATTTCGTTACAGTAATGGAAAACTAACACAGTAAGCCTTACACTTTTATTCATGGGTCATACAAATTTTAATACTATGCTCTTAACCATTTTTAACCATTTTTTTAATAATTGTGAAAGTGTTCACAAAAACATCTTACCTGCACTGGAACCCCCGCTGATACAGATGGGTAATGTGTTGAAGGATGGAGTTTTGAATAAACAGAATAGACTGGGGCTTCGTTCACCAACTTGTTATACAGTTCTAGGGCTTCTAAGACTTTTACATTCAACTCAGACAGTTCTGAATGCTTCCTGATATAGAAGAAAAGGATTTTCACACTCTTTCAGTTTTTAAGCATGTTACTTAGAAATGTAAATTACTTTTTAAATTTAGCATTCTTCTATTCATATTTTAAGACATTTTATATACAAGGCAAGGAAAGAATAGTCACAAAGGGAAACAGGAGGAAAAATTAATCATTAGAATAGCTAGACTGATATGACTTTTTAATATTATGGAAAAATTGGTTCCACACCTCACAAAATGCAATCAATTCATAATTTTGATGCTAAGAGAATTTCATTTAATACTTTATAGATTTCTCTTGAAAATTCATTTATAAAGAAAAATAGTTTCATAATTTAAGTAAGACTCTGTCATAATGATAATTCTCAGTAAAGAAATAGTATACAGGCAAGGCCCAGAGCCCCTATGAAGTACAACATTCAATATGAAGAGCACAGGTAAGCAAAAAAAGATGACAGTTTCATTTGTTTATTTCATTATGTTTTTATCCCTGGAAGAACTAAAAAATAATTATCCTTGAAAATGCAAGGAATAGCATATGTTCACAAGCTAGCCTTTATTATTCTTGTTTGTTGACTGATCAATCCTTGAGAAAGCAAATGAAGTCAGGTACTTTACTTATAATAATAAGTACAAATAGACATTTACACATTTGTTCATGGACTCTGAGAAAATCGTTGACTTGTACAATTTTGTTTGTTATCCAGGAGTGATAAATTGACAAATTTATAAAAATTAAATGGTCACTTTTTGCCTGGCTTAAGCACCCACAAGCTGATTACTGAATGCAGTTCACACAAGAAGCAGAGGCTACTATAAGTAAATGACCAGAACTGAGTCATTTCAAAATTTATCTAAACCAAACAACAACAACAAAGAATGACTATATAAATTAGCTTAACCTCTATCTAGAAATAGAACCAATAGCTACAGAAATTAAGAATATATGTTTACAAGTGTGCGACTAAAAACTAGCTATAAAAATTTGGTCCACATAATACACATGCCGATGAAACACCGAGAGCACAGTAGAAAGCCATGATTATTGTGTTTGAAATCATCTTTAAGGATCTAGGACACAAGCCCAAAAGCATTAACAACATTTTACTGAATGGAGATGAAAACTATACAAGAAGATTTGGATACTCTAATTGTAGCTTCTCAGGAAGTTGAAATACAGAAGATCACAGTTCAAAGCCAGTCTGGGTAGAAAGATCCATATAAGACTGCACCTCCAAAATAACCAACAAAAAGCTCAGTTGGAAGTATATGGCTCTAGTGTTAACATCAAGCAAGCAAGGCACGCCAGCTCAAAACCCTGAGTTCAAATCCTGGTACTGGCAAAAAGCAAATGTTATACTAAAAGAAAGAGAAAGTTTAGGAACAAGCGAGGTCCACAGGGGAAGAATTTAAATAGCAACTTAATGGCTGAAAATAATTTGGGAGGATAGCAGATCAGATTACAACAGACTGGAACATATAATTATCTCCAGCAGATTGCTCGTCAATAAATCTATTTGCATTTTTTGTATTTAACCTACATGTTTATCCATTTAGTGTGATCAATGTTCCAAAATCGTATTCTCCACTACGATAGGCACGAAATGTACAACTTAATTTTGACAGTTTTTCTAAGTCTATGGAATAAGGAATTGATGACCCATTCAAAGGAAAATATATTCACTCTCTCCATACATAATGTAAATATTTCTATTGTACTCTTGAGTCCCCAGTAGGCATGAACAGTCAATGAAGCTCTTTGAATATGAAGCATTTTGTAGTACAGGCACTGCTTCTGCCACCAGTGGCCACAGAATAAGAGACTAACAGCTTTCCACAAATTGAAAATGAGGAAACTTAACTCTTACCAGGAATGGTTACTCTGAGTTTTATTTTTCTAAACACGTTTTTCTTGAATGATAATCTTTTTATTAACAAAACTGAGATTACAAGTCTCTACTTTTTGCCTCATATATTAAGACATCTTTCTGTATGAATAACTAATTCACCAATGACACTGATTTCTAATGGCAGAATGTGTGGATATTTTAGCTACTTCCAAGTTTGTTGTCATGAATAGCATCATGATGAGCACCTTAACAGCTCTCTGTCCATCAGTATGGACTTGGAATTGCTACATTAAAGGAAACGAATCTTTAAGCCCAAGAAAATTTAAACTTATACCAGCCTCACCTATAATAATTGTGATCATTTTCTCTGTTAATCTTCTCTAGTTTGATCATTAACATTCCTTCACTAAAACAAAATAGATGTATGAATACATATTTAATACTTCCTCTAAAATATGTCTAAACTACCACTGTTGTTTTATTAATTGCAGTAGGGATTTGCTTTTTACTTTTTGCAAAAAAAAATTATGTAAAAACCACTCAATGGAATGAAGATGATAATATCTAATGTCCTGAAAGCCTCCTGTAAAAGCACTTCATTTCCCTGGTAGAGGCGAAAAGTAGTTCCTGCTCTCCTTAATACTTTGATGGTGATAATCCTTTTTTTCTTGTGTTGTCTATAAAATTGGGCATGCAAGGAATAGTCATGTTAGTTAGGGCTCGTCCTTGTCTTCCACCCAGTATGACTTTGCTCTCTCATGCCAGACATAAAACACTGAGGACTGAGAGGACACAGAACCAAGTTGCAAGCTTAGGCCTCTGAGGGCCTATCCTCAAGTGTTGCTGCTATTTCTGAAGAACAGTGCAACTAGGTAGGATAGCAAAAAATTAAAAGAAGAGAAAAAGCTGGGTACTGGTGGCTCATGTTTATAATCTTAGCTACTCAGGAGACTGAAATTTGAGGATCATAGTTCCAAGCCGACCGAAGCAGGAAAGTTGGTAAACCTCTTACCTCTAATTAAGCAGCAAAAAGCTGCAGTTCAAGTGGTAGAGCATTAGCCTTGAGCACAAATCTATGCAGGGGAGGGGAGAGGAGGGATACAAAGATGAGGGGGGTGGGGAGAAAGAAGAGGAAATTCTGTTGCATTGGATTTCTTCCCAAATTAGGGAAATTTCCCTTGAGGCTGTTAGCAACATCACTACTCACTGCACTACAAGACAATGCTTGCCTAGGATGAAGCTCTGATTTCACTTTGTTCTCAATGGACTTTATTCTTCATTATTCAGTATCCCTTCAATTTCAGCCTATGTAAGAAAATGACTGGCATGCAAAAGAAAAGGTCATCAATTCTACTCATACTCTAATACTGATATTAGAAAAAAATTGCTACCAAAATTTAAAAAAAAAACCACCTAGGCCATAATTTAACTATCAGAAGGCAGAGAAAGGAGGACTGAGGTTTGAGGCTAGCCAGGAAAAAAATCAGTGAGACACTACTTTAAAAAGAAGCCAGTGTGAGGGTACGTGCCTGTATTCCAGCTACTCAGGAGGTAGAGGTAAGAGGATTGAAGTACAAGACCTGTCCAGACATAAGACACTACCTGAAAAACACATTAAATATGAAAGGATTTCAGGTATGGAGCAGGTGATAAGAGTATTCTTGAGTTTAATCCTCAGTACTGAGGAGAAAGCAAAAACAAACAAACAAAAAGCACTGCTTTTAGCTCATAAGAATTTGGGAAACTGAAAAATATTTTCAACAGACAATATAGTTTCACAAAAATTTTCATTACTTCTAAGTCAAAAAAAACCCAAAACAAAAACAAGTGAACACTAATATTTGTTTTTTTGTATGAAAAATCTTACCT
Source organism: Dipodomys ordii (assembly GCF_000151885.1). NCBI lineage: Eukaryota > Metazoa > Chordata > Mammalia > Rodentia > Heteromyidae > Dipodomys > Dipodomys ordii. The sequence continues at coordinate 5,238,082 of NW_012267221.1, forward strand.
GTCAATCTCTTCAAGTTTTTCATCTATTATTGGGCCCATCTGTTGACAGATATCTGTAAACACAAAAATACTTTCAAATCTAGAAACTTAACCAAGTTTAAGCTAATTTCAGTAACTTTTAACAAGACAGTATCCATATCCAACAGCAACCATAATACAGTAAAAATGAAGTTTATGCTAGTGATGATAAAGGATAGACTTTTAATATGATTTAGTACCATTCTATTATTACTGTCATATAACCAATGAACAGGTCACAGTTGATTAAATATAAACATTTTAACTATTTTCAAATTAAACATTGTACGTATTTCAAAATGTAAAAGTATATACAATAAATATCACAACATTCTATATTCCAAAAGCAGACTTTTTTTAATTTCTAGATTTTTTTCTTCCTTTTTTAAAAATATATATCTTTAATTGTAAAGATACTGTACAGAGAATTACAGTTACATGAGCAAGGTAATGAGTCCATTTCCTATCGAGCATTGCTACCCCCTCCTTTGTTTTTCCCTACCATCCCTTTCCTTCTCCCCCCTCCCACAAGGTTGTAAAGTTCTTAGTGTCTTGTACATCTCATTGTTATGATGGATCATCCTGTATCCTTATTTCACCATTTTTTTTATTTCCCCAAAGCAGACTTTCTTCAACAAAAAGATTTAAAATTTATCCATTTACATTTTTCTCTCAAAGGACTATTAAAAAGCATAAGAAATTTGGTTTTGCTTCAGATTTCTTAGAGACTAGAAAATGTCATGCATCAAAGTTACAAAGTTAATACAAAGTTAATATTGAGCATGTAAAATGAAGACCTTTGAAGTCATAGAAGACAATTAAACAAGAATAAGAAAACAGAACATCTGACTTTAAATTAATTTAGTATGCTGTTATTGCCAACTGTGTCCTTCATTTTTGTTGGACTGAAGATTTCCTTAGCCTATTTCATTAGTGGGCTTATAGGAACACAGATTTCCCTTCCTGAAAAGGATATGTGACTGGGTTCTTAAGAGTCACGCCTTTTTGGGATTTTAAGATCCGAGGATCATGGTTAGAAGCCAACCTGGGGAGGTAAGTCTGTGAGACTCCTATTTCCAATTAACAACCAAAAAGCTGGAAGTGAAGTTGTGGCTCAGTAGTAAGGATGCTAACCTTGAGCAAAAGAGCTGAGACATTGCTCAGACCCTGAGTTCAAGTCCCAAGATAGGAATCCAAAAAAAAAAAAAGGATATGTGAAAAAAATTGTATTTTCTATCAAAGTATGTTGCTAAAAAGTTCCTGCTTTGGCCTGGTGGCTAGGCTCTGGTTAAGGAAAAGAGGAACTGCTTTTGGATAAGAAAGAGTTTTTGAAATGTAAGATTTTTGTCTTAAACTGGTTTTTCCTCAACATGGAATTAAGACATGTTTCAAACTAGTCAAGAAACAGCAGGAGTGTGGGTATATTTTGAGATTACTTTCATACTGTTAATCTTATGTCAAACTCCCCTATGTAAAAACATTGTATGCTATTCAAACTAGCCAATCATGAGCAGATTGTAGACCTCAGCTCAACCAATCTGAGTAAAAGGGCAGGGCCTGCTGCATTAGGGATAAATAGGGGGACAGCTTGCTACTCTGTGTGCTTGCTTACCAGACTGATGGCAACACCTTTGTGCAGAAGTAAATTTTGCCTTACTGACGCAATGCTTTATTTTCACATCTATTGTTGTGATTCCACTGTTTCTTGGAGAGTATATTTATAACAAATATGTAAGTATGATAATGCCTTTTAAGTGAACATTGTACTATTATAGAAATATCTGCCTATTTTCCATGAGATTTCAAATCTCAAAAATCAAACACAAAGCAGAAAAAACACAATGCTAGCAGTAACCTTAAAGTAATCTCTAATATTAATTAAAGTACCTTCTAACTCCAAGAGGTCTTGAGAGTCTGGCTTGGAATCAGTTGGATCTATACTCTGGAGAACTTGTAGGGCTCTATCCATTTTATCCTTAAAAAATATTAAGAAACTTTACTTGGTGAATAGAAAATAACTGTTTCCAGACATTCTCAAAGAAAATATATATTAAAAGTCTTGACAGTTTAACTATTAGACAAAAGAAAAACTCTACCTCATCTATATAAATGGACTCAGCCTCTGAATCCTCAGTTTCCTCATCATCATCATCAATTACATTCAATTTGTCCACAGCTGCTACGGAAACAAAGTAAATTTCAATTCTTCAGCATTTAGTCAATTAAGTCATTAATTTTAAAATGGCCTATGACTGTCCATAAGAAAAAAAAAAGGAAGCTCTTTAGTCATCACATTTTATAACCGTGTATTTCATATATTTATATATTTGTGTCATGGTATTTGTTTAGTACTTATGGAGTCAAATATAATCATAGGTATTTATACATATACCAGGGAACAAGGCACGTAGTAATACTGTGTTCACCGAGCTTCTGCTCTAGCGGAATCACCAGGTAAAACATGGGTAAAAACTACAAGCATATTATTATCTAACAGGTCAAACCCTAGGACTGGCACAGACCACCAAAAAACAAAACAAAATAGACTACAATATTTCTTTTTTTTTGTTTTTTTTTTTTTTTTTGGTCGGCCGTGGGGCTTGAACTCTGGGCCTGGGCGCTGTCCCTCAGCTCTTCAGCTCAAGGCGAGCGCTCTACCACTTGAGCTACAGCGCCACTTCCTCCAATATTTCTATTTACTATAAATGTTAAGACTAGGAAGAAAGCATAAGTAGTGACAATGTACCTACTAGTATTCAAGTGAGTACCACCATCTCACAACTTGATTTTCTGGTATTATCACTCCATATACAAAGACAAGACTAAACATAATGTAGGGTTTTTTTTTTTTTCATTTTACATTTCTTTTCAAAACCTGATAAGGATTAGCATTAATTTGTGCCTCAGTAAGTAGACTAAGCATACTCTTAAGGACAGACTGCAGAACTTAAGTCCTGGCTCTATCACATACCTCTGCCTCAGTTTCCTTACCTGTAAATAAGAGTAACAAAAGAATCTATCTCACAAAATTGTGGAAATCAAGTGAAGCATTTCAAAGGATTCAACACAGTGACTATCATCATTAATACTGCTTCACTGAGATTTCACACTTCCTACTTGCAGATAAAGCCATGCTTTCTCAGCAAGGGTACCACATGTGGCTACAGGTAAAGTTCTAAGCACATGATGCAGAACCCTCAGTATCTTGTTTATAATTTAGGGCACTCCTACTCAGGTCATCATGCTGACACTTCCCAACAAGGGTTTCCAGAGCTGGTGCCAGTAGGCCTATGAGGTATTATTTTTATAGAGAAAACACAAACCACATCTCACAGTATAAGGTTGATTTAAACATTTATTTGTATGGTTACTATATACATTATGTCTCATGAAGTATGTAAGGCAACTCCCCTAAGATTGACATGGAGATAAATGAATCACTTCATTTGATTAACGATGTTAAATTGTAATACTTATCATTTAAAACACAGGTAGAATCTATTCTTAAATGCCAATAATAAAACTCAAGTGACAAACTTAAACTTACCTGCCTCTGTCTCAAGGTACAAATTAGCTGTTACAAAATTAGATGGGAAGAGTCCTGTTCCTCTGTGATTCTCTCCTTTCCACCAATTGGCATCGCTGAAAACAAAAGGCAAAGTAGCCTTTATTCCTCTACATTTTAGTGTGTTAGTATCAGGAGGAATTACATAAAAATGTAATTTACCCTACTCTGAAGTATCTAGCTATACAAAAGAAATCTGTTTTTCCTAAGTTTAATAAAAGAAATTGAGGCAGGCAATGGTGGCCCATACCTGTAAATCCTAGCTACACATGAGACTAAGATCTGACAATTTAAGCTCAAAGAGCCTGGGTAGAAATGACTGTAAGGCTCCAATTAACAAGTAAACAGCAGGGCCTGTGATGTGGCTCAATTGGTAACAGTGCTGGCTACGCAAGCAAGCCCTCCAAACACAAGGCTCTGAGTTTTGAAACAGAAAACAACAACAAAAGACACTGAAAAGTACAAACATTGAAGTATGTATCATTTGTTTTTAGCCTTTTACCACTAAAAAGACATGAGCCCCGGTGTGGTGGTACACATTTGCAATCCTATTTACTTGAGAGGCAAACATCAGGAGGATCATAGTTCTAAGCCAGTCATGGCAAAAAGTCAGCAAGACTCCATCTCAGTAAAGAAGCTGAGGATAGTGAGGTCTACCTGTTGTTGAAGCTACATGGGAGGTATTGGTAGGAGATCAAAGTCCAAAGCTGGTCCCAGATATTTGAAAAGTAATAAAAAGCAAAAAGAGATGCACGTGTGGCCCAAGTGCTAGAGCACCTGCCTACAAGTGCTAGGCACTAACTTCAACAAATTCCTTTTTACCTCACTTTTACCATGTTGATGATTTTATCTTTTTTTTTTAGTCCATGTATTCATGGATTAAAATCATGATGAAGCATGAAAGTGGGCAAGACAAGCAAACACCAATTTAAAGCGTGATGATTCTTTCCAGTCTCAATCCACTCTGTTTTCTCTACCAGCTGATTTTATGGGATGCTGACAGGAAAAAAACTGCTCAATTTTTATCTCCTAAATTAAAGCACTATAATTTGATCACTTAAGATTTAAAATATGATATTTATATCTATAACTTTTATATTAAGAAAGGATAAATCACAACTAAGTGAAAAATGATGTAAACATAAGGGACAATTTTTACCATCAACAAATTTATTTACTAACATTTGTGAAAGTCTAACAAAGACAGAATAATACTTCCACACTAAGCACTGAAGTAAAATAATAAGACACCATTTTTCATCCTCAAGAAATACTAAATTCAGTGCAGTGCTTTTCAGTCTTTTGCTGTCCTTTCTGGGATTTGGTTTCTCATTCTTCTTTCTTCCCATCCAGAGAATTGCTGAGCCTGTTCAGAATCCACTTAAAATATACTAAGAGGAATGCTGGTATCTGTGTCCAGGAGTACAGCAGCAGGGGACAAAAAAAAAAAAGGGGGGGGGACGACTCCAAACTCTACAGGGAGCTAAAAGCAGAGAAGGGCTAAAAGGCTTTCTAGATGATGTTACATCTTACTTGTTTTGAAGACTGAGTAGGAATTCACCAGGAAGAGAAAAAAAAGGGGGAGGGGATGGCCAAAATAAAAGTATCCACCTACTGTTAATACACATAAACCAGAAAATAAGGCACAGATTTAAAGAAGAAAAAAAAGAAGGGAAAAAAACCCTCTGAACTCAGATGATCACACAAAAAAGATTATCCTATGTAGTTTCTGGTGTCAAAATAAAGGACACTCTGAACCTAAAGCTGACTCACCTGGCAGCATTTGCATGAGTGCTGCAAGGACGGACGGCCACAACAATAAAGAATTACAGCAGTAACCGTGTAAGAAAATGCCACGTCTACTACTAACACAGAAAGCAAACCCAGAAATTCTGATATTTCCTTAAAATAGCATTTTGTATTTACCCAATTGTTGAACCAAGCCTTCCACTGCTTGCACTCCCTTCAAAGTAAAGTTCCTTTTCTTTGCTAAATGCTTTTGTGTCCCCAAAAAGGGCTTTCCAGGCAGAGAACCAAACATACAAGGCTACAGAGGTCTAATCCCAACATGACATTTTGGAAACTGCACAAACTGCACTCAATTATTTGAAATGCCTACAGAGAACAAAACAGAGAGTTCTAGGGAAGGCTTTAAAATGTAGAAAGTGGAAGGATTTTGGTATACCTGTTAATAAGAAATATACATGCTATCAGCAGTGATTTTTAAAATGTGATTCAAGAATGATATATGTTGAAAGCACTTTAAATTCCATACATGAAAATGTTTAACTTTTATGCTTTTAACTTCACAGTAATATAAAACCAATGAAAAGAATCACTTCTGGAGCATCTGGATGTTTCTTTTGGGGGGAGGGGGCAATACTGTGTATGAACTCAGGTGCTCATGCTTGTTAGGCTGGCTGGTGTTCTATTGCTGAGCCCTGCTTTTTTTTCTGGTTATTTTAAAGAGGGAAGTCTAACGAACTCTTCTATCTGGGCCAAGATCCTCTAATAGAGGATAGTTTTTTGGTGGTTTTTTTTTTTTTTTTTTGAGACAAGGTTTTGTTCAAAAACTTACAGTCCTGCTTCTTCTTCCTGAGTGCTGCGTACAAGCGGGCATGTACCATACTGTATGAAACAACTTCCCTCAAACTCTAACTTTTTTTTGTTTGTTTGTTTTGGTCCTGGGGCTTGAACTCTGGGCCTGGGCGCTGTCCCTCAGCTCTTCAGCTCAAGGCAAGCGCTCTACCACTTGAGCTACAGCACCACTTCCGGTTTTCTGGTGGTTTATTGGAGATAGGAGTCTCACAGTCTTTCCTGCCCGGGCTGGCTTTGAACCGCGATCCTCAGATCTCAGCCTCCTGAGTAGCTAGGATTACAGGCGTGATCCTCCAGCGCCCGGCTCAAACTCTAACTTTAGCAATCAAGTTGCATCTGTGTTGAAATCCTGCCAGTGGTTAGGAATTAACATTGACAACATACATTTACCTCAACATATAATGATAAGCATGTCTACAGCAACCAAGAGTGGGATGTCCTGTTATTAAAAAGACAGAAAGTGGTCTACATACTACATTCTACTTCTGTTGAATTCTCTTAACAGTTACAAAGAGATTTTTGCATAATTCTCAACTGAAAATAGTTAACAAGAGTCTAAATTAACTAATTTGTGAAAAAAAACATAGTATAGCACAATAATGTACTATAAGAACTATGGAATGCTACATGAAAGCTAAATACAAAACTGATACTATATGAAAGATTCAGAGCAGTTACAAGGGAGGGAAGGGGAGAACTAAGTTATTGCACAGCGTAGGATAATATGTTTCTGCAGAAGTATACCTATGCCTTAGTCACTATTACATGAACATTGAGCATGGAAATTTAGACAGTTTTATATATAAAGTAAGTTTTAATGTAGGCAAAACCCACTTAACTTGTAATTGTGTTTCTATTTGTATGACTGTAATTTTATACTTGTATAAGAGTATTACACATGTAAACTCTTTGATAAGTTATAACTAAAAGCTATTGAAGCTAGACATCTCAGAGTGTTTGTTAACATACATTTTTGCCTTTCTTTTTTTCTGTTTGCACTGGGCTTTGAACTCAGGGCCTGTACTTGCTTAGGCAGACATCTCCATCTTTCTACTAACTCTCCTTTTAGGGATCATATACATCACTTCAAACAATTATTCCTTAAAAAATTTAAAAGCATTCAGGAACCGGTGGCTCAGGCCTATAATCACATCTACTCAGGAGGCTGAGATCTGAGGATCACAGTTTGAAGCCAGCCCATGCAGGAAAAGTCCATGAGACTCTCATCTCCAAAAAATCAGGAAGTGGAGCTGTGGCTCAAGTGGTAGAATACCAGCCTTGAGCAAAAAAGCTCAGGGACAGCACTCAGGTCCAGAGCTCAAGCTCCAGGACTGACACTATCTATCTATCTATCTATCTATCTATCTATCTATCTATCTATCTATCTATCTATCTATCTATCTATTTTAAAGGGTTTTCAATGAATACAACATTATCTTGCTCTTAAATTTTCTTACTCTCAATTTCTTGCAGTTGTCCTCATTTTATTTTAAATAGTTTATCTATTAAATAACGTTTCCAATAAATATTTGCTTCAGCAAAGCAAAACCATTATCTACCCATTTAAGAACTATACTAAGCCAGCCAGGCACCAGTGACTCATGGCTGTAATCCTAGCTACTTGGGAGGCTGACATCTGAAGATCATGGTTCAAAGCCAGCCTGGGCAGAAAAGTCTCCTTGAGACTCTTATTTCCAATTAACCACTTACAAACTGGACGTGGCACTGTGGCTTAAAGTGATAGAGCATTAGCCTTGAATATAAAAGCTCAGGGACAGTGCCCAGGCCCTGAGTTCAAGACCCACAACTAACAAAAAAAAGAAGAAAAAAAAGAAGAAAAAAAAACATATATACTAAACTAGTATATGCTCACTGAGTTATTTGTAATGGAAACCAAATACTTATGCTCTATCCACAGCAACAAGCAATCAGGGTTCACTCTTGTTAAATTTCCTCAGCTTCTATAAAAGTAAAAGTAAAAATAGACATGGTAGTGTATATATATCTGTCATCCTAGCTATCCAATAGGTGAAAATAGGAGGATCACAGCCAGCCAAGGCCAAAGATGAAAAGCCAGCAAGAACTATCTCAATAAACAAACTAGTGCCGTGGTTCATAGTTGTAATCTCAGCCACCTGCAACTCAGAGTAGGAGCATCGTAGTATGAGGCTAGTCTGGGTGAAAGTGAGACACAATTTGAAAAATACACTAAAGCAAAGATATGACTTAATAGTATAGGCCCTGAGGTCAATGCCCAAAGAGACCAAAACAAAAACAAAAAAAAAAACTAAAGCTAGGCCTAGTAGCTCATGCATAAAATTCCAGCACTTAAGAGGGTAAGGCACAAGGATTACAAATTCAAGTTCAGCCTAGGCTACACAGCAAGGTCCTGACACACACATACAAAAAGCACAGAACAAAATTAGATTCAATTTATATCAAACTATTTTTTCTTACAACTTTAAATGAAAGAGAAACTGTGAGGAGAACAGAGTAGTTGATTAAGAATTAAAGAGAAGTCTTTAGGTTACTTTGATCAAGGGAAAGTACAGTAACTATTTTTCCCTCAATTTTTTCTGCCAATAATTTTTATATTTTTCCCTCCCAAAGTAAATGCATTCAAATGAGTGAATTATTTATGTGTTTCCCAACTACAGTAAACAATATTATTTAACAAATCTTTTATCCAGGCTATAAAGGAAACTTTACCATCAGATTTGAAAGTATATAAAACTCCCATTATCTAATCTTTACCACAGGAAAGGTATTAGAAAGTTCTACTGATGCAAATATACTCAAAGGTTAAAATAACAAACATTAGGGAATCTCACTTAAGATTACTGTATTTTAAAATATCAGAATACTTTATAAATACAAATTTGAAACATACCTGTCATCCAAAACAATAATAATTTCTCCACGTTTAAAGGTGAGCTCATTGTCCTCAACAGCTTCAAAATCATATAAAGCTCTCACAATCCGTGCAACCTTATTATTTAGTGGAATTTCGGCAGTAGGATATAAGGATTTTGTCTCCGTATATTGCTGTTTCTGCTCTTGCAATGATAATTCAATAGCTGGTTTGAGAAATTAAAACACAAAATAACAAGATAGCCAGGATTAATTTTGATTTTTAAAAAGGAAACATTAGTTGTTATTAGAGTTTTTGATTATAGCTATTCTTGTTAGGGAAATGAACCCTAAGATATGTATTCAAATGTCTTTTTTATTTCATGCGATTGTTTCTAACACAGTTATAAGATTATTTCTTTGTTGCTTTGTATGTCCTTCCCCTACCGTATAACCCCTTCTTTCACTGTATTTGATGTTGTTATAATTTGTGGAGGGGAAGGGAAAAAACAAATCATTTAAATAGGGATACAGGTTGACCCATTGCAACAATGAGATGTACAAGTCGTATGTCGAAAACGAACTTTACAACTTTGGGGGGGGGGGCAGGGAGAGATGGGATGGGAAGGGGAAACAAAGGAGGAGGCTACAATGCTTGATAAGAAATGTACTCATTATCTTGCCCATGTAATTGTAACCCCTCTGTACAGTATTTTCACAATAAAAAAAAAAAGGAAACATTAGGTGACAGTTTAACAATAAACCAGGTGGATATTTCATTTGTCCAAATAAATGTTAAATGGCTGACTCGGGCAAGGCAGGGAAACACAGCATTTTTTTTATTATTTTGGGTCTGGTTGTGGGGCCTGAACTCTGGGCCTGGGCACTGTCCCTCAGCTCTTCAGCTCAAGGCTAGCTGCTCTACCACTTGAGCCACAGTGCCACTTCCAGCTTTTTTCTTTTTGCTTATGTGGTGCTGAGGAATTGAACCCAGGGCCTCAGACATGCAAGGCAAGCGCTCTACCACTGGGCCACCTTCCCAGCCCCAAACACAGCATTTTTAAAAAATAAAGTTCTTGCTCATTCCTTATTACCACAGTCTGGCATATATAGCTATTATTTTTATAGCAAACAGATTGTGACATTATAATATGGGTAGCTTTCCATATAGGAGAGCCATGAACATATTTTTGTGCTTGACTCATAACTCTGGCATTAAAGAAAAGGTAAAATGTAGTCTTTCCCAAAGTAGGGCATAAAATATATATCATACAAAAGGAAAATGAAAATGAATTAAGTTCATCTCATGTCATTTGTTTTCCTGACTTTTAAGATATTAGTTTTTGGAACTGAGGCAGAACTAATGTACACACAAGTTTATTACAATTTCAGTAAACTTCTGGTGAGGATATTTTAAGTGCTACCAAATTATACACGTTTCATTCCTTACCTTTAGCTATGTCTTCATCTTCTTTGTTTTTGCTTGATGACGTACCATTCTTGGCAGTGGCTGATAAAGTCTGCAATGTATGAATAAAATGAACACAACCATCCTTTCAAGGAAAACACAAGCACTATAATTACTTTCTGATGCTAATTTAAAAACGCTTTGATAAGTAAATTCCACTTAGAAGTTCTTTATGATTTTAAGTAGTTACTTTTTAATATTAAAATAAAACAGCAATCAAGGCTCCAGTAGTAGAGCATTTGCCTGGTAAGTACATGCCCTGAGTTCAAACCTCCTCCCAAAAAGTGTTTTCAAGAAAACAATATAAATGTTCAAAGGTCATGAATTGGCTTATGTTACATATTGTACGTATCTGACATAGAACCTGGCACATAGAATGTACTGAAATATTTAGAGAATGAATACTTAGGATTTTACTGATTTCACTGCCTGATCTCTACTATCCAGGGTCTCTTATTCTGAAAGATGCCCTATTGCTATCAGCACACATGTCTGTAGAAGTGCCAGCCCGAAGTCAAGACCTACTGAAGGGGAGTAGAAAAAGGACAGAGAGCCATTTGAGGTACTCCTCTAGTATGCACTGGGTTGGATAGTGTTGGCTTTTCAAGCATAGCAGAGGACTAAAGAAAGGTCATGCTTAAATAAAATAGGTAAGACATAACTTAGATACCTAGCATATGTGCCCAGCGCTCTGAATCATCATCCAATTTTGTAACATGGAATTTTGAAAATGATATGCAGAAAGGACAGAGCAGTTCTTTTCTTTTTATTTATTACTTATGGGACTTTACTCCCAAAACTCTTCCTTGTATTTTTAGACCTGGACTACTATAAAATCCTTTGTGTTTTTAGTCTGTAGTCTAAAATAAAAGAATATACAGTACTAGCTTTCTTTTTCTTTCCCTATCACAATAGTAACTGAAGAACAGAAGACAATAGAGCAAAAACCTAAGACAGCCCCTCTCCAACAAATAATTCTTCATGTTACTCTTCCCTTCCTTCCTTCATCTCCTTACTCCATTCTACCTCATGAAATCTATTGTCTCAAATTCTTCCTCTTCACTTCCTCACCATCTTAATGTTCCCTTTCTTTAATACTATATGGATAGATATATCTAGTATGTACCCTTCATCCACTGAAACTTTCAATTCAAATTAGTTTTATCTTACATTTATATGGCTACCATTCAAATTTACCATAAGATTCTTCAACGTAAGAGCTGTCTTATACATGTAAACCTTTTACATAATTCCAGAAAAAGAGTAACATTAAAATACATTTTACATCTGAGTTACTTTTCAATGATTTGATTTGTCAAAGAAAAACACTCAAAAATCAAAATGTCTACTAATGTAAGATACTACAATAGACCCTTGGGTATATAGTTCCAAAAAGTGTGCTGCTGAGGAAAAACTATAAATGCTCAGGGTTCAGTACTCTAAAATTACTCAGATTTATCTAACACATCAGGAATTATAAGTGTCCATAACTTCAAACTGCTTAGAGTAGGCTACAAAACTGAGGTAAACTTTACTGTTGTACCCACTGACACTGTCTACCAAAAGCAAGGCCTTTTTCTCAACTACTGGATTTTGACTCACTTTCTCATTAACACCACCCAAGCTCCGCAAAAACATGCTGCCTTTCAACAAATCTAAAATTTTCACTTTAACAATTAGATTAAGCACACTTTTACTGTAGGAGGATTACTGTAACTTTTATCTCACTTTTGGGAGGCTAATTATCACAAAATTAAGAGCAGGGAAATGACAGATCACACAATGTTTCAAACAACTTAGAACTTCTCTGCATCAACTGAATTGTTCAGTGCACACAGGCAGTGGAGCTTTTTGTTCAAGGCTAGTGGTCTATCATTGAGCCACAGCTTCACTTCCAGCTTTTTGCCGGTTAATTTGGAGCTAAGAGTCTTACGGACTTTTCTCCCTGGGCTGGCTTCAAGTCCCAATCCTGATTTCAATATCTTCAGTAGCTAGGAATATAGGTATGAGCCACTGAGACTCAGCACATAATTTTTGTTTTGGAAATGTCTTTCGATTTTTTAAAATTTATTCACTTTTTGACAGTATTTGGTCGAAAACCCATGGTGTGCCTGTGTGTGTGTGTGTGTGTGTGCGTGTGTGTCCAAATAAAAAGTATGGGTCCAACCATGGTCTGAATGAATCTCTCACCTGAGAACCTGCTGGAGGAAAAGTAATTCCTTCTTCCTTCATAGATTTAATAGTTGCAGCTATTAGACTAAACTGAGGGTCCTTCTGAAATTCTTCTGACCATTCCACCATTAAAGACTTCAGCTTTTCACATACTTTAGGATGAGCCTTAAAAATGGGGAAAAAAAAACCAAAATGTAGTTCATTATTTAATAGAATTACCACCCAAACAGTCTTTAATTATATGAATATCAATGATTCCTGCCTGAGAATGGATACATGCCTATATACACCTAAAAATAGTTGCTTCTTATAAAATTAGCCTTTCAGAACACCAACTTCAGTCTTACATAATCACTACCTTTTATATTCACAGATTATGTCCTCTATTTTACTTAACAGTCTTAATAGTCAACTGATTTTGATATCAACTTTACTAAAAGCATGAGACTATCAAAGATATCAGTAGCAACCTCATGAAGGTCCCTTCCTCTCTGTTCTATGCTTACCAAATCTATTAGAAGCCAGTAGAGAATGGTAGTTACAGTCAGAAAACTAAATCTGAATCTCAACTATACCACATACTTGCTACATGAGCTTAGAAAACATTCCCTAGCTTCTAAAACAGGAAGAGACTCTACGTTCAAGTATGGTTAAGAATAAACAAAGCAGACTACTACCTAGACTTCAATAGCTTTAGCTCTTACATATGTTTTGGTGCAATATGTGTTAAAAATCAAATTCTGGAATAAGAAGCTTCATTTCAATTTAAAAATGATTTCATTTATAATACAACTGTTATTATGTATAATTAAAATTATGCATATTTTTAATGATTTAAAAATTCACTTTCTTTTAAAAACTTACCTTATTTTTTATCACAGCACGTACTTCTGTTGCAAAATCACGGGAACATACTTCTAAATGAAATATCTTTCCACAGTTTGCCACACAAGCCCCAAGAAGCTATTAATTAAAATAAAAATTAATGCACAAATGTTGACAGTCTTATTAAAATAAATGTTCTTTTAATTAAAAATTGTGTCAATAAGAAGGAAGAATTTGGTGTGTGAAAACATAAGGAAACTCCTTTGTACAATTAATACATGCCAATAAAAACAGAAAAAACTAAATTTGGATAAAATAACATAACTTGTACTCACAGTTAGTGCCTGTAGAGCAACATGAGGAACTTTATGATTTACCCTTTTCATTATGGCTTTTAGGCAATCTTTTGCTCTTAAAAAAAAAAAAAAGAAGTAAATTTTGAGAATTTAAACTCAAAATGCTAAAAATATAATCAAACACCTTTAAAGATAAAATCCTAGACACTGCTTGGTTATAGTTAATAGTTTATAAAATAATTTTACACAATCTTTCATTCACAGAATCCTACATCTTAAAACAATTCTTTAAAATATTTCTTATTCCTACATCAAAAGACAAATAATTTTAGAAATCAATATGAAGAACTATGTAATAGGAATTCTTTTGATATCTTCAGACAATAAATACTATCTTGAAAAAACACTAGCAAGATATGTAACAAAGGCTCCCTTAAAACATGAATGCATGTACTGTGAGAAATCTAGTGTATATGTCAGAGTAGAAGCAGACCAGTTCACCGCCACTGCCACTTCAAAACCACTCATCTTTATAATCACTGCTCACATTACCTATTGTTACAGCAGATTCTCATACATGTGTAAGCCATAAGCAAATTCCTCAAATAGCTAATCTATTCATGGTTAACATGCAGCTCTGTGAGTCAAGACTGTTAAAGTATGGAGCAGGTTTTCCATTTGTTCTCTCAGGATAAGGTACTCAACTCATGTAACTGGCCTACTGGATCTCTTTACTTCTACCTCCCAAAATGAAATAGTACAGTTAAATAAGTAGTTTAAATAATAGTTTAGTTATATACATTGAAAACTAACATCTTGCCAGATATGGTGGTGCACACTTGTAATCCTAGCACATGGGAATGTGAGGAAGGAGAATCATGAGTTTGAGGTCAACCTAAGGTCCATAGCAAGACTACTTCAAAAAATAAAACAGTAAAACACATATACACAAACAAAAAAAAAACTTTAACGTATCAACTTCCTTTCAAAGTTTTATCACATAAGGAAACAGGGAAACCAAGCTACTAGACATTCACTGAGCATCTTACCCATTAGGAGTGCTTCCAACTTTGTCACAAATATCCATAATAAGACTCCAATCTTCTGTGGTGTTGTACTCATTTGTGGCTTTTTCTGTAAAACATATTAACATATACAAAAGACATATAAATATGTCTTCTAAATACTAAAACACCAATAAAGGGCCAGTAACAGTGGCTTATGTCTATAACTGTAGTTTCTGAGAAGGTTTGAAGCCAGCCTGGGCAGAAAAGTCTGTAATAATTTATCTCTAAAATAACCAGCCAAAAGTAGGACTGGAGGTATGGCTCAAGTAGTAGAGCACTAGCAGTGCAAAGAAGCACACTGAGAAAGTGTGAGGCCCTAAGTTCAAACTCCAATACCACAAAAATAACTTTATCTGTATCTGTATCTATATCTATCTTCCTCCCACCCACCCATCCATCTATCCATCCAACCTAATTTTTAAACATTTTATCATCCTCACAAGAGACTTGTACTCATGGGCACTCACTGCCCACTCTCCCCTTTATCACATTTACCTATCTGGCCTTTTCATATAAACAGAATCATACAGTATATATTTTTGTAACGGGCTTGTTATTTACCATAATGTTTTCAAATTCATTTATTTATTGCCAGCATTCCACTGAGTATATATAAAATATATTCATCTATTTGTAAGTTTATGAACATTTGACTTCATTTAAGTCAGAGTCTGGAGCCTGATAGCAAGCCACCCTCTAGCCCCTTTTTTGCCTTAGTTATTTTTGAAGTAAGGTATTGCTTTTTGCCCAGGTGGGTCTGGACTATAATTCTTCTGCTTTGAATATTCTTTGAATCACTGGGTGTGACTGACAGGTGTCTACCAGTGAGCCCAGCCATTGTCTTCCCCGTAGCTGAGATAAAAACATATGCCACAAGACCCAACCATTGGTTCAGACATAGTCCCATGAACTTCTTTTTGCCTGCACTGGCCTCAAACTGTGACACTCTCAATCTCCATCTCTGTAGCAGCTAAAATTACACGCCTGAACCAAGGCACCTGACTTCATTATTCTATTTTTTATACATTCATATATTGTACTTTAATCATATTTATCCTCCATCACTTCATTCACCCTCCCCCAAACATCCAGTCTCCCTTTTTGGCTAATCTAAAGAATACCTCTCTGCTATGAACAGCCATGTATAAGTTTTTCCTTTTTTTGTGTTAATACTGGGGCTTGAACTCAGGGTCTCATACTCTTGCATATCTCTTCACTATAGGCTAAAGCTCTACCACTTGAGCCATACTTCTACTTCTGGCTGTTTGCTGGTTAATTGCAAATAATTGTCTCATGGATTTTTCTGCTCCAGCTGACTCTGAATTTCGATCCTCAGATCTTAACCCTGGGGGGTACTGGGGAGGCACAGTCCTGACTAAAAGCAAAAAGAGCTGGAAGCATAACTCAAGTGGTAGAACAGTTGTATAGCAAGCACAAGGTCCTGAATTTGGAACTCTAGTATGCCCTTCCACAGAATATATGTTCTTTAGTAATACATAGTATTTATTATTTAGTAATATTTAGTAAAAACATTAAACATGCTAGGTGCCAGTGGCTCTTGCCTGTAATCCGACCTACTCAGGAGGCTGAGATTCTGAGGATCTTGGTTCAAAGTCAGTCCAGGCAGGAAAATCTGTGAGACCCTTACAACCAATTAACCAGCAAAAAGTCAGAGGTGGAGCTGTGGCTTAAGTGGCAGAACACTAGCTCAAAGTAAAAAACAAAACAAAACAACAACAACAACAAAAAACCCACAGGGACAATGCCCAGGCCCTGACTTCAAGACTCAGGATTGGCAAAAGAAAAGAAAAAAATTAAACATTTAAGAATGGTAAACATTGGCTGGGAAGGTGGCTCAGTTGTAGAGTGCTTGCCTTGCCTGTACGAGGCCCTGGGTTCGATTCCTCAGCACCACATAAAGCTGTGACACTGTGGCTCAAGTGGTAGAGCGCTAGCCTTGAGCTGAGGAACAGTGCCCAGGCCCAGAGTTCAGGCCCCACAATCAACAACAACAACAAAAAGAATGGTAAACATTAAACCAGAGGTGGAAGACTCATTATGGGTATTGCTTTCTACTTGTACAATGTGTATACAGAAGTTCTTTTTGTTTGTGCTGGTCCTGGGACTTGAACTCAGGGCCTGGGTCCTGACCCTGACTGAGCTTTTGTATTCAACACTAGCAGTCTAACACTTCAGCCACAGCTTCATTGCTGGTTTTTCTGGTGGTTAATTGGAGATGAGAGTCTCTCGGACATTCCTGCCTGGGATGACTTTAATTCACAACCCTCAGATCTCAGCTTCCTGAGTAGCTAGGATAAAGGTGTGAACCACTCAGCGCCATTCCAGAAGTTCTTTAATATCAAAAGTCTCTTTGTGGTCTTTGTGGTCACAAATATTAAATAGCAAAATATTTTAAAAGTATTATCATGCTTTTTTTTTGAGACAAGGTCTCACTATGTAGCCTAGTTACCCTCACAATGCCTCAGCCTCTAAAGTGCTAGCATTACAGGTGTGTGCCATCATGGCTAGGTTGTATTAACCTATGTAAAATTCAATTTGAAGGGAAAGACTTTTTTTCCCTCGTAGTATAAAGTATTAAATATTTTTTAAGTAAAACTTTAAATACTATATGAGGGCCAGGAATAGTGGCTTTTTACTATAATCCCAGCACTAGAGAAAAAGAGGCAAGAGAATTGCCAATGGAGGCAATCTGGGCTATGTTGGAGACCTTGTTGCACAAAAGCAGAGAAATAAGAAAAAGGGAAAAAGAAAACACTCGGCTGGCAGCACAGCCCAGTGAAAGAGCATTTGGCTAGTGCATCTGAGGCCTGGGTGTCATCCTAGTGGGAAGAAAATGAGAGAGGTAGAGAAGTTTTTATGTCTATTTCTTTTTAATTAATGTATCCTATCATTTCAAGTTTAACAAAGTATATAAGACAGATGATAAGCATATATGACAGGTGATAAGCAGGAAAGATAGTAGGAATACAGAGTAGTTTCCTTTACATATGACAAGGAATTATTTTTAAAAGGCAAAAAGAGAAATCAGGCTTGAGGACAGTTATAATTTTCAACAAAAGACAAATACATGCCAGATGCCAGTGGCTCACATCTATAATCCTAGCTACTTAGGAGGCTGAGACCTGAAGCTAGAGGATCCAAGTCAGTCAAAACAGACAAACCAGAGATTCTTATCTTCAGTTAACCAGCAAATAGCAGAACTGGAGGTATGGCTCAAATGGCAGGGTGACAGTTCTAAGTAAAAAAGTTGAGCAAGAGCATAAGGCCTTGTGTTCAAGTGTCAGTACAGTTATAGATAAATAAACAAACCATTACCAAGCACAGAGTACGTCCAGCACTCAGGAAACAGAAAAAAGAATATTGTGAGTTTGAGGCCACCACAGGCTATACAGAGTTCAAGGGCAACATGAGCTACATGGTGAGACTGTCTCAAAAACTGAGGATGTAGCTCTGTGGTAGAGCACTTGGGCTAGTATGTACAAAGCCCCAGCTTACTCCCCATGAGGAAAATGAAAAATAAGAGAAAGAAAAGAGAGGCAAATTGTCTAATGTTAATGTGAAATACGTGATGAAATTATAAACCACAGATTTTAGAAAAGTAATGTATTTTGCCTACTCTAAGTTCTGTACCTAAATACCAAACTATCTAGGTAAAAACAAGTCTACTTAGGTCCAGATACTTTTGTTATACAAATAAAGCTAATTCTTCTAGAAAGTCTCAGACCTGACCATATTTGTTAAAGGACTAAAATGGTTGTTTCTTCATTACATACCTAATGTGAATTTTCAAGGAGCAGAGAAAAAAAGAAACCTAATTTTACCAGTCTCTCTTACAACTATGATGTGTATCTTTTCAGACCTTTTTCTACATAGGTACATGAAAAAAAAGTCTATCTATAAAACATTTTTATGGATTTTTGTTTTGTTTTGTGTTTGCCAGTACTGGCCTTGAGCTTCTTTTGCTCAAGATAGCACACTCTACCACTTAAGCCACAGTACCCCTTTTGGCTTTTTCTGTGTATGTGGTACTGAGGAATTGAACCCAGGGCTTCATGCATGCAAAGCAAGTACTCTACCACTAAGCCACATTCCCAGTCCAATTTTTAAACATTTTTAATCTATAAAATAGGTTCATGGTATGAAGCGTCCAAGGTGTCCAATCATTCCAATAGCCAAGTTATGAACAAACCATGAAACAAAGAAGAAAATATCAGCTTCTTACTGGGAGCTTGAGGTATACTGGCCAAATTGGCTTGCTATAGGGAAGCCCAGACATGTGCATGCTTAGCACTAGACAGAGGCAGGCCTCTCCCTGCACAACTTACCCACGAGCATCAAATGAAAAATCACTCAATAGCATGGGAAAGACTAGCTAGTCTTACATGGAATAAGGACAAAAGTTGGGTTAATTAACTTTACTAGTTAGGTAAATCATTACACCAGTGATGAAGTGAATAAAAGAGGAAAAGGGACAAAGCAGTAGTGTGGAACTGTCTTCTCAGAAGGAAAACTCAAAGGTAGAGAAGAAGTATTAATTACCCATGAATACAGTGATCACATGAAATGTACTCTATTTCTTTTTTTTTTGGGTCCAGTCGTGGGGCCTGAACTCTGGGCCTGGGCGCTGTCAGCTCTTTAGCTTAAGGCTAGCGCTCTACCACTTGAGCCACAGTGCCACTTCCGGCTTTTTCTTTTTGCTGAGGAATCGAACCCAGGGCCTCAGGCATGCAAGGCAAGCTCTCTACCACTGAGCCACCTTCCCAGCCCAAATGTACTCTATTTCTTTATGTTCATAAATAGAATTTTAACAGCTGCTAATACATGACGCGTGCGTGTGTGTGTGTGTGTGCATGTGTGTGCGTGCACGTGCACACATGTGAGTGACAAGGGGGGCACAAAGTCTCCACACAAGCTGGTTAGAAGTTATCAATAAAGCTGGGTGCCGGTGGCTCAGGCCTGTAATCCTAGCTACTCAGGAGGCTGAGATCTGAGGATTGAGGTTCAAAGCCAGCCCTGGCAGGAAAGACTGTGAGACTCTTACCTCCAATTAACCACCAGAAAACAAGAAGTGGTGCTGTGGCTTAAATGGTAGAGCACTAGCCTTGAGGTGAAGAGCTCAGGGACAGTGTCCAGGCCCAGAGTTCAAGCTCCAAGACTGACACACACACACAAAAGAAGTTATCAATAAACTATGCTTTAAAATACATCAAGTGCTCAGTCTTTATTCTTTGTTAGGGGTATTGTTGATGAAATATTAACACTAAAATAGGGTGAGATTTGTGGAGTGTGGGTTTCACTAAATGTTGTTGCACATGCTTGTAGTCCTAACATTTAAGAGCCTGAGACAGGAGAATTATGAATTTGAGGACAGCCTGGTCTACGCAGTGAAATTGTTAAAATAATTCTTTTAAAAGAAAAGGCAACAAAAAGGGCAGGATTTCATACATAGGTCATTCTGTACATATCAACATTTATTGTCTTAGAATGAAGATAAGCTTTATTTATTGGCAGAAGTTTTGGCTCATAGGTAGAATGTATAAATAGGATCTAAGTAAGGCACATAATAGATATCAATAAATATCTGTCTAATAAATGAGTAATGATACTGTTTTTCTCATTCATATCCTATTATTCAGGTGCAATGGTTTTACTATGGAAAACAACAGGAAGGTTTCTAAGCAACAGGAAGGTTTCTAAATGTATTTAAAAACAAAAAACAAAAACCTCTAACTATAATGCCCAGTATGGCCCCATTAATTCTGTACACAATTCTTTTTTATCTTTGAATAGTTATACAAGGGGGCTTCAATTTAACATGTCCTTTTATACATACAATGCATTTTGACTAGTGTTACCCCTTCATCATTTATTTTCTCCCTTCTTATCTAACCCTTCCCCAACCAGGCTCATCAAGTTTCCTACTTGCTTTTTCACACTGCCATCTACCCACCATTCCTCTTTCCATTTGTCTCCCCCTCTCCTCTTAGCCCTTACACTTGTTTCAGCTTCCTAATACTAATTTTGTTAAACTGTTAATTTTTCGAAAAGGAATCCCATTCCTATATAATTTAGTCAGTTTGATTATATGTGTGTTTACATAAATATAGGTATATTTGTATTTACATATATGTAATCTGCATACAATTCCACACTAGCCTGAGCTTCATTGTGGAGCTTACAACCAAAAGGCCAAAGATCAAGCTTCAACAGCAGCACCATGTGACAACAAAAGGCAACAACAGTTGTTACTGGAGATGACACTGCCTTTGGAAGTTCAACTAGGAGAAAGGGGGAAGGCAAGGCCTCAGAGTGAGGGAAAGGCTTTCTAATATTCCTAAGTGACTAGCTTTATATTCTCAGTGTGAAGAGTAAATCAAACATACTACGTGTAATTTGCTGGCTTCATAGCTATCTTTTCTCTTCGCTTATGAGAAGGTTTCGCTTGTTTTTACTCTAACAGAATCCACTGTATCTATCTACCTTTCATACTGGGGCTTGAAATCAGGGCCAGGTATTTGCTAGGAAAGAACTGTATCACTTGAGCCATACCTACAACCCATTTGCTTTAATTATTTTTTAAATTCAGTCAAATATTTTTTGTCAGGAAAGGTCTGAACTTCAATCTTCTATTCTGTGTAGCTGTGATGAAGGTGTGTGCTACTATAATCATCTTTTTTTCTGAGATGGCTTCTGGCTTTCTTTTGCTCAGGCCAGCCTCAGACCACAATCCTTCCCAATGCCACCTCCAAAGTAACTGGGATTACAGCCATGAGCAACCTTCCTTCTTCCTCCTTTCCTCCCTCTCTTCCTTCCTTTGTGCTGGGGCTGGAGCTTGAACTCACAAATTGGGCACTGTCCCTGAGCTTTTTGCTCAAAGCCAGCACTTTACCACGTAAGCCACAATTCTACTTTCAGCTTTTTGGTGGTTAATTTGAGGTAGAAGTCTTATGAGCTATTTTAACAATTCTCAGATCTCAGCTTCCTGTAACTAAGATTATAGGGGTGAGCCACTGGAACCTGACCATTCTTTAGTTTTCATAGTATCAGACCACATAGTGTTCCAACTACTACTGAAAATTTTAGTATTGACTAACTCAGTAATTTAATGTTGACTAGTTTAATATTGAAAATTAATCATTCATCCATATTCTCTTTTTCCAAGTATATTACTTCCTTTTTAAATGTAAATATTTAATATGGCTGAGCATCATTTAACATACCAGGAACCTCATATGTGGTGTGAGTCAGGAATATAAAATGTTTTTAGGAATTTTTTATTAATGGTTACAAAATTTAAGAATCTACCCTGTCCTTGCTAATCTGAAAAACTAATAATCAATTATCAAATTTCAAGAATACCTATGTAAATGGGTACAATTTTTTCTCTGATTTTGAACCATCTTAATGACCTCCCTATGTTCTGCTACAACTCAGTTTTTGATTATTTTATTGTATTTTAGTCATGTGATACAATAAAATAGGAAGCCTATGACGGTATCACCAAAAGCCAACAATCTTAAAATTACAGAAAAAGAATATAGCTACTTGGTTTTTCATAGAAAATGGAAAAATCCTGATCTGAATACTCCATCAAGCTAGTTCTCCATCAAGCCTAGTTTAGTTTGTATAAATATAGGAGTCACAATTACTCTTTTAAAAAGTATAAAAAAAAATCTCAAGACTTTATAATGGCCTGCCAAAGAGGACTTCAGTTTTCAAACGAACTAAATAACAGCTAAATTATGTACTTACTCCTGGAAAATTTTAAATATTATAATTAAGAAACCATTCTTTTATAGCATGTCACTCTGCCCAGTGTTGGGAGCTGTATCTTATATTATCCATTGTCAAATACATAAGAGGGAGAGAGCTATGAGAGCCCGCCTGGGGCCTTAAATGCTAAATTGCCAGGGCTTTGGTGGGTGTAAATCATAACATTTTATCCCAGGCTTTGATTACTGTATATAGAGAGCCTTAAATACACATAGAAATAGTTGAGAAAGATTCTAACAATATCCTAAGAATCATTCCATCAGTACCTACAAGGAACAAAAAGGTTCTCCTCTAAAAAGTCCATTATTTTCAAAAAGCAGTTCTACAAAGAATGCAAGTCTCCATAAAACTTGAAATAAAATAGGCTCTACCAGTAACAAACATCTTTAACTATGTAAGAATTTCAGGGTTTGGAGGTAAAGCGCCAGCCAGTGAACAAAGCAGCAAGTGCCAAGTTCAAGTCCCAGTCTCAGAATAAGAATTTCACCAAGCATGAAGGGCTGAGGGACAGCGCCCAGGCCCAGAGTCTAGGCCCCACTACCGACCAAAAAAAGAATTTCAGCAAGCAATCTTCAAAATTCCTTCTATGTTTGGAAAGCTTATAACTGGTCTTATGCTTACATGCATAACAAAGTATCTGGTGTCAAACTTGCTATTCTACCAAAACCAACTATAAAACAAAACAAATGAGGCAACTGTTTTCAGGAAACAAGTAAAAGGAAGCCCATTTTTTCAAAGGAAAAGAAATAGGAAGTGAGACTCCTGATGATCCCAGCTTTCTGCCTGGAAATGCTAGCCCAAGCCTAGCCCAGGTAGAGAAGCCAACAGACAAGACAGAAAACAGCCTTCTATGCACAGGGATTCACCACAGGTCCTTGGTCAAGGGCTAAGTTACACAGTGCTTGCAGTACTGGGGTCATCTTACCTGTTAAAAGATTAAATGTTTGTGTCCCTCACAAAATTCACAATGTGAATTCCAAGTTGATTCAGTTTGCAGATGGGGCCATTCGGGAAGTTAAAGGAGGTCATATAAATGGGGTCCTGACCCTACAAAATTAATGTCCTTTTAAGAAGAGCTATTAGAAAGCTAAAAACTTGGCTGTCTGCAAGCAAGAACAGATTTCTCACCCGACATTAACCCTACAGCACCCTGAACTGTGAGAAAATAAATGTCTGCTATGAAAGCCACTCTCTAGCATTTTGCTATGGCAGCAAGAACAGACTTTTGGAACCCCCAAAAGATCACACCTTAGGAGTAATGGTCTTCTAGAATTTAAAATTAAAATCTCAAAATGGAAGTAGGCAACATAAGCTTTGTTATGACTAAAGGACATGTGTATTGAGGCATGACTAAAATAATGCTTAGACATTTTATGTTGTTACAACATTTATATAAAGAGTAGAAACTTGTTTCCTACAGCTCTAGAGGCCGGGAAGCCCATGAGCAAGGTAACACCATCCCCCTTTTACAGGAGGCAAGCCTCATGCTGGAAATACTTCCTAAAGGCCCTGCCTTCCAATACTGTTGCAATCCTGCAACAGTTGCTATCTGCAAATCTCCTCCTACCTCTGACTAGAGAGGGGATTGCAGGTGTGCACAAAATACCTGGTTTGTTCTTTGTGATAATGTCTTGGTAACTTTTTGCCAGGGTTGGCCTCAAAGCACAATCCTATCTCCTCTTCCCAAGTAGCAGAGATCCACCATGCCTCCTTTGTGTTGGTAAATTTCTACTGATGGAATTCTTTAGTCTACTCTGGGAAAGGTACTACCTTAAAATATGTTGAACACACCTTCTGATAAGGAAATCCACCTGGTTTTGAATACTCAGTAACAGATAGTAGCAATTAAGTAACAGCTTCTGGCCATTTTATATATGCTAAAGCACTTACTCCTCAGCCAGATGAAGGATGGATCCTCATTTTATAGCTACAGAAAGGGAGAAACAGAAAAGCAACCAGCACAAGGCTAGTCAGCTAGTAAATAACAAATAGATTTCAATCTGGCAGTTTGGCTCTGAGTGCCATTTTTGTTCAAAATTGCCAAACTAACTCTTCCCAACAAGTTAATTCAGTTCTTCTATATATGTACATCTTTAAAGTGCTGAAACTTCCTGCTCTGGTAGAATATGGGGCAATGATTGCCACACTTTTCCATCATTCACGTTACCACCATTTCTTACAAGAACTAAGGATTGGGAGGGTTAAGCAAACAAGGGGGAGAAAACATTATTATTACCCCCCTTCTCTTTCTTAGGGTGTGTGTATAAACAAGGGGGAGAAAACATTATTATTATCCCCCTTCTCTTTCTTAGGGTGTGTGTGTGTGTGTGTGTGTGTGTATCTGCCATCTACAGTGTGTGTGTGTGTGTCTGCCATGCACATTGTGTGTGTGTGTGTGTGTGCCTGCACATATGTGCTGGTTCTGGCTTGAATTCAGGTCTGGGTGCTGTCCCTGAGCTTTTTCAACTCAAGGCTAACTAGCTACCATTTGAGCTCCACTTTTGGCTTTTTGGTTACTAACAGGAGTTAAGAATCTCATTGACTTTTCTGACCAGCTTGGTTTCAAACTGCAATCCTCAGATCTCAGTAGCTAGGATTATAGATATAAGCTATCTGTGCCTGGTCTTATTAGCTTTTACTTTACATAGGGTGTGAACATGTGAACACCAAGTGGCCTTGAACTCTTCAGCCTCCAGCCTCAGCCTTCCAAGTACTGGACTTATAGACATGCATCACCATGCTCAAATCCAAAAATAAACATGACCAAAGACTGAAATAGGTGCTTTGGGGAAAAAAATATTCATTTAGCAAACAAATATATGATAACCTGCCCAACATCAACACTCATCAGTTAATACATATTAAAACCACAGACCTGGGAAGGTGGCTCAGTTGGTAGAGCGCTTGCCTTGCATGCATGAGGCCCTGAGTTCGATTCCTCAGCACCACATAAGCAGGAAAAAAAAAAGCTAAGTGGCACTGTGGCTCAAGTGGTAGAGTGCTAACCTTGAGCTGAAGAGCTGAGGGACAGGCCCAGGCCCAGAGTTCAGGCCCCACGACCGGACCCAAAAAAATAAATAAAACCACAGTAAGATAACTACCTGAATGTCTAAAAAAAAACTCTGAAATAACCACCTTGCCAAGTGCTGATGGCTCATATCTATATTCCTAGATGCTCAGGAGGCTGAGACCCAGAAAAAATCAGTTCAAGGTCAATAGGGAAAAAAGTTCAGTAGACTCCAAAATAACCAGCAAAAAGCTGGGCTGGAAGTGGAGAAGAACAAAAGGGCTAAATATTGTTAAAATACATTATTTGTAACAATGAAAATGTAACAAAGACTGGGCACTTGTAGCTCATGACTGTAATCCTAGCTACTCAGGAGGCTGAGATCTAAGAATTACAGTTTGAAGCCAGCCTGGCCAAGAAAAGTCCAGAGATTCTTATCTCTAATTAACCACCAGAAAATCAGAAGTGAAGTGTTAGAGCGCTAGCCTTGAGCAAAAGAGCTCAGGGACAGTGCCCAATCCCTGTTTTCAAGCCTCCACAACCAATAAAGAAAAAAAGAAAATAAAACAAAGAAACCTGTTGGGGACATTATTTCTTAGAAGGAAATGTGAAAGAAGATTAAGTTGGTTGGAATTCAGCTGTAACATGTATGGAGACATAACAGTGAAGTTCTCCTATATAACTAATATAAACCAATTTTTTTTTACAGGCTAGAGGTATTACTTAAGTGGTAGAGTAGCCAAGCCAATGAGCTGAGCAAGTAAAATGCCCTGACTTCAAATTCTATTGCTGAAAAACAAAATAAAAACCTAAAACTACATTATCATATACTAATAAACTTCTGGTATCCAACTGAAATAATATAAGCTAAAACAGAAGATGATCACTTCAAAATGCCAATAATTTTCAGGGAGTAATGAACCACTCCATTTTCTGACACACTGACCTTCAATCCTACATCAAATACACTTATTCATTCTCAGGGAATGGAGCAGAGCTTAAAAAGATGACCATGTATTTTTTAAAAAACTTTCCCCTTTTCGGGCTGGGAAGTTGGCTCAATGGTAGAGCGCTTGCCTTGCATGCCTGAGGCCCTGGGTTTGATTCCCCAGCACCACATAAGCAAAAAGAAAAAAAGCGGTGCTGTGGCTCAAGTGGTAGAGCGCTAGCCTTGAGCTGAAGAGCTGAGGGACAGCGCTCAGGCCCAGAGTTCAGGCCCCACAACTGAACCCCCCAAAAAATTAACTTTCCCCTTTAGTCTCCAATTACTAGGAAAATCAAAATGTTGTACATGCTAAAAGCACAGCTTTTACAAGAGAATATTAATTTACCTTATGATATAGAAAGGCAAAAGAAGCCTCTCCAAATAAGAATAAAATATCCCTTTTAATCCACTAAAATCCTCACTTTAAGAATGAAAATTCATAAACAAGTGCTTCCTATGGAACTACCTACTCACCAAGAAAAAAAAAAGCTATGAATTTTTAGATCCAATAAAATTATTCACTAATTTTTTATCCTTTGTTACTAGAAAGGCAGAAACTAGAGAAAAGTTTGAGGCTAGACTGGGTAAAAAAATTAGCAAGACCCAACCTCAAAAAACAAGCCAGTGTTTGCCTATAATCCCAGAGCCTAACTCTGGCAAAAGCACAAGACAATATCTGAAAAACAAATTGTCTGGGAATGTTGGTATACACCTATAATCCCAGCATTTGAGAAGATGAAGCAGGAGGAGCACAAGTTTAAGACCAGCTAGGGTTATAAAATAGGATTTTGTCTCAAAAAGAAAGAAAGAAGAAAAATTGTAAGTGGAGTAAGAGATGAAACTTTGTCAGTGGCTCATGCCTACAGTCCCAGCTACTTGACAGTGTGAAGCAGGATCCTTGAGTCCAAAGATTCCAAGAGACTTATTTCTAAAAAAGAAAAAGAAAAAATGGGGAGGAAAAAAAAGGAAGAAAAATCAAGTGAAGAAAGAAGGTCATATTTGAGGACAGAAAGCAAAAAAGAGGGTTAGGGATGTACCATAATGGAAAGAGTTCTTACTTAGCATGTTTGAGACCCTAAGTTCAATCCAAGGGAAGGAAGAAAGAAAAAAAGGGAATGGAGGGAGGGAGGAAGGGAAGGAGACCAGCCAGCCAAAGAAGGAAAAAACAATATGATAATATCCTTAAGCTTTATTTCAATATGTAGGTAATGGATGGTCAGACCATCAACTGTTCATTAATCAGAGTTTGACCAGTATACTATGTATCTGTATACAAAGTCTATATACTAAAAAGCACCTCTAAGGGCTTATGTTTGTGTGTGTGTGTGTGTGTGTGTGTGTGTTTTTAGGTCGGTTGTGGGGCCTGGGCGCTGTCCCTCAGCTCTTCAGCTCAAGGCTAGCGCTCTACCACTTGGGCCACAGCCACTTCCAGCTTTTTTTTGCTTATGTGGTACTGAGGAATCGAACCCAGGGCCTCAAGCATGCAAGGCAAGCACACTACCACTGAGCGACCTTCCCAGCCCCGGCTTACATATTTTTAAAAAACAGTGCTAGAGACAAGTCCACCTAACAACACTATTATTGTACTGCATTATATATTCACTATAAAAAAGTCATTGGCCTTGGTTTTCTTTTAAAGAGCTGTGGAACAATCTTTATTAGACTATATTGATTATATAAAAGGATATTTCCATACATGCACACAATGTACTTCGATCAAATTCATTCCCTCTGTTATTCTTTTTCTTTTTTCCTGTTTTAAACAATTTTAGTGGTCATTATTTGTAAGTGTGCGCACACACAGGCATGCGTGTGTACACATGCATAGGTTCCAGAACAGAAGCTTGAACTTAAGGCCTTGCAGTCTCATTGGGCTTTCCTGCTCACTGTTGGTACTCTACCTTTTGAGCCATGCCAGCACTTAGCTAGTGTAAGAATCTCACACTTTTCTGTCCAGATTAGCTTCAAATGATTGAGCCTCAACTTCCTTGATTATCTAAGATTACAAGTGTGTCATCTATTGGCATCTAAATTTTCTTTATCAATTGATTAGCTAATGGGCAATGCAGGCTGATTTCATAGCTTGACTATTGTAAATAATGCTATTCTAAACATGAGTGTGCACATATCTCTATTGTAGGCTGAATACATTCCTTCAGATATACACCCAAGAGTTATGTAACAAGATCATAGAGTAATTGTATTTTTAGTTTTGTAAAGCACTTCCATACTGATTTCCACAACTGAATTTCCACTCCCCAAAACACTGTATAAGACTCCCATTCCAGGGCCCTCATTCCCCCATATTTGTATCATACTAGTATTTGCTTTCTTGATGACAACCATTATGAGGGAGGTGACATGGAATCTACGAGTCACTTTGCACTTCCTTTATGGCTAAGGAAACTGAACATTTCTTAGTGCATTTACCATTTGTACTTCTTTTAAGAACTGTCTATTCAATTTGCCTTGTAAAGGCTAAAATGTGGGCTGGGAAGGTGGCTCAGTGGTAGAGCGCTTGCCTTGCATGCATGAGGCCCTGGGTTCGATTCCTCAGCACCAAAGAAAAAAGAAAAAAAAACAACTGGAAGTGGCGCTGTGGCTCAAGTGGTAGAGCGCTAGCCTTGAGCTGAAGAGCTGAGGGACAGCACCCAGGCCCAGAGTTCAGGCTCCACGACCGGACCAAAAAATAAAAAAGTAAAGGCTAAAATGTGTTTGTGACCTTAACTGTCACTATCCCATAATACTGTGGAATTTGTGAAATTTATGTAATCACTTAATCTCAATAAAAAATATTTTTTAAAAAAAGAACTGTCTATTCGATTTATAGGCCTATTTTTTACTTGGATTATTCATTCTTTTGATGTTTAACATTTGAGCTCATTATGTATTCTAGATATTAGTCCTCTGAATAAAAGCTGGCAAAGATTTCTCCCATCTGTAGCTTATATTTTGACTCTAGTAATTGTTTGCCATGAATAAGCTTATTTTAATATGATGCAATCTCATTTGTCAATTCCCACTCTTATTCTGAACTCCGACAGTCCTAAAGTTTTTGCCTGTGCCTATATCTTCAAGTGTTTTCCCTATATATTTTTTCCTTACTTCCAAACTACAATATAAGCATGTCCATAATTAAGTGATTGGATAAAAATGTGATATAATATGATGGACTTTCATGTAGCCAAAACATCACTAAGTCAACATGAGTAACTCTGGCAAAAAGAGATGACAAAATTGCAGGGGGAAAAAAGAAAGATACTTTTATGGCAAACAGGCAGAACTCCACCTCCCCCCATCACACACATATAGATGTGTGGAATATCTATACATCAAATTCTTATGTAAAAAAGGAAGATAAAATGGAATCAACTTGCTGGAAATAAATTCAACTGTATTTCACTGACCTTAAAAGTGTTCTCTTCTTAAAAGTATGTCCAAATATTAGGAACTGAAAGAGTTAGCTAGGAGGAATGGAAGTTTATGTTGTGTCTTGCACTCAAAATATTTTGCTTTTTAAAATCACTTCAAAATATATTCATTAAATTTGTGGCCAGATGGGTGTAGTGGCAAAACTGTCATTTACCAATGGTGCTGGAGATAGAAAGATTGAGAGTCAAGGCCAGTCCAGGTATAAAAGTTTGAAATTCCATCTCAACCAATGTCTGAGCATGGTAGCACATGCCTGTCATCCTAGCAACAAAAGGAAGCACAAATAGAAGGAACAAAGTCCAGGCTGGCTCAGGTATAAAAAGAGCTCCATCAAGAAAATAATCTAGCCCAGCACTAGTGGCTCACATCTGTAATCCTAGCTACTTAGAAGGCTAAGAACAGAGAATCTGTGTTTCAAAGCCAGCCTGGCAGGAAAACCTCTGAGATTCTTAACCACCAGAAAACCAGAAGTGGAGCTGTGGCTCAAAGTGGTAGAGGGCTACCCTTTAGCTAAAAGAGCTCAGGGACAGTGCCCAAGCCTTGAGTTCAAGCCCCAAGAACAAGACAAAAACAAAGGAAAGAAAGAAAAGGAGCTGAAGGAATGTCTCACATGGATGATTGCCTAAATAGCAAGCATCTGGTCTTAAGTTCAAATCCTTACTTCAAATACTGGTTGTGGTAACACAGGCCTGTTATCCTAGCTACTTGGAAGGCAGAAATCAGGCTAGCCAGAAAAGTATGCAAGAATGCATCTCAACCAACAAGCCATTATGGTGGCACATGCTTATATTCCCATCTATACCAAGGTATAAATAGGAGGAGGATATTTTAAAGCTGGTCTTTGGGCCAAAAAAAAAAAAGTGACTTATTGGCTGAAAAATAACTAAATTAAAAAGGACCAAGGGTGTGACTCAAGTGGTTTAGCTTTTGCCTAGCAAGCACAAGGCCCTGAGTTTAAACGCTAGTATTGCCTCCTCCCTGAATTGTAACTATCTGCTCCTTTTACTACAGTAGTACTAAACTCTGGTTTCAGGGCTGCAGGAGCCACCCAGGCAGGTCTACTTCAGGCAGAGCGATTCTACTTCTACCAGACAAGTTTTCCATCAGAAAACAGTGGGTTTGCCAAGAAAGTTATTCATTTCTGAATAATCTGAGTCTTACTCTGTTTTGCCTCTTCTGTAACATTTCAATACAACAAAACACAAGCCTTTACAATATCAAGAGAAAGGGCAAAAGCCTGTTGTGTTGGTCCAGACTTGGAATCCTAGCACACTGGAGCCTGAGGCAAGGAGATCAAAAGTCAAAGGTCAGCCTCAGCTACTAGGTGAGACTGTTGCCAAAAAGTCTTAAAAGGGTCCTGTAATAAAACAGAACGAAATACTTGTTCCTAGAGCAGAGACAGCCACAGCATGAAGTTTCCTTGACTCCTGCCAGTCATATGTTATTTGCCCACCAAGAAAAATTTAAATGTAACAGGAGAAACACATACTTGAAGGTGAATACTACAAACATTTACATATATAAGACTAACAGGTAGCTTTTGAACATAATTTATTTTGAGATTACAAAACATACAAAAATAGGACAATTTCTAGACTCTTCCTTAAGACTTTGCAACTACCAAACAGGTGGGTAAAATGTACCGTACTTTAAAAATCCTTCCCAGGGTTCTACTAACCAGTGCTACTAAAATGTCTTAGTAGCCTTTACTGCAAATCTAATGCCCCAAGTGTTTCTATTCCGCCCATATTGCATTATTATTATTATCATTATTTTTATTATCATACAGTTTCTAAGACCGATGCTATTTGGCCCCCCTCCCCCAGTACATTATTCCTTGTTCTGTACTGTCTGGATATTCTAGCGTTTTCCTTTTTTTTTCTCTAGGGAAGAATATTTCCATTTCGTAGCACTTCCATGATTGTACATAAATCCTGACGCTGCCCTGCCCGGCTGGAGTGTAAAGCAGCATGAAGGAAGTTCGGACTGCTCCGTGTGCAAGTGGGGTCGAAGTCTCCAGCTTTGGGCGGCCCTAAACGGTCCCCACCCTCGGTGGCAGGGTCCCCCAGGCTGCGACGTCAGGGGAAGAGGTGGGAGACGGGGGGGAGGGAGGGATGGGATCCACCGGCTTTGGAAGGAAGGGGAAGTCGGTGCCGTCAACTCCGCCAGGATTACATCCTCTGCGAACCACAGGTTCTGCCCCATCCGGGTGCTAGGCCAGAGTCCCCGAGCTCCGGCGAGCAGCCGGCGGGGTCCTCCGCGACCGCCGCCCCCCGACCCCGGCCACCGACCCGGAGCCGAGCGGGTGGCCGGCGTCCCGGCGGCGGCACCGCCCCTTCGCGCTCAGCCCCGTCGTCGCCGCCCACTTCCCAGGCGGACAAGCAGCAGCGCCGGAGCGCGCCCCGCACTCACCCACGTCTTGCTCGAACGGGTTGTTGTTGAACAGAGGCATCTCGCCGGCGCCCGGGCCCCGCTGGCTGAGGTCTGGAGACGGCTCGGCAGCTGCTTCCCGCCGGGCGGCCCGCCGTGGCTTCCTTGACGGCTGGGATCGGGCTGCCGAACCCGCACTTCCGCCCACGAGCTGCCCAGCTCGTGCCTGCTAAGACGGCTCCCCGGCCTCCATCCGCCCGCAGATCTGCCCCAGCTCCCCTGCCAGGGAGAGCTCCGACTCTCCTCAAGCTCTCTCCAACGCAGTTGTCGCTGCCATCCTCCGGGAGGACGCCGCAACCCCGACCCGCATGCACTCAGGCGACAGGCGCCTGCTGCGGCCACCTATATCCATCGCTAGGACCCCGGCGAGCTATAGAACGGAGGACCTTCGAGCCCGGAAGTTGCCTCTCATAGACTTGGAAGCCACTAGAGCCCCGGAAACTGCAGCGCTGGCGGCGGCGCGGCAGGGGGCGCAGTCGACTGAGACTCTTCTCTCGGGGGGCCGCCGATGGTGGTAGCCTCTGCCTTTTCACCCTCTTACACCCATCCGAATGGCAGGTCTTCTCCCAGGATGCATTTCGCGTCATTGTCCCGTCGCCCTGGAGACGGAACTGCCTCCCTGCAACTGGGTGGGTTTGAGAATCTGCGGGAGATCGGCCTCCCTCGGGGCGCTCGGCGGGCTGCGCCTTGGTCGGTGCCCAGCTACGCGCCGCTGAGGCTCTCTCTGCAGACTCGTCGCTGTTGTCATCCCACTGCTGTCCTCCACAAGAACGACAGGAGGAGCCGGGCCTAGTTTTCTGCCTTGTCATCTTAGCTGATTAGGAGGCTGAGATCCGAAGATCGTGGTTCAAAGCCACCCCCTCCTCCCCTGCAGAAAAGTGCAGGAGATGCTTGTCTCCACCTAACCAGCAAACGCACTGTTGTGAGGTGAAACACTGTGCTGACTTGGGAAGGACAGGAACGGAAGGCACACCCTTTGTCTTCCACAGGGCAGCGTGTAACATAGGTGACATGCAGATGTTGCTATGCGTTGTAAGCCCAGATTCCATGGGATCCAGTCAGGGATGTAAATGAGTGCAAAAGTGCAAGCTCCCTTCCCACCCACACATGCCCCATCCCCTTTTAACATTTTTTTTCCCATAGCATCTACTTATTCTCTTCTAGGCTATAACTAATTACTATGTTAGCTGCCACCCTTTTGTTTTTTCTTTTCTTTTTATTTTTTTTGTCGGTTGTGGGGCTTGAACTCTGGGCCTTGGCGTTGTCCCTCAGCTCTTCAGCTCAAGGCCAGCAATTTACCACTTGAGCCACAAAGCCACTTCCAGTTTTCTAGTGGCTTATTGGAGATAAGAGTCTCACGGACTTTCCTGCCTGGGCTGGCTTTGAACCGCAATCCTCAGACCTCAGCTAGGATTACAGGAGTGAGCCACTGGCGCCCAGCTACATTGGGCACTTTCTTGAGCCACCGTCCACATTAAGCTTTCTTCGTTGCTGGGATTACCAGCTTCTTCTATTGGGAGGATCTGATAGACTTTTCTGCTAGTCTAGCATGACACCAATCTCAGCCTCTCATGTGGCTTGGGATGACAAACACTGGCAACTGTGCCCATTTATAGGTTGAGAAAAGATGTCTTCTGAATCTTTTCTGCTCGGGCTGGCCTCAAGCTGGAATCCTCCTGTTCTCAGCTTCCTAAGTAGTTAAGATTACAGATGTGAACCACCAGCACCAGGCTTTAAGTAGTTTTTGACTTAAACCCTGACATTGAGTTGAACAACGCATATCTACTAGTAAATATCAGCCATGTTGAAGTGAAGGCCCCAGTATAACTTACTGGTTTCTTGGTTGGTTGGTTGGTTGGTTGGGGTT
Source organism: Dipodomys ordii (assembly GCF_000151885.1). Lineage (NCBI taxonomy): Eukaryota > Metazoa > Chordata > Mammalia > Rodentia > Heteromyidae > Dipodomys > Dipodomys ordii. The sequence continues at coordinate 5,272,456 of NW_012267221.1, forward strand.
GGGGGAGGGTTCCCCCAGTATTGGAATTTGAAGTCAGATCCTAGCACTTGCTAGATAAGCACTCTACTACTCCAGTCACACCTCAGCCCTTTTACGTTTTTTTTTTTTTTCCAAATACAATCTCTTTTTGCCTACTAGCTTCTAACAGTTCTACTTCTGCCACTTAGCTGGGCTTATTTATTGAAATGAAGTCTAGCTTTTTTCCTAGGCTGACTTCCAACCCCCATTCTTTAAATCTCTTACTCCCCAATAATGAGGCTTGCAGGCATCAGCCTGTCAAGCTTCTGATTTTTAAATGTTTTAAGTTTTAAGAATTACTTAATAAGCCAACTTTAGTACAGGGAGTTGATATTATAGAAGAGAACACATGCAATGAACTAATTCTGAATGGTAAATTTTATACTTTTAAGTTAGATGCACAGATGGGAAGGAAGCATTTGCAGGTGAAGAAGCTAGTTTTCAAAAAAGCATATCCAGGATAAAACCCTAGGATGTTCTAGATATATTTGCAAGATGGGCTTGTTTAGTTTGAAGCCTCAGTGTTAGAATGGAAAACAAGTTAACTGAAGGGAAGAATACAGAGAAGCCTTAATGAACAAGCTAAGAAATTGTAATTTTCCATATCAGACACCAGATAGTTACTTGAAAATATTAAACAATATTTAAATGGTTTTGGAATATAATCCGACATCAATTTTCACTGTGCATGTTGATGAACATACCTGGCATTTTAGGAGGCATTACAGCTCTTAGAAGAGGAGACATTTCTGAGGAGTTTATATTGAGCATAGAGGGTTGCAACACTTTCAGAAACATTCACATTTCTTTCCTACCTACCTTCCTTTCTTCCTTTCTCTCTCTCTCTCTCTTCCTTCCTTCCTTCCTTCCTTCCTT
>NW_012267221.1:5278364-5279085 GCF_000151885.1 Dipodomys ordii
TTTTTTTTTTTTGCCAGTCCTGGGGCTTGAACTCAGGGCCTGGGCACTGTCCCTGAGCTCTTTTTGCTCAAGGATAATGCTCTACCATTTTGAGCCACAGCTTCACTTCTGTTTTTCTGGTGGTTAATTGAAGATGAGGGCTGCTTCGAACTGTGATCCTCAGATCTCAGCCTGATCTTTTCTGAGTTGCTTACTGGTGTATGCCACCAGTATCCAGAAAAAGACTCATCTTTAGCTTACTTGAGAAAAAGTCTATTGTGATATATGATAGCATATAACATGCTCATTTCTTTCTAATTGAATCATTATTTCTAAACAAATCCAATATTTCTGTTTTAATTTAAAATATGACCATATTCATAGATGTAACATATATAATTGCCTTTCAAAAGATTCAGTTAAGAACAAATTGTTGCCGGGCGCTGGTGGCTCACGCCTATAATCCTAGCTACTCAGGAGGCTGAGATTTGAGGATCATGGTTCAAAGCCAGCCAGGGCAGGAGAGACCATGAGACTCTTACCTCCAATAAACCACCAGAAAATCGGAAGTGGCGCTGTAGCTCAAGTGGTAGAGTGTTCGCCTTGAGCTGAAGAGCTGAGGGACAGCGCCCAGGCCCAGAGTTCAAGCCCCACGACTGACCAAAAAAAAAAAAAAAGAACAAATTGTTCCTGCCAGGTGCCAGTGGTAGTGCTGAACACAAAGAGGCTCAGGGACAGCACC
>NW_012267221.1:5279135-5292570 GCF_000151885.1 Dipodomys ordii
ATGCAAGGCAAGCGCTCTACCACTGAGCCACCTTCCCAGCCCCTTTCTCTTGTCTTAGAACTTGAACTTGGGGCCTGTCCCAAAGTTCTGGGTGCTGTCCCTTAGCTGCTTTTGCTCAAGGCTAGTACTCTACCACTTCAGCCACAGCACCATTTCCAGAATTTTCAGAGTAGTTGATTGGAGACAAGAGTCTCATAGACTTTCCTGCTTTGAACTAGGATCCTCAGAAGATCCCAGCCTCCTAAGTAGCTAGGATTGCAGGAGTGAGCCATTAGTACTTCACATAAGTCCTAAGCTTCTGTTCTCCATGGCAAGCATGCTCATATATCAGCATTTAGCCAGTTGTGTGTGCACTCTATTTTCAGTGAGTTCCTCCAATTAACTATGTTTTTATAGTTACTAGAGCTAGCTCCTGCAGGATATATAAATTACTTGTTGATACCTCACTTATTGATCTACCACTGGCAACATACCAACTAGAGTATGAAGAATTTCAACTTCTCTTAACACAGCCTCCTTTTTTTTTTTTTTAACAGTCCTGGGGCTTATGCTCTGGGCCTGGGTGCTGTCAGTGAGCTCCTTTTGTGCTAAAGGGTAGCACTCTACCACTTGAACCACAGCTCCATTTCCAGTTGTTTTTTTTCTGTGATTAATTGGAGGTAAGAGTTTCAGGGACTTTCCTATATGGGCTGGCTTCAAACTGTGATCCTCAGATCTCAGGATTAACAGGAGTGAGTCCCTGGCATCTAGCTTAATACAACCTCTTTAAACCTTGACTTCCTGATGACAGGAAATAATTTTAACAATTTAAATTGAATTTGATCTCTTTAAGGTTTCTCTGGTCATTTAAGGTGTTTTCTCTTCAGACCACTTCCCTCAGCCATGCACTTCCTGCATGTGTGTGCTTCTCTGCAGTATATATAACCCTGCCAGTAGATATATAACCCATCTTCCAAAACAGGCATGGTGCTTCACCTGATATGCTTGATGAAACTCGATTCCACTCGAGTTATTAGTTCTGTAGAAACACTGAAGGGGTTCTGTGAGAAGAAAAAAAAAACCATTGTAGAAGACACCTTCCTTAGGTGAGATTTCTGCATGGTCTTCAGGCAAGCAGAGGCCACTGTCCTGCCTGGCTGTGGGGGAGCAGATCACACATGCTATTTCACAGAATCAAGGAAAGCTCATCAGTTCAAGGATATCCATCCAGGGCCTTGACTTTAGGAGATAAGCTGTGGGTTAAGAACCCTTATTTATTCAACCTAATTGACCCATTTATTCTAATTAATAACAAATTCCATCCTTCTTTTAAATTGTGTTACTCTCATCACAGGTCCTGAATCTGATTTTTTAAACCACAATCTGTGCCTTAAGTTATGGTAAATAAAGGCCTTACCTCAGTGTGCACACACATACCCGTTAGTGGGAATATGAATTTTTCATGAACTTCAAAATCCTTTGGCTTGAGTTCATAACACTCAAACCAAATGAACTTTTTAAATTTGGAATAGTTTTAGATTTACAGAAAAAGTAGTACAAAGTTCTCATATGCCCCTCACCCTTCTCCGATCATTAACATTCTTAAATTTCAATTGTACACTTGCCAAAACTAAAAAAACTGATAATAATTCATTATGATTAGCTAAATTCCAGGCCTTATTTGGGCCTTACTAGTGTTTACACTAATGCTCTCTTTCTTTGCCAGGATCCAATCCAGGTTAGTCAGGAGTGTCCAGGTTTTGTAATTCCCCACAAGCCATACGGTATTCAGCATATCATTGTACTCATAGCTATAAATTATTAAAATGCAAGGATATAAAACAGAATCATTAAAAAAGAAAGGCAAGCGTGGAAAAGTCTGAAGGAAGTTAAACCCAAGTTGTAGGCATCCTCTCATAGTGGAGTCCCACGGGCTGTATTTAATCCCCTCAGCAGTAAGTTACAACTCATAGGAAATGAACAGACCCAGTACCCAGGTTCTTTTTTGAAAACCAGCACTTTCTAACACATCCACAAACTACAGACTTTCACGAATGAAGGCAGTTTTCCATAACATAATTCACCACATCTTTAGTACAAACAGTTAAGCTAGGCTTATCAGGAACTGGTGGGAACCTTTTGAAAATCTAAATTCACAGTTGTCTACCAGGAGCGAACCTTGTAAATATCAGTTCTAAGGATGGCAGTTCAAGCCCACTATGTTAACTCTTCTTAGCACACAAGTACCACATTTCAGTCAATTATCATAGCTCCCAAATCTTCCTCTGGTCTGTGACAGTTGTTCAGTTTTTTCCTTGTGTTTGCTAACTTTGATAATTTTGAGAAGTGCTGGTGAGCTATGCGGTAGATAGCTCCTAAATTTCTAGTGTGATCATTCTAACATTCTCAACGTATCTGAATCTGGTTCTGATGCTTGCTCTGTCTCTAAGTTGTGTTGTCTCTTAATGTACCTTGTAGTATTTTGTTGAATGTTGGACAAGATGTCCTAGGTAAAAGAAATAGGTAGAAGGGCTGGGAAGGTGGCTCAGTGGTAGAGTGCTTGTCTTGCATGCATGAGGTCCTGGGTTCGATTCCTCAGCACCACATAAGCAGAAAAAAAAAGCCAGAAGTGGCGCTGTGGCTCAAGTAGTAGAGTGCTAGCCTTGAGCTGAAGAGCTGAGGGACAGTTCCCAGGCCCAGAGTTCAGACCCCACGACTGGACCCTCCCCCCCCCCAAAAAAAAGAAATAGGTAGAAGTCAATGGGCATGTGGTGTAAGCTTTTATGTCATTAGATTAGGCTTTTTTTTTTTCCTCTGCTTTCCTTGTTATTGTCTCTGTTGTTTTGGGCTTCTTAAATAAGGTGTGAGCCGTGTGGTTCTTACCTGTGGACTCCGGTTATTACAATCTGGGAGCCATATGATACAGTGACAGGGTACTGGTGGGTCTACAGGTGTTCTGTACTCTCCTGATTCACTTCTTGAGCTGTCTCTTAGTAAACCTGTACCTTTACCCTGAGTGACTCCATGCTGCTTCTCACTCCCCACCTTAGCCTGGAGGCTAAAGAGAGCTAGGAGTTGCTTTGGCTCTTAACCAACCCCAGTTGGTTAGGCTAAGGTTAAGTATTTCTCTTGAAGGTAGTCTGTTCTAAAAAGAGCAAGATGCTCTGGCATAATCCCAAATGGTTTCTTTCCCCTCTACCTCCTACTACTTTCACTGTAAGTACCAGGTCAAGCTCCTGGAGGTAAAACTCACAAGAGTGAGTCATTGCCTGTAACAGTACCTCCTGAAGTTTAAAACTCTTAGACCTGCCCCCCAGAGCTTCCTGAACTGTCATTTACAGTGGGCCCTTGGTATCTGAGGGTACAAGGTTCTAAGGAGAACACCACTGAGGAAAAAATCACAGATGTTCTATTCTGTACTGCATATGACTGTGAATAATTTATTTTTCCTACACCACCACCTAACATCTACTGAAGACAAGCCACCTTTCAACAAATGTAAAATTATCATATTACCACAAGCACTTTCACTTTTACCTTGTTTTTGGAATATCATTTGTTTGGGGGGGTGATTTTCACAAAACAAAGGACAGGAAACAGTAGATCACACAATTATTTAAACACTACTGACTGAGAACATCAACTGAGGTATGTAAGATGCACACAGAATTTTAAATTTTTGCCTTTGAAATTGTTTTGATTCTTATTTTACCATACTTGGAAAAACCCATGTGTTATAAGTATATATGATTAAGGCAGCTTACTGTACAATTCAGGTTTTCTTATCCCAGCCACTCATTCTCTTGTGCTTGTAGATTTCTGCTCTAAGTTCTGATTCTGTCTTGCTAGCTATGTAGTCATCCTATGGGCTGCCCTGGCTTGAACATATAGCCCACTTGATTATCCCAGAACGTAACTTCATAGAGTTGTTTCTTTGACAACTTACTGGATCTTGCCTGCTACAAAAAGTGTAAGCCAGGGTATCACTGCCTCTTGTCCCTACCTAGAACCCTCCTTTTCCATGACTTAAAGCATAATTTTTGAAGTTTGATAAAAGTTCAAATCATAAGCCAGGTGCTGGTGCCTCACGCCTGTAATCCTAGCTACTCAAGAGGCTGAGATCTGAGCATTATGATTTGAAGCCAGCCCAGCCAGGAAACTCTGGGACTCTTATCTCCACTAAACTACTCAAAAAAAAAAAAAAGGAGCTGTAAGTGTTGCTGTGGCTCCAGTGGTAGAGCACTAGCCTTGGGCAAAAGAAGCTCAGGGACAGTGCCCACGCCCTGATTTTAAGCGCCAGGATCAGCACACAAACACACACACACACACACACACACACACACACACACACATTTTAAATCATCCACCAATTACTAGCTTATGTGACTTTAGAATGATACTTATATCTTGGAAACTTACATTTCTTATCTACAAGTATATACATTATAAAATAACTGACTATCGAGTGGAATATGAGAACTTCTCGTAGAGTAAGTGCTCAGTGGTGATTACCATGGCACTTAAAATAGAGCCTTTTGTGAGAATGGATATGTCTTACATTTTCACTATCACAAATAGCCATTAGCCACATGTTTACTATTAATCACTTGAAATGAGGTCATTGTAACTGAGAAGCTGAGATTTTATTTCATCTTAATTAAATAGCCACATGCATCTAACAAGGAGCATACTCGAGCAGTCCTACACAGCACTGGGGACATCACTGAAGGAGGAAGAGATGTTTTCTGCTGGTTATCTGGGTCTTATCTCAGAATGTTACACTTCCTAGAAGTACACACTTGTTTTCTTCAACTTTTTTCATTTTTTACTTCATTCCATTTTTCACACTTAGAAACTACACAACACAGTTCAACATGTCACCATCTTGAGGAGAATGGTCCCAATCTACATGTCTTTCTCTTCTCTGAAACGTTTGATGAATGTGTGGTCGATATTGTACTGCATAGCATTTACTACTTCTCTAACTTATTTTGGGTGGATGTTGTAATATCTCAGAAACATAGTACTATCAGGATCCATTTCTCTCCTATGTCCCTCTTCCCCAAAACAACTAGATCCTGAAAACACTCTGTGTGGGGCTGGGAAGGTGGCTCAGTGGTAGAGCGCTTGCCTTGCATGCATGAGGCCCTGGCTTCGATTCCTCAGCACCACATAAGCAGAAAAAAAAAAAAAAAAACGGAAGTGGCGCTGTGGCGTAAGTGGTAGAGCACTAGCCTTGAGCTGAAGAGCTGAGGGACAGTGCCCAGGCCCAGAGTTCAGGCCCCACAACCGGACCCAAAAAAAAACAAACCACTCTGTGTACCCCATAATTCACATCTCGAAGTCCAGACTCCAGTGTGACAGGGCTCCCATGTATCCAGGTAACAGTGACTACCTTTTCTTTTCTACCCATTACTACTACATAGTGAATAGAAGCAGATTTTTGTTGTTGTTGTTGCATTACTTTTTTCACATTTTGTTTAGTAAACATTGGGTACCTACTGTGTGCAAAATACAAATATTGATGAGGTGGGTTGAAAATGACAGAATAACTGTGCTGAAGGAGTTATGTCCACATGGAGAGAAAATAATTGATGAAAACAGAAGAGACTGAATAAGAAAAATACGAAGGGGTTCCATTGTATACTGAGTATACTGTAGACCAACATGATGTTTTGGTATATACCCACTTAAAATTATATTTCAAAGCCAATGGTGGTAGACCATGCATGCAATCACAGCATAAAGAAGGTAGAGGGGAAATACTGCAAGTTTGATGTCAGCCTGAACTACATAGCAAGATCCTATTCAAAAGAAATAAATCTGGGTGTTGGTGGCTCATGCCTATAATCCTAGCTACTCAGGAGCTGAGATCTAGAGATTGCAGTCTGAAGCCAGCTCAGGTAGCAAAACCCCTGGAGCAAAGCTCCATTTAACCACCAAAAAGAAGAAAAAATGCTGGAAATGGAGCTGTGGCTCAAGTGATAGTATGCTAACCTTGAGCAAAGAAGCTAAGAGACACCACCTGGGCTCTGAGTTCAAGCCCCAGGACTGCCTCCTCCCTTAAAAAACCCACTAAAATGAATTAATAATTAAAAAGCCAACCATTGATGGCTCACACCTGTAATTTTAGCTGTTTAGGAGGCTGAGATCTGAGGATTTTGGTTTGAAATCAGCCCAGAAAGAAAAGTATGTGAGTGGGCTGGGAAGGTGGCTCAGTGGTAAGAGTGCTTGCCTTGTATGCCTGAGGCCCTGGGATCGATTCCTCAGTACCACATAAGCAGAAAAAGCTGGACGTGGTGCTGTGGCTCAAGTGGTAGAACACTTGAGCTGAAGAGCTGAGGGACAGTGCCCAGGCGCAGAGTTCAGGCACTATGACCCATCAAAAAAAAAAAAAAAGAAAAGAAAGAAAGAGAGACAGTATGTGAGACTCTTATATTCAATTAACAATAAAAAAAAAAAACTAGAAATAGGGATGTGGCTCACTTGGTAGAGCACCAGCTCAAGCAGAAGAAAATCAAGCAAGACCATAAGGCCCTCCTTATATGTTATACCAATACTGGCACAAAAATAAACATATGGACTGTCTAGAAAAAATACTTTGGAGATCAGCTTATGAAAAAGGTAATCTGGGAAAGTAAAGGATAAATAGCAGTGATAAAATACACTGGACATGTCAAAACAGTGGGGAGAAGAAAAATGTTGAAATTCATTGTGTGCATGGGCTCTTCTATGATATGGTTAAATGTATGGGATTCTTCGTTAAAATTTCATACCCGATTCAATAGGGAATATGGTTTTGCCACTTCTCATGGTTCTGCTTCTGTTTTTGTCTATTTATGGATGCAATGCATCTTGATCATCTTTCCCCTTTCCTTTCCAAAACAAGTCTCAAGTTTCCCTGTTCCATTTTTATGCCTGTTGATTTATGTTTTAAAGAAAAATACTATGAGGCATGAACCAATGCAACAGTGAACTTTACAACTTGGCCCAGGTGTGGGGGGCGGGGGGAGTGTTAGGGGGAAGGGAAGTTCGAAAAAACAAGGAAGGAGGTAACACTGTTAAAAAAAGAAATGTGCTCATTACCTTATGTAACTGTAACCCCTCTGTACATCCATCACCTTTACAATAAAAAAAGGGGGAAAACACTATGAGGAAATTTACCTTAAAGCCCAAAGTTCCAAAGGCCTACCTTCACAAGACTTCTGGAAGAACTGGTTGTTTCCATTTGGTAACATTGTCTACTAGCCTCAGAATTCAAGAAGAGTTAATGTTTATGAATGGATTAGCTTAATATTTACTTCACTATTTTAAACTGGAGATTTACTTGTTCCTTTTCCTTTGTCATCATTACCAGGTTTTTCACAGAAGGGGGCGACATTGTTTCATTCCCAGAATCAATTGAATGGTAACTACAAAACAAATTTCAGGAACTTAACTGGGTCAAAATGAAAAGCATTGCCTTTTCTATATACCTTATAAAGTTGTATGAATAAAATCCTATTACTGTTTGCCAATCATATGTCAAGTTTCTATTTATTGCTTAGAATAACTAAACTCAATTGTTGAAACTTCTGCCAAGTGTCAGTAAAGTAGGATGTGCTGTTTGAATTTTTGTGCCTAGATTTTGTGCCTAGATTCTGTCCCCTAAGTTTTTCTCTCAAGGTCAGTGGCCACTTGTGCCATATCTCCACTTCTGGCTTTTTTTCTGGCTAACTGGAGATAATTGGAGATAATTGGTTAATTGGAATCTCATAGCCTTTTCTGCCTGGGCTAGCTTCAAACTAATCCTCATATCTCAGCCTCCTGAGTAGCTAGGGTTACAGTCTTGAATCACTGTCTTTGTTTTAAAAGGTTACAGTCTTGAATCATCTGTCTTTGTTTTAAAGATCAATATGCACTTCATCTTCCTCACCCAAATGTAACAAATGCGAAAGTTTCAATGTGAAAGTACATGGACATGTATGCTTAACTTTATATATGATAGTCAATAAATATTTATGTGTACTACGACAAGAACTCCATGAAACTCTTCATAATTAGAGTAAACAAGTTTAGCTGGAGCTAGGTGCTGGTGGCTCACGCTTGTATCCTAGCTACTCAGGAGGCTGAGATATGAAGATTACGGTTCAAAGCTAACCCAGGCAGAACAGTCTTTGAGACACTTATCTCCAATAAACCACTCAGAAAACCGGAAGTGGTGCTGTGGCTCAAGTGGTACAGTGCTAGCCTTGAGCTGAAGAGCTGAGGGACAGGGCCAAGGCCCAGAGTTCAAGCCCCAGGACTGACAAAAAAAAAAAGTTAGCTGGGTGGGGCATTAAAGAAAGATAATCCAAATCACATAGAATACAACTTGAAATTTAAAATTCAATTAAGGCAGCAGGACAAGGTAGCTTAAGTCTGTAATTCTAGCTAATTGTGAGGTACAGATTGTGGGATCAAAGTTTGAGGCCAGCCTGAGCATTAAAGTTCATGAGACTTCATCTTAACCCATGCCTGTGTGCAGTTGTACATAACTGTTGTCTCAAGCACACTAGGAAGCACAAGTAAGAGGAATGCAAAGGTCAGACCCTACCTTGAAAATAACCAACTCAACAGAGCACCCCTAGCAAACTCAAGGCCCTGAGCTCCATCTAGAAAACAAACTCCACACAGTCAAAACACAACTCTCAATTCAAGGAAATATTTAGCCACTGTTAAAATGCTATACAGAGTAACTTTTAGCTGGGAGCTGGTGGTTAATGCCTACAATCCTAGCTACTCAGGAGGCTGACATCTGAGGATTAAGGTTCAAAGCCAGCCGGAACAGGAAAGTCTGTGAGACTCTTATCTCTAATTAACTGCTAGAAAACAAAAAATAGTGCTGTGGTGCAAGTGATAGAGCACTAGTGCTGAACACAAAGAGGCTCAGGGACAGCACCCAAGCCCTGAGTTCATAGACCCACAACTGACCAAAAACAAGCAAACAAAATCTCTTTTCCATGATTATTGTAATCTTACTTGAAATATCATAAGGAGAGATGTAACATGTTCTTGTATCACATAGGATTTTATTTCTAATTTTGGCTTCCAGTATGTTTCTGAGGATACTGACTGTACATCAATAATTTTAGGAAACTGATTTCAAAACCCTAAAATCCTTTTCTAGGCCACAATTGACACATATCATCTAACCCAGCATATTACACATACAGCTTAGGTTGCCCCAACCCCTGTACATGATCTTATCCTTACTCCTGTTAAAGTGCTTCTGTTCTAGTCAAGAGAAATTGTCACAAAATGTTTCAGACTGAAACTCAGAGTGAAGCTCTTGCCTAGCATACAAGGGCCCTGGCTCCATCCTTAGTGAAGGGAGGGAAGAAGACAAGACCAAAGGGAGGAAGGAAAGCCAAAAGACTTTAGGAGCTGGGCCATACATGCCTGTAGTCCCAGGTAAAGGATAAGAAATCACACTTGTTTGAGGAATTCATCTTGTTTTCCACAAATGTGTTTACATTTTTAACAAATATTTTATAAGTATCAACTTCATTATGGAGGGAAAATGTTGTAAGGAACTTAAATTTATATATACAATTCCCATAAAGTTAGATATATCAAGCAATACTTCTCAAATATATAAAATATAAAACTTTGTTTTCTTGGTATTGCCTTTATCTGCTTCAATACATGAGCAAATAGTTCTCCACTGGCAAATGTATGTGAACATTATTGGTTTCTGAACCAACTCAATCCCATCTTTTGAAAGGCCTGAAGCACTGTATTGTATGTCCTTGTGTATGTCCTCAGGCCTGATGAGGAATCTCTGATTCCAACAGGTTCGATAAATCATTTTCATCAGCTCACCCCCCATTCCAGCCTCTCCTGGCTTGTTTGGGCTTTGCCACTGTGGTTTTGCTCAGATCTTTCTGAGTGTCTATTTCTGTGATTCTGCTCCAACCTCATCTAACCCAGCAGAGCTTCAGCATGCCCTCATTTAAACAGAGCCAGAAATCTAGGAAAAACGCACTAATGAGAGAATTAGCAAGTACATCTTAAACAATGAAGATTATTTACAACTTCAATAGCTGCAGTAGTTGAAAGAAAATAATAGAAGTAGAAATAAAATTTAGTAAAAAAATGCGTGGTCTTTATTTTAAAATAAACCAGGAAAAGAATCAGTAAAATGATAATGCACTTTAAAACTGAATGTATTACATATGAGGGCAATTCCTACATAGTTTGTAAGTGGCACCTTTGAAAGAGTGAGTATAACTCACTAATAATATAGATGTTATACAGTGAATAATAACCTTTAAAAAAATTCAGGTTGATATCCCTCAGTTTTTAAGAACTTTAGAAATCAGTCTGGAGTTGGTATGCATATAATGAGTTGTTAATAGAAAAAAAATCCCTATGGTTTATGTTAAAGCCAAACCTTAGAAGCTAGAAACAAATGTCACATGAAATTAAATTACTATGTTGGTCTAACTACCTTGTATGGGAATCTTGATCTGCTACCTAATTACTAGGTTAAGACTAACCTTTAATCATTAAGATTACATCTTCCATAACTCTACTTCATCAAAATGGGAACAATCTTTTTCTTTCAAACTCATTAGCACACTAACCAAATCTAGGCCTGGTTAGAGAAATGAGAAAATGAACCCCTGAATGTACCAAATGAATTGAACTCCTAAATATACCAAATGAATGACTTGACCACACAAACACTCAATACATATGTTTTCTATTCTTTCTTCCTTTAGAAAATAAAATGCTCATAATCTTTGCATGTACAAAAGGATCTGGGGTATAAAAGACAAATGAAAAGTATCTATTCTTTAGCTAGTTCTCACATGCTTAAAAAAAAGCCCTAGTAACTATCTCTAGTAAAATCAGGCTGTGATATTGAGCCACAGCTAAAGAAAGGGTAGTTTCTAAATTACTCCATTGTGGTTAACACTTCATACTTTTTGTGTAAAGTTCATTTAGCCAAATCGAAGAAAACTGAGACGGCTTTCAAGATTTGGTGGGGAGGGGGCAGTGTTGAGCAAGTGCTTTTCCAATGAGCCACATCCTCATTCCATCAAGGCTTTTAAGGCAAAGAGGAATGTGACATGGTACACAAAAGTGTTTGGTTTTCATGCTGTATTTTAAAGTTCTTTGAGACATGTATGGAAGACTGGCCCTGGTGGTCAATTTATAATCCTAACTACTCAGGAGGCTGAGATCTGAGGATTGAGATTTGTTTTTTGTTGCTGTTTGCTTCCATTCCTGGGCTTGAACACTGGGCCTGGGCGCTGTCCCTCAGCTCTTCAGCTCAAGGCTAGCACTCTACCACTTGAGCCACAGTGCCACTTCCAGCTTTTTCTGCTTTTGGGGTGCTGAGGAGTTGAACCCAGGGTCTCATGCATGCAAGGCAAGCACTCTACCACTGAGCCACCTTCCCAGCCCCTGAGGATTGAGGTTTGAAACCAGCCTCAACAGACAACTCTGAGAGACTCTTAATCTAGCAAAAAGCCAGCACCAGAGGTGAGGCTCAAAGGGTAGAACTCCATAAGTATAAATATTAAGCAAAAGTTCAAGCCACAGGGCTGGGAAGGTGGCTCAGTGGTAGAGTGCTTGCCTAGTATGCATGAGGCCCTGGGTTTGATTCCTCAGCACCATATAAACAGATAAGGCCAGAAGTGTCACTGTAGCTCAAGTGGTAGAGCACTAGCCTTGAGCTGAAAAGCTGAAGGAGACTGCCCTGGCCCAGAGTTCAAGCCTTATGACCAACCAAAACAAACAACAACAACAAAAAAAAAAACAAGCCCAGTTCTGGCACCAAAAACAAACAAACAAAAAAACATGACACACTTGAGAGATGAGACAGAGGGAATTCCTTAAAGTATTGCTTTAATGAGCTATCATATATAAAAGTTTCCAATCACTGAAATTAATGTCACTCAAAGACTTAAAAGTCCTAATTTGACACAAACATTTTTAAAAATCTACAATAAATAGACCCTTGTGACCGTTTCATTCCTACAACTCAAAGGGAAGTTGAGGGTAGATCTTAGAAGATATGCCCCAGCCAGTGTGACCAGAGCAAATGCAAGTACAGACTCTAGCTGAGAAGTAGACACAAGGACAACACTAAAGGAACATTAATAAACACTCCTCGAGTCCAAGGAGAAAGACCACACAAAACAGCACCCAGCTAAGAAGGAGCTGGAATAGGGTGGAATAGGGGGGCAAGAGGCTAAGAATACTAAGGCTTGTTCTGAGTGACAGCTGCAGATGTACGTGCTGAAGGTAGACATTAAAGTGTATCAAGAGCTTAAACAGTATACAGTGAAGCTTCTGATCTCATAAAACCAATCATCTATTTGGAGAGATAGCACAGAAAGTTACAATAATTTGAGTAGAGTTGCAAAGCAACCTATGATTGATTAAATACCAAATTGGTTTTCCAGGAGAGCTTCAAAGTAGAGAAGAACTTTGAACTCCGTTTTTGATGGATGAGAAGAGTTCAAAGGAATAAAACAACTGAAAAGATTAATAGAATTAATGCAAATGAAAGGGTTACGAACATGTCTGGTATGCTCTGGGAAGGCAATTTAACTAATCTGATGAGTATATTAATCTTTTGTTTTCATTTTCAATATTGTGTGATGCTTTGCTCTCTTGGATCCTTGTAGACCCAGGAAGGGACTGCCTTTCTCAAGGGTAGCTAATTCCTAACGATGGCAAAAACCTTACCTGTGAACATGCCTTTGATAGTCAAACCACCCATCCCAAGTCCCTATATATCCGATCTGCCTCCTCTATATCTGGATCCTGCATTTCAGAACATGATTCTTTTGTCTAACATCACCTTTGATGTTTTCCCACCTTGGCCTTATAAGGAACAGAGCATCTTCTTCTCTGGGGAGCTGTGAGCGGTAAACCTATTTTTTTTTCAAGTTGGGATCTTGCTGTGTTACCCAAGCTTGCCTCCAATTCCTAGTTCAAGCAATCTTGCCTGTGCCTCCTGAGTAGCTGGAACTACAGGTAAACACCACTATTCTTGGCATAAACTTTTTTTTTTGCCAGTCCCGGGGCTTGAACTATGGGACTAGGCACTGTCCCTGAGCTTGTTTTGCTCAAAGCTGGCATTCTACCACTTGAGCCATAATGCCACTTCTGGCCTTTCCTGTGTATGTGGTACTGAGGAATCAAGCCCAGGTCTTCATGCATGTGAGGCAAGCACTCTACCACTGAGCCACATTCCTACCCAGCATAAACTTTTTAATGGTAATCATCTCATGACCAATTAGCCTTGTCATACCTGATTTTTTTTTAAGTAGATTTTAAAACAAGAAATATAGAGGGTTTCTACAGAGCAATGATTCTTTAAGTACAGCTGAGTAGCCCTGGGGTTTCTGAGACCCATCAGGCAATCTGTAAACAACCTTTTCTTGGGGGGTCGGGGAGGTTCCGGTTGAGAGCCTGA
>NW_012267221.1:5295695-5350918 GCF_000151885.1 Dipodomys ordii
GAGGGGGGGGGGGGAGTATGGGAAGGGATGGGAAGGGGAAACAAAGAGGAGGCAACAATGCTTGATAAGAAATGTATTCATTATCTTGCCCATGTAATTGTAACTCCTCTGTACGGTAGTCTCACAATAAAAAAAAAAATTAAAATTAAAAAAAAAGAGTCTCAGTCTGGCTTTGAATTGTGATCCTCAGATTTCAGCCTCTTGAGTAGCTAGGATTACAGGTGTGAGCCACTGTCGCCTGGCTTGTCATAGTACTTTTATTTGGCAGCATGTATCAGTATTTCTTTTTATAGCCAAATTATACTTCATTTATACCATTGTATGGATACAATACATTTTGTTTATGCATTCACTAGCTGATGGACATTTGGGTTGTTTCCATCTTTCAGCTATTATAAAAAATACCGCTCTAAATGTTCAGGTAGAAGTTTTATGTGAACATATGATTTATTTCTCTTGAACATGTGTGTAGAATGGAATTGTCCCATATTAATGTTTGAGTAATCACAAGATTATAACACAACTATTTCCACCAGCATTGTACATCCTAACCACCAGCTGCCATTCTGGTAGGTATAAAGTGTGTGGCATTGTGCTTTGATTTACATGATGCTGAGCATTTTTATGTTTATTGGCCATTTGTTTATCTTCTTTGGAGAAGTTATTCAGTTCTTTTGCCTACTTTTAATTGAATTGTCATCTATTACCCAGGTTAACTTTATATATGTATCTATATATAATTATAGATATTTTATATTTTCATTTTTTTCCAGTCCTGAGGCTTGAACTCAGAACCTGGGCACTGTCCCTGAGCCCATTTGTGCTCAAGGTTAACACTTGAGTGTAGCTGTGGAGCTACACTTCTGGCTTTTCAGAGTAGTTTATTGGAGTTAAGAGTCTCCTGGACTTTCCTGCCCTGGCTGACTTCAAACTGTGATCCTCATATCTCAGCCTCCTGAGTAGCTAAGATTCCAGAGATGAGCCTCTGGTACCTGGCTAGCTTGATAGATAGATAGATAGATATGATATGATATGATATAAAACCTTATTCAATGTTCGAATTGCTAGTGTTTTCTCTCATTTTATCAGCAATCTCCTCTCTCCCCTCCCCCCTTAAGGTCCTGACTCAGGACCTTAAGCTTGCTGTACCTCTTGAGCTATATCCTACCCACCTCCTTGGTAGTGTCCTTTAACATATGATTGTTTTTAACTGTGATGAAGAATCTATCTATTATTTTGTTACTCATGTTTCTGCTGAATGTCATAGAGATTTACTTCTATCTTTTTTTTTCTTAGAACAGGAGAAATTTAGCTGTTGCATTTTGGTTTTGAAAATTGTTTTGTATATGGTATGAGGCAGGAGTCCAAATTCCTTTACTTGTGCTTATGTACTTGTCTCAACACCAGTGAATCGTTTTGGCATTCTTGCAGGAAATTAGTTAACTGTGAATGGAAGGGTATTGAATAGATTCTCAGTTCTTCTTCACTGGTCCAGTGTCTAGCCTTTCAGTAGCACCAGTCTTCACTGCTCTTGTTTTGAAATTGAGAAGTCAATCCTTTATTATTTTTAGAGATTATTTCAACTGTTGTAGATCCATTAAGTTTCTGTGTGAATTTTAGGATCAGCTCATTAATTGCTCCCAAGAAGCTAGCTTGGATCCTGAGAAGAATTATGCTAAATTCATAGATCAACTTGGAGATTATCACCCTCTTAGTCATATTAAGTCTCTTGGTCCATGAGCACGACTTTTATTTCCATTTCTTTTTTAAGTTTTTTTAAAAAAGTTTTTGTTGTAAAAATACTGAACAGAGGAAGGTAATGAGTACATTTCCTATCAAGCATTGTTGCCTCTGTCTTTCCCCCACCATCCCTTCCCTCCCACCTCCACAACTACACTCCCACCTTTTATTTCTTAAGCTCTTAATTTCTTTTAACAAAGTTTTGTAGTTTTCAGGATAGAAGTTTTTCTGTTTTTAACTTCATTCCCAAGTATGTATATATGTATGTATGTATATATAGAGAGACAGATAGTAGGGGGAGATCTGGCTGTGTAACCCAAGATAACCTTGAATTCCTCACCCTCTTGCCTTTGACTCCGAATGCTGAAATTACAGATGTGTAGCACCATCCCTGGCTTTGTGTGTGTGTACAGATCATGAGGGTTGAACTCAAGACCTAAGTGCTGGCCCTCAGCTTTTATGCTCAAGGCTAGCACTCTATTACTTGAGCAACAGCTCCACTTCCACCTTTCTGATGGTTAATTGAAGGATCTCATGGATTTTCTGCTTGAACTGGCTTCGAACTGTGATCCTTAGCTCTCAGCCTCCTGAATAGTTAGATAGTTAGGATTACAGCACTTGGATCTTTCTTTCTTTCTTTCTTTCTTTCTTTCTTTCTTTCTTTCTTTCTTTCTTTCTTTCTTTCTTTCTTTCTTTCCTTCCTTCCTTCTTTCTCTTTCTTTCTTTCTTTCTTTCTTTCTTTCTTTCTTTCTTTCTTTCTTTCTTTCTTTCTTTCTTTCTTTCTTTCCATGCTATTATAAATGGGATTTTTTTTTTTTGGGCCCGGTCATGGGGCTTGAACTCTGGGCCTGGGCGCTGTCCCTCAGCTCTTCAGCTCAAGGCTAGCACTCTACCATTTGAGCCACAGCGCCACTTCTGGCTTTTTTGTTTTTGCTTATGTGGTGCTGAGGAATTGAACCCAGGGCCTCAGGCACTGAGCCACCTTCCCAGCCCAAAAATGGGATTTAAAAATTTTATTTTCAGACTTTTTATTGCAAGTAATTAAAAAATTAGTATTTTATGACTTTTTTAAAATAAAGTTTCCTATTGAGAGTTCAAAAAACTCGGTGTATTTCCTTTTATATTTTATTATAGCATAATTATTTCCACCATAAACTCAAACTACATTTTGATGTTTAGACAGAACTAATGAAATTCTTCTCTAACTCTTAAAGAGCTGTCCCAGAAAATCCTCTTGACAGTTATTTATCCCAGTTTTATTATATAATAAGTAAGGTTTTATATGTGAATCCACTTTAATCATTTAATAAAATACAAAAGACCTGTCTCTCCACTATATTGTTTATGTACATTTCTTGTTTCCCCCCTGCCCCATTTTCCTTTAAACGTCTCCTCTACTTTCTAACAAATTCCAAAGTAACTGGTCATCATTTTGTCACCATCCCTGGTGTGGCAGGCAATGAAGTCACTCTTGCATTATAGCACTAGAATTCAGGCCTCATTCAAGAAACAGGCCTGCAGGGTTGGAGTGGAATGCAAGCATATCCAAACCCATCTCTGGGATGAAGTAGGTGGCTTTTAGGGACAAAAAGTTATCTCAGAGACAGTGCAATGCTATTTGTAAACTAGACGTTTGGAGACTCGATCACAGCCAGATCCTTTTTTTTAAAGCTAGGCTTCTTTGTGAAGGGATAGTACTTTGTACAAAGAGACAACAATAATCCAAAACATTTAAATGTTCCCAGATTTAATCATTAAATCCTCCTAAATAAGTTCTCAAACTGGTGGGATCACAGCTGTACAATCTAAAGATCACATTGCTCAACTGTAAAGACCCGTTGGAATTAGCCATTTTAAGTAGGTGAACTGAATGCAAGCATGTCTTATTAGAGCTGTTACAAAGATATTTGTATCTTTAAAGGGAGGTTTTTTTTTTCAGCCTGACATAGTACTGTCAGATCAAGAACTTTTGTCATGTGGCAAACATTCAAGTGGCTTATACAAACAAAGTGGCGGCTACATAACTATGGTATAATTGGCTATTCACCTATCCATTTTTTCTTAGGTTACCAATGCATTCAGCATGGTTACCACACTAGATACAGCAGGTAACCATAACAGTGTTGACATTTGTGTATCTAAACATAGAAAAGGTACAGTGAAGGTTAGGAAGGTGGCTCAGTGGTAGAATGCTTACCTAGCATGCATGAGGCCCTGGGTTCGATTCCTCAGCACCACAAAAACAGAAAAATTAAGAAGTGACGCTGTGACGCAAGTGATAGAGTGCTAGCTTTGAGCTGAAGAGCTGAGGGACAACGCCTAGGCCCAGAATTCAGGCCCCACAACCGGCCAATAAAAAAAAGAAAGAAAGAAAGAAAGAAAGAAAGAAAAAGAAAGAAAGCAAGAAAGGAAGGAAGGAAGGAAAGGAAAGGAAAGGAAAGGTACAGTGAAATGCAGTCAAAAAGAAAAATAGGATACCTGTATATAGGACACTTCACAGGAATGGGTTCTGCAGGAATGGAAGTTGCTCTGGGTGAGCCAGGAATGAGTAGTGAGTGATCCTGAAAGGCTCTAAATGTCACTGTGCACCACTGCATACATTATTGGCATTGTACACTCAGGCTGCATTAAATTTATTTTAAGAAGCACTTTTCTTCAATAAGTTAACCTTAGCTTGAACTCTGGGTATAGGCTCTGTCCCTGAGGTTTTCTGCCCAAGGCTGGCTCTCTACCGCTTGGAGCCACAGCTCCACTTCTGGTTTTCTGGTGGTTATTTAGAGGTAA
Source organism: Dipodomys ordii (assembly GCF_000151885.1). NCBI lineage: Eukaryota > Metazoa > Chordata > Mammalia > Rodentia > Heteromyidae > Dipodomys > Dipodomys ordii. The sequence goes on from NW_012267221.1 coordinate 5,300,220, forward strand.
GAGTCTCATAGACTTTCCTAACTGGGCTGGCTTCCAACGACTATCCTCAGATCTCAGCTTCCTGAGCAGCTAAGATTACAGGCATGAGCCACCAGCACCCAGCTTTATTTTCTTTCCTTCCTTCCTTCCTACTTTTCCTTCCTTTCTCCCTTCTTTCCTTCCTCCCTTCCTCCCTCTCTCTCTCTCTCTCTCTCTCTCTCTCTCTCTCTCTCTCTCTCTATCTCTTTCTTTTGACATTTTAAATTTTTTGGGTAAAAACCTAAGACACAGCTGGGCATCAGTAGCTTATGCCTGTAATCCTAGCTACTCAGGAGGCTAAGATCTAAGGATCATGGTTGGAAGCCAGCCATAGCAGGCTTATCTCCAGATAAGCACAATAAATCCAGAAATGGAGCTGTGGCTCAAGTGGTAGTGTTAGACTTAAGTCAAAAAGTTCAGGGAAAGCACCCAGGCCCTGAGTTCAAGCTCTAGGACTGGCACAAAACACACAAACAAAACAATCCCGAGACACAAACATAGCCATCTAAGATCTACACAGAGTCAGGATTAGAGGCTGCGTCTTCTTAGAAGCAGTAATGGGAGTGGAGTCATCATCTCACTTGACAGTAGTGCCTGCTTCTAGGTAAACAGGGCCCTCCTGAAAGACCTGCCTGATGATATTCTCTTACAGGTAATTTTATTTTGTTGGCAAAGTGGGTTTTTCATTCAGGGCTTTGTGCTTGCTATGTAGATGCTTTTACCTGTGAAGCTTGAGCCTAACCAGGATTTTGCTGGCTAGTCTAAGCTGGCCTTGGACTTTCATCCTTCTGTCTCCAACTCTTGAGTAACTAGGACTGTACCATCATACTCAGCTTGTATTTGAAAGAGGGTTTCACTAATTCCCCCTCGTGCATACTAGCTTTAAACCACAATCTTCCTATCTCTAGAGGCCTCTAAGTGTTAGGATTTCCAGAGTGTGCCACTTTCATCTTAACCTTTCCTTAAGTTAACTCATTCCAGTTAACATTAAACACACATACAAAAACATAATTATATAATAATGTTCAAAAAATATACACCAGGAGCATAATCACTACCTTTTTTAGAGGACTAGCAAGACAGTCGGTTTGTCCCTGCTAACATCTCCTCGACACTGATGCAATTATATGACAGCTATCATGAGGTGATAGGAAAGTTCTGCTCTGATGAGACCCCACTGTATATTGTCCATCATGTGGCAGGCACATGAATAATTTACTTTAAAAACCAATAGCTGGGCTGGGAAGGTGGCTCAGTGGTAGAGTGCTTGCCTTGCATGCATAAGGCCCTGGGTTCGATTCCTCAGCACCACATAAGCAGAAAAACCTGGAAGTGGTGCTTAAGGCTCAAGTGGTAGAGTGCTAGCCTTGAGCTGAAGAGCTCAGGGACAGTGCCCAGGCCCAGAGTTCAGGCCCCATGACCAACAAAACAAAAACAATTGACAGGATAATTCAACTGCATATTAACACCGAAGAGGGTATTAAAAGGTATCCCATAGGTAGAAAAAAAAGTCAGTTGGCAATGCAAATAGGATTGGAAACAATAAGATGAAGAAAATATTTGTATACATCTAAATGAGTACTTACCACCTACAGCAGTAATAATGACTTTTGATCTTTAAAATATGGGGAACAGTTAGGACATCAGTTAGAAAGAATATTGTTAGTTTCTAGAGTCCTAGCAGTTTATGGTACAAAGGTAAAAGCAATAAGCTTTTTTTTTACAAACTATATATTATAATAATTGTAATAATATATTAAAAATGCATGCTGTAAACATTAATATAACCATTGAAAGTATAATAAAATAGTAAATACTAGTTAATCACGGACCACGAATTGGAGACTAATGTCATCTAATAAGTGGAAATCAAATTAAGCAAGAGAAATTTTAATAAGTATCTATCCATATTTCAGAAAACAGAAACTCAGTAAATAAAATTCATAAATAACTAGCATCTTTTAGCAATCTTTCTTTTATAGATATTTTTACCTTTTTCTCAAACTTCTGAGAAGCTGATTGTTTCCTAAAGAATTTGTCTTAAAATACTAAATTTCATGCATTTCATTCTTAACCAAAATTAAAAGAGTTAAACATGTGCAAATAAGTGAATGTCAAGTAACTAGTTATTCAGCCAGCTCATTCACACTGAATTAGTAATTTACTCAAGCAGTCTGCAATTTATGTTAATGAAGGAAAGATTATTTTACGTTATACATTTACACAATGACATAAATGTCTCATTTTTTTCTCTTTAAATGTTATTATCATCTTAATTTTCAGTTCTTTTCCACTATTAGCCTCTTAGGTAGACTATATAATGTTGTCATTTCCATTTTATTTTTATTGACACTATAATTGAGGAACAATTCAACTTAAAAGTTAAATAAGTATTAAAAATACACAGGATTTCCTTAGCCTCAAGAGCCACCCCAAATTAGATATTAACAAAGATTAAATAGCCCTTCTGATACATGTTCTCTTAAAACTATAAATAAGTCTTATGCTTGTAAACTTATATATATAACTATAATTTTACTTTCATGAAATCTTTTAAATAGATATCCTACTAGTAAAAAATGATGAAATATGTTGGATTCCTTTTTCCTATATTTTAGATAGTTAACATTGATTTATGTATTAATTAAGTCACCAGAGAAACAGAAGCAATAGTATGTGTGTGTGTATATAAGGAGTGAGGGTGTATATAAGGTTATGAGTGATTTATTGTAGGAATTGGTTTGTGAATTTATGAGGGCCAAGAAGCCTCTCAGCCACCTGCCATCTGGAGAACTCTCAATGGTTTGGATGAACACACTGTAGACAGATAAAATCTATATATACAAATTCCTGAAACACCTTTACAGACATACCCAGAGATACTATTTTACCAGCTGTGCAGATAACTTTTAACCCAATCAGGTTGACACACAAAATGAACCATCACAGCTTGGTTATATGCATTTGTTCCAAATGTGTGTCTAGCTAATTGATTTTATGTGCATAGTTTAAGGCTCCCATCATTAGGATAGAAATAGGACATTTTCTTGAAAGTCTCTACTTCCTATGTTTACCAAATAATTGTCAACTTTCTGCAATAAGTAATAACCCAAATTTCACATTCATCTTGGCTATTGACTTGCTTTGGTCAACTCAAATTACTTTTCTAGACTGGCTCTTCAACTTTCCTCTTTGCAATCTATCCTTGTCTATATGAATTACAGTAATTTGATGTCTTGGGAGAAAAGCTTGTTTGTTTTTACAAATCCACAGTATTTTATTACTCCTCCTTATAAGATTCATGTATAAGTTGTTGCTCAAAAGGGACCAAGTGGTTTGCCTGAGCCTAGAAGAGTCTCCCCACAAATCTAGCCCTAAACACAAAGCATGTGCCCAGCCCAGCTGCCTCTCTTAAGCTTCTCATGTTTGTTCTTTTATTGTTCATTGTTTCCTTAATTTGCTGCCTAGAAGAAGCTGCCTTTCCAGGATTTTCCACTAACATTTGTTTCTGCTGTCATGGCATTTTCTCACCCAACATGTTGTTTATTGTGAGTCAGAAAAGCATCTGCAATTCAGCACTTAGCTTATCCCAGTGCAGATCACAGGCCCAGCCGAAGTACCAAGGAAATTCTGGAATGGGCAGTCTAGATGGAGTTGTGAAAAGACGTCAATGTCTTCTGCTACGCCCAAGGGCATAGATGACTGCAATGAAGGAGTCTGCCTCTCCACAAGAGCTCAATTTGTAGGATTTAGTTTACCAGGATAGAAACTTAGGTTACTAAATTAAGTTGCCCTCCTGGTGAATGAAAGGTTAATTCAAGTAATTTCACTAAGTGAAGAGTAGACATTTATCACTAAAATTGAAGTTTTACAGTTACTGTCAAAAGGATCATCAATAGTAACAACTTGAATTTGTATCATTGTCAAAGAAGATATGGAAAGTCATGTCAAGAAAGAAGGTCATTGAGATAGCATGACAAAATGACAGGAAGAGTAAAGGCCACATGGGCGTTAGGCCCAGGAGAGAGTCAAGTCTGTGAACTATGAGTGTAAATGACATGTAAAAAAATTTTTTTTTGAGAGTAAGAATTTAGCTTTGATTTTGGCATTTAAGAATAGAGAATGTTAGTACAAAAAGTACTGTATGTATGCATGTATGTGTATGTGTGTGTGTGTATGATCAGGCCTGAAAAAGTATTCTATTAAACTGGAGGTAAAGGGAGAGCTTGGAGAACTAGAAAATAGAATCAATTGACAGTGCATAAAAAGAGAAATAAAAATACCAAAAAGAAAGGAAGGAGCCAGGTGCTAGTGGCTTAATCCTAGCTACAATCCTAGCTATTCAAGAGGCTGAGATCTAAGGATTGTGGTTTGAAGTCAGCCTGGATAGAAAAGTGTCCGAGATTCTTCAATTAACCAGCAGAAAGCCAGTAGAGCTGTGGCTCAAATGTTAGAATGACAGCCTGGAGTGAAAAAGCCAAGTGAGAGCACAAGACTCTAGGTTCAAGCCCAGCTATCAGCACTAAAGCAAAACAAAATGAAAGGAAGGGGAGAGGGAAGGGCTAAACATGCATAAGCCAATGAGAAATGTACTTTCATCTAGATGAATTTGCAGTGTTCTTTTTGTTATGATCTGCAGGATGTCTTCAATGACCAAACCCTAGATCCTCACCTTTTGTTACGTTTATTTCTAGATGAGAGTTAAGTAAGTAAGCATGCAGGAGGCTGCTTCTAACAAAGATATCATGATTTCTTAAAGTCCTGAAAAGGTTAGGGCACAGCCTGTAGACACTTTTGTCTGCAAGGAACAAACATGATGGGCTTCTTTGCTGGGTTTACTGTCTGAATTATCAGAAGACCATTGTTTCTTCCTGCTCAAGGGCATGTTATGAGCCCATCCTCTCAACTTCACATCACCTCCCCCAGTACTGACAGCATACTCTGGCTTAAGCTTCCTTCTCCAACCCAAAAGCACTGGCTGGAATCCAGTTCTTAGTATTACAGTTTTGGCATATCTCCACCAGCACTGAACTTGAAAATACATGAATTGTGTGCTCAGACATGCACCTACACACAACATGCATACACATACAACACATACACACACACACACACACACACACACGCAAGTTAAAGACTCTTTCTCTGTCTCCATTAAAAAGACAGGAGCTAGACATTAAGCAAAAGGAAAGAAATGACAAAATGCTGAAACAAAGATACAGGTTGATCCATTGTAACAATGAGATGTACAAGACACTATGTTGAAAATGAATTTTACAAATTGGGGGAAAGAGGAGGGGAGGAAGGGATGGTAGGGGAAAAACAAAGGAGGGGGTAACAATGCTTGATAGGAAATGTACTCATTACTTTACTCATGTAACCATAACCCCTCTGTACAGTATCTTTACAATAATATATATAAAGGAAAGAAATGTACATATCCCTGATTTATTAAAAAATAGTTTTATTGTTAAAGGTCATAGAGTTCATAAGCAATGTAGATTAAGATAATGATGACTATCATTGTGAAGATTAAAAGATGTTTGTGCCTTTAAAAATAATAAATAAATGAAAAAAATTATAAACACACACAGACATACAGGAGCTAGAGATGGCAGGGTATCTGCTTAGTAAGTATGAGGCCTTGAGTTCAAATCCCATTACTGCCAAAATTAAAGAGGAGAAACCCTCTAGTATTTTGTTGTTTTGTTTTGTTTTGATTTTGGTTCTTTGTGGGGTTTGAACTCAGGTCCTGGGTACTGTTCCTGTGTTTTTTGTGTTCAAGGTTAATGCTCTACCACTTTGAACCAAAATTCCATTTCTGGTTTTCTGGTGGTAAATTGGAGATAAGAATCTCATGGACTTTCCTGCTTAGGCTGGCTTCAAACTGTGACCCTCAGATCTCAGCTTCTTAAGTAGCTAGGCTTACAGATCTCTTGGCACTGACCTTTCTTATAAGAAAAGTTGCTTTATGATAGATTTTTTTTTAAAAAAAACTGAAATTCTAAAGTAGTGTCTTTAAAGGGAATCAAAAAGAACTCACTGCTTCAAGTACACCGTGTTATAACAAAATGAAAGAGTAAATAGTACTGTTGGCCAATTTTCTCTACAACAGAACTTGATCCTAAAATTCTATCAAATTTCACATCTATTTGAGGGGTTCATGCATTCGTTTTTCTTGGCTCTAAATGAGACCCACCTCCTTTCTCCTTTCAAGAGAAGTGACCTCCCTCAAGGAAAAAAGGTTAGAAATGGTAGATATTTTCCTCCTGGGGATAGAAGTGCATCCAACACTGGAATGGCTGCATGTTATACTTCTGATAATTTATTTACCACCCACTCGGCTTTTCCTCCTCTTAGTACAGCTGTGTTCCCTCCACACCCAAATATGGCCTGAGTCCTGATGCACAAGTACACTAACTTCATTATGGCTGTTGTCTGGCCAATTCTTTCCTCCTCCACCAGCTCCACCCTTCTCAGGGACCAGAGGTCACTGCTGAAGCAGCGAGGGAGAGCTAAGAGAGTGCTGCAAATCTGGGCCTCCATAGTATGTGAAAATGACTAACTGGCTGTTTGTTTTTGGTCAGTTGTGAGGCTTGAACTTGGGGGCCTAGGCACTGTTCTCTGAGCTCTTTTTGCTCAAGGCGAATGCTCAACCATTTTAAGTCACATTGCCACTTCTGCTTTTCTGTTAATTGAAAATAAGAATCCCAAGGACAGCTTGGAAGGGCTTGATTTGAAGCCTGATCCTCAAATCTTTGCCTCCTGAGTAGTTAGGATTGCAGGCTTGAGCTTTCAGGGCTGGTATTTAATTAGGAAGCCTGAGCTATCTCAGCTGTGAAATAAAGACGTTAGACTATTCGTTAAGGAGCATTCCTTCCTCTTCTGAATTCTAGGATCTGGCCTCACTGTTTCTCAAAGACGAGAAAATTCCAAACATGAAAGATGCCTTTCTGTATCAAGCATCAAGAGCACTCTGGTCTTGCATGTGTTCATTGATCAACATATTTTCATGGAATGCCTGCTCTCCTCCAGGCACTTTGAGTGTGAATTCATAATACTGACTTTTCTTCATTCTCAAATTGTAATGTTTACTGAGATGAAAGTCACCTCATGTAAAATGACCCATGTAAAGAACAGAATTCAGTGCATTTAGTACATGTACAACCAACACATGGGTCTGGTTCCCCAACCTTTTTATTACCCTAGAAGGAAACCTCATACCTGTCACTACCTGATCTCCCTTCCACTTGCCCAAATGAGCCGTCGGCATGTGTCCGTCTCTGGTTATCTAGTCTGGATAGTCTGTTCTTTCATTTTGTTTTTGTTTCATTATTGGAATTTTGTTTTTTGAGTCAGGGTCTCATTAGGTAACCCAGGTTGACCTCAAACTCTTAATCTTTCTGCTTCAGCCTCCGAAGTGTTAGGATTACAAGCACGTTCCACCACACCTGACATATTCTACACTATTTCTTATAGCTAGAATCATAAAATATGCAACCATTTTGTCTCTCTTCTTTCACTTGCCATAGTGTTTTTGTGCCTATTGTAGCATATATTAATATGTTGTTCTTTTTTTAATGCTCAAATAACATTCTACTAGCTGGGTTCTTTAAGGACAATCTCATTTGTGGGCTCCAACTTTCTCAGCTTTAGAGCCAAGTGTAGCACATATGATGTGTGTGTGTGTGTGTGTGTGTGTATAAAATACCTATTTCTCTATCTGTCATCTATCATTTATCTGTTTTTCTACCTTTGAAGGCTGCTGTGAGCATATATTGTATATCAAACTATTCTTAACATCTAGTTAAATATGGTTCCAATATACAGTTTATGGATAAGACATTTACAAACACTTTTGGAAATAGTTAGTTGTTTCCCTGAACTGGATTCAATCCATACATTGTCTTCAAATCTTTGACTTCTTTGTTCCTGGATTTATTGCTCGATAAATCAAGAAAGTATATAGAGTACCTCTTTGCTGTTACTGTAAACATTTAAGTCTAAAACTTGAATCTGACTTTATAGTCAGTGCCACATTCAGTCATGTAAACAAAGAGCTATTAACACCGATGAGAAAGACCATGTTTTACAAAATGTTTCCATCTGATCAGTTACAGAAGACTGAGTAGGGTGGAATTACCAGCCAATTTCTATTCAGATCAATTAGTGGATCAAAGATGTTGAGATTTTTTTCTTTAAATTGCAATTTGTTGAAATCATTTCTTTAGTATACAATAATTTAAGGATTGTTTTCCACTTTATTTTTAATTTTTCTGTCCAGCAGCCAAATTTCAAAATCATTCAAACTGATGGTATAATTTTTAGACACAGTTTAAAAAGTATTTGATGCCAAGTGCTCAATATCCAAGACTTCTGTGATTTCCTTCCAGTTTCCATGCTTACCAGCCTAAATGATCCGTATACTGCTTCCATTCTTCCATTCATTGGCTCAATGTAAATTTGTAAAAGCTGAAGTTGATGGCAAAAACTAGTCCTCGCATTAGCTTGCATGCACATGCATGCTTGCAAACATATACACACACATAGCTCTCTTAGTCTTTTCATCTACTTAAATATTTTTTTATTTCAGTGGTCCACTTCCTTAGAATATTAATTTTGAATATTTCTAAATAAGCTCTAGCTTGGACTAGGTAAAGGTTTAAATATGATGGTATCAAAGTCGGCATCAAAGGCATGGTGTCTCATGCCTATAATCCTAGTTACTCTAGAAGCTGGTATTTGAGAATCAAAGTTTGGAGGCAGCCCAAGCAGACAAATCCAAGAAACTCCATCTTCATGTAACCAGCAAAAAGCTGGAGTTGGAGGTGGAGCTCAAGTAGTAAAGCACCAGTTATGAGCTAAAAAGCTAACCTAACTAATGGGGGCCTGAGTTCAAGATCTAGTACTGGCACATAAAAAAATTAACAACATAAAAAAATTTCCAAACTGGTAAGGAGATGACCTCACAAGTTCTTCACTTTTCTAAAGCAGTACACTTCTTTATGTCTAGTGTCACAGTAATCCCTTCAGCCCAATCACAGACATGTACTGTTTTCTTACACAAGGGCTGCAGGGCCACTCATACACTCAGGAAAGTGGTGAGTTTGGTTCTTTGATTTGAGTCTAGTTAAGACATTAAAGAAACAAAATGATCATCTAGGTACTATGTAAAAATCCTGCCGGCAAATGTCACTTAATGTTACAATTACTGGCCCTGCAATTCTTGTTCTTGTAAGATCCTATGTACTAAAAATTCTATTTACATAGTATTTTCCAAACATTTTCTCTCCTAGCCATTTACTCACACAGGTGCACTGTAACAAATTCACTGATGGGTTAGACACTTTAAGGATTTGCTGCTGCTTTAAGCATAGGTCTGAGCTTTATCAGAAAAGGCTGTTAGAAACCAGGATTTCAGGCCCTGACCTAGGGCTGAGAAAGATGGAGAAGTTTCCCCTAGGATTTTCAGTGGTAAAGCTGTGAGCCAGACCTGAGATCTTCCATGGAGCTTCGGGTCTGAAATCTGTCGTCTGACTGCCATAAATGATAATGAACAAGTAACATGAGTGTAAGATAATGGTCTGGATTTTTCTTCCAGAAGGAATTGATTTGGTGTTTCTATCATGTCTGTGACATAAGTCATCAACTACATCAAACTATAAAACATGTCAACTCCAGGAAGTGAGGCATGTTTGCAGGGGGTGGGGGGAGGGATTTGATGGTTCTTTGGAGGACCATTTGCTTTGTCAAATTTTCAGTTCTTTTTATTTGCACCAAGAACATAACTTGCTTTAGTTTCTTTAACAGATAAACAACTATTTAGTAAGCAGCAGAAAGACTAAACCAAATGTTGAAAAAGAATAAAATGCAGACTATCAAGACAGTTTTCCCTTCAAATATACAACAGATAGCTGGTGTGGTGGTGCACATCTGTAATCTCAGCACTCAGAAGGCTGAGCTAGGAGGATCACAAGTTCAAGGATTAGCTGATATACGAAGAGAGATGTTGTCTCAAATAAACAAATACACAACAGGCTAGCATTTTCCACAGATTATTTGGGCTTTTAACAAAGATAATTTTTTTCCTAGCCCCTCATGAGTACCTTATTAATAAGATCCAACTTCTGAGAAAAAAAATCTTCCCTTTTACTTACCAAGATGCTTTCATAGTCCATTTTTTTTCCCACTTCTGTTCTTTTTTTTTTTTTTTGTCAGTCATGAGGCCTGAACTCTGGGCCTGAGCTCTGTCCCTCAGCTCTTCAGCTCAAGGCTAGCACTCTACCATGTGAGCCACAGCACCATTTTGGGCTTTTTCAGCTTATATGGTACTGAGGAATCGAACTCAGGACCTCATGCATGCAAAGCAAGCGCTCTACCACTGAGCCACCTTCCCAGCCCTTCATGGTCAATTTTTTAAAAATAAATTTTTAATTGTTATTGTAGAGGTAATTTGTACAGAGGGGTTATAATTACATAAATAAGGAAATGAGTTACTCCTCCCTCGTTTTCTCCTGTTTTCCCTCCCCCCACTACCCTCCCCAAAGTTGTAAAGTTCATTTCCAACATAGTGTCTTGTGAGTAGCAATGTTGCATTCCTTCAACCTTTGTCCTCTGTCTCACCATTTCTGTGATTCCCCTTCCCATCCCCAAATCAGATAAACTTATATACAAGACAAAGGGTTCCAAAATTTTAAAAAAGGGAGGGTGGGGGAGGGAACAAAGAAATGAATGAAAGAAAAGAGAAATAACTGCAAACAGTACACTAAAAACAAAACAAAACAAAAACTCTTGTTTCCATATGTTGGAGTTCTTTTTTTTTTTTGGCAGGGGGTGGTCAGTCATGGCACTTGAACTCAGAACCTGGGCGCTGTCCCTGAGCTCTTTTGCTCAAGGCTAGTGCTCTACCACTTGGAGCCACAGCTCATCTTCCAGTTTTCTGGTGGTTAATTGGAGATAAGAGTCTGGACTGGGCTAGCTTCAAACTGTGATCCTCAGAGCTCAGCCTCCTGAGTAGCTATGATTATAGGTATGAGCCACCAGCACCCAGCATTATGATAGATTTTTATCTCATGAAAGTTTCTTTGAAAATAAAAATAGAAAAGAATGATTTTATATTAATACAATAAGTGATCATTAAGTGTGCTGGTGTTAACCTGTTACAGAACAAGGTCTAGAAACTACTCTCTCAACTCTAAGGGTTTGTCAATGAAGACAGATGCTAGGGGAAGAAAGGAAGTAAAAGTGAAAGTCTGGAGACACCGCTTGGGATAGTAGTAAATAAGAAAGACCTGAAAGTTCTATAGTGTTTTCCACTCAGAGATGTTTACTCACCTTTGTTGCCTTATTGACAAGATCTCTAGGGTCAAAGTGAGGATTGTAGGGACCAAAAGAGGAAGAAAAAATTCACGAGAAGTCAGGTGCTTGAGTCTAACCAATGAAGACAGAAGAACCAAGACCCTAAAGCAACATTTTCTCGTGATTCTCTTAAGGAGAGCTCTGTGAGGTGACTGTCCAACCTGGGGGTGGCTGGGAGCCCAGCTCTGCATTCTCAGATGAAAGTCCTGTCCCTCTGGTGGGTCTTGTAAGACTTTGATCTTCATACACAGAGACACTCACTTAACTCACTTAGGACCCTAAGAATGTCTGTTGTTTTGTTCTCTAAAAAAAAAAAGGAATAAATATTTTAAATATTTTTGTGGGTTTTTTTTCCTGTTTCTGTCAGTTTGCCCTAGAGAAGGGAGTTTCTCAAGAAAAAGGAATTTTACATACTACGAAAGGGTTACCAGGAGATTATGAAGTCATTATAACTCCAAAATTTAAAATGAAATAGCATGTAGGACCTTTGAGATGGTTAGAGATACACCATCCAAGGATAAGATGATGGCCCAAAACAACTCAGACCAATGTAATGCTTATGCTTAAAATTAGGTTTTAGTGTGGTTTTACTCATTGTAGAATTTCACAAAGGAGTATGTTTGAGATTTTGTGCTTGAAATAGTCATTTGGCTTGATATGTTTTAGTGGAAATGTTATAGGATTCGGGACACTGGATCCAGGGACCATTAGGTTCTTGGTCTCATTGGAGAAAAAAAAAAATCAAGGATGGGCCCAGAAAAACTTAAACAGGAGCAGGTTCATTAATACAGAGCAAAAGGAAAACAGAGCAGAAAACAGAGGGTGGGCAGGGTCAAGGAGTACCGCACTGCACACTACCCCTGTTGATGGACAGCCATGGAAAACTTCGTTATGTGTCATTAACTCTCAGAGACTGTGTTTATGCATCATCAATATCTCCCATATGTCAGGCAGAGAATCTCTTGACCTTTGGATGGTCAGGCAGGGGCTGGGGGTCAGCAAGGCCCTACTTTATGTCACAAGCCATTCCATTAAGGTCGGTGGGCCACAATGTGATCCCACAGTGTGACTCAACATCCCACACATCGGTTTCCTTAATTCCTACATCAGAAAGACATCATTGAAACAAGTATACTCACATATTTGAGATGGTTCCAGGTATCATATCATCAGAAATTGGTAGTGTACTCCTGTGTCTTTTATATGTGGCCAGTCTGACTCAAGTGTACATATATATATATATATATGCATATATATGTGTATGTGAGAGAGAGAGAGAGATTATGTGAAACCCCTTTAAACAACTAACATGCACTTTAACAAAATATGAAAGTTAGTTGAAACATTTCTTGTCTGGAGCGTTAGCACTAGTAGGGAGGGCAGACAACATGGGGTAAATACAGACAAAATACTTTATATACATGTATGAAAATGGAACAAAAAGCCTGTAATCCTAGCTACTCAGGAGGCTGAGATCTGAGGATTGGGTTCAAAGCAAGCCTGGGCAGAAAAGTTCCCATGAGATTCTTATCTCCAATTAATCACTCAAAAAGTGGATGTGGCACTGTGGCTCAAAGTGGTAGAGCAAAAGAGCTCAGGGATAGTGCACAGGCCCTAAGTTCAAGCCCCAGGACTGACAAAGAAAAGAAGGAAGGAAGGAAGGAAGGAAGGAAGGTAGGAAGGAAAGAAGGAAGGAAGGAAAGAAGGAAGGAAGGAAGGGAGGGAGGGAGGGAGGGAGGGAGGGAGGGAGGGAGTGGGAGAGAAAGGGAGGGAGGAAAGGAGAGAAGGAGGGAAGAGAAAGTGAGAAAAGGGAGAATGGTTAAAAAGATGATTATGATCAAGAAGCACTGTAAAAATAGACTTGTTAAAAATGAACCCCTTTTGTACAACTAGTTGATGTGAACTTTTAAAATCCATTTTATTTTTTGAGTGTGTTTCTATGGTCCTTTAAACATTACCATTATAAATTATATTTATATCCAATGTGTAAGTATCATATGACATAAAAGAATGAAATCTTCACACATAATAAATAAATAAGAAAAAAGAGCTTAAAACTTCTCTGCCCTGGGTCTGGGAATGGGGTTCAGTGGTAGAGTGCTTGCCTAGCATTCATGAAGCCTGGGTTTGATTTTTTAGTACAACATAAACAGAAAATGCTGGAAGTGAACTGTGGCTCAAATGGTAGAGTGTTAGTCTTAAGCAAAGGAAGCCCCAGGACTGGCAAAAACAAACAAACAAACAAAAAGAGAACTTCCTTGATTCCTGTTTGTTTTGGGTTGTCGCTGCTTTAATTCAACTATGGAAAATAATTCAAGTTAACAAAATAATTTGTAAGTTACAAAGTATGCAGATTTAGCAGATTTGGAAGAGGGAGGTTTTATGTATTTTATTTTATAAGCCTGATTTTTTTTTGTGGCTAACTGGAACTGATTAATACACTTTTTATATTTCTTAAATGCCTTCTTAGATTCCTAGGAATGTCCTGTAATTCATTCATCCTAGTTTTTGAATAATTTTAAAACAATAAACCAAAATATATTATTAATGACATTTCTTCAAGTTAAACTTAAAGAAATTAACTATAAAATATATTTCATAAAATATCTTGTATATTATATCTTCTTCATATATGATAAGACATTTGACTTTAGTGACTGAAGATATTAAAATTCTAAATTAAGATGGTTCTATTTCTGTGTCTGTAAGCAAATATTGAGAAATCTTTGATTTGGGAATCATTTATAAAATGCTGATTTATAATTCCATATATAACTGTAGATACATGAATATAAAGATTTTTTTAAATTTTTTATTTTAAAGATACTATACAGAAGGTTACAGTTACATGAGCAAGGTAATGAGTACACTTCTTATTGAGCATTGTTACCCCCTCAATTGTTTTCCCCCTACCATCCCTTCCCTCCCTATCTTCCCCAAGGTTCTTTTTATTTTAATTGTAATTAAGTGATTACATAATTTCCCAAATTTCACAGTATTGTGGAATAATGATGCTCATTTAAAGTCACAAGTTCATTCTAACTTTCCTGGAGCAAATTGTCTATCACAGTCTATAACATATAATGGTGTACACATGTCATACACCATACATGTGATCAGCAGCGGGGGATATTTAGTAGTGGTTCAACCAGATGAGTGGGAGTTCTTTGTTTCTTAAGATCTGTTAATTTTGTCGTATCACCTAACATTTTGGATTTAGCATCCACTTATCAGGGAGACCATGTACCGTTTGTCTCTTTGCTCTTGGCTTACCTCGCTCAACATGATTCCTTCTAGCTCCATCCATTTCCCTGCAAATGCCATTATTTTGTCATTTCTAATGGCTACATAATATTCCATTGTGTATAGATACCACAATTTTTGGATCCATTCATCTGTGGTCGGGCATCTGGGTTGTTTCCATATCCTAGCTATTGTGAACAGTGCTGCAATAAACATGGAGGTGCACGTGTCCTTGTATATTGGTACCTGTTGTTCAGGGTAGATGCCTAGAAGTGGTATGACTGGGTCGTAAGGGAGGTCAATCTTTAGCTTTCTAAGGACCCTCCAGACTGCTTTCCAAAGTGGTTGTATAAGTGTACATTCCCACCAGCAGTATAATAGGGTTCCTCTTTCTCCACATCCCCTCCAGCATTTGTCGTTGGCTGATTTGTGGATGTGGGACATTGTGACTGGGGTAAGGTGGTATCTCAGGGTTGTCTTTATTTGCATTTCCTTCACCACCAGGGATGATGAACATTTCCTCATGTGTTTCTTTGCCATTTTTATTTCTTCATCTGAGAAGTCCCTCTTTAGTTCCCTTACCCATTTAGTAATTGGTTTGTTAGGGAGGGATTAGTTTCTTGAGTTCCCTGTATATACTGGATGTTAACCCCTTGTCTGATATATTGCTGGTAAATATTTTTTTCCAATTAGTTGGTTGTTTTTCTAGCTTGGTTGTGATAGATTTAGCTGTGCAGAAGCTGAATATAAAGATTTTTAAAGAACAGTCTTAGTTTGCAAATGTTGTGGACATTCTTCAGTCCCCAACAAAGAAGAGTACACATGTCTTTTACATACATAAAATGTAAACAGATATATGATATATTTATGTATGTGCATTTATCTGCCTACATACACAGCTATACACATCACACATCTTCCTAAAAGGGAAATTAGGAAGTTCATGAATCCTGGGCTGTTCTTCATCATTGCTTGATCGTTCGTTAATAAAGTAAGCAGACAAAGAAAGTAATCAGAAACAAAGATCTCTGACAGATACATGCAAAAATTTTATTTCAGATAATTAAGTAAGGCTGCCATTCTATGTTAGTATTGGATTTTAAATTATAATATAAGGATGTGGGATATAAAATCCAAGACCAGCCTAAGCGACATAGTGAGACCTTGTCTCAAAAAAAAATAACCATGAAATAATTATTTTGAACTTCCAAATTAGTGTATGTGCCAATTGACCTTTCTTGGCTTGTTGTGACATGATTTATTTGCCTGACATACTTTTGGAAGTAGCTATTTCATAAATTCAGCTTTTATGTTGAGTTAGATGGGTTTGTAGAAATGAAATTTTATTTTTGGAGACAGAATCTCACCATGCATCCCAGGCTGGACTCCAAGTTGGGATTCTCTTCCCTCAGTGCTGGGACTCTAGGCAAGCAGCCCAGTTACATGGCCAGGGGTAGCCTTTTTAAACTTAAACTACACAAAAAGCTCAGGTATTTATCATTTCCCATTTAATCTTCATCTCTTCCCATCACTTGGTATACAAAAGTTCTCCTCAGCTTTCCCTACGACGATGACATCCATTTTTACCAAAAAAAAAAAAAAAAAAAAGCTCAGGCTATTCTTACTTGTGTGTAACGTGCTTCTTTCTCATATATCTTGGACATCTTTCATCAGATAATTATCATCATAGATTTGCTCCTTTTGATGACTGCATTGCATTCCAGTATATCAGGAATTACAAGCTATGTGGACATTCTCTACTAGTATTTACATAGTCTTCAGGTAGGATTTTTTAATGCTGCTGAAAACACTGTTTCAGAGAATATCATGGAATTTTATATGCTTGTAGTTACCTTTAAATAAGATAGATTTCTCCATAGACCAGTTCTTGCTAACATCACTATAACTAACTATTGCATGTTTCTTATCCTTTGCATACACTTCAGCGGCAATCTAATCCTTGGGAGTCTCTGCTTTTCCTCACATCCCTTGTGGCTTTTTCTCACATCCCTTGTGGCTTTTTCTCAGTCTATTTTGCAACCACCTCTGCCTCAATGCCATCTTTTCAGGCGTGGTCCATACATTCTTCTTTTTTTGCAAATTCTATTGTCTCCAGACAACATCATCACTTCCCAAGACTTTAATTACCCTGTGTATAAGGTGCAGCACCTATATCTACATCTAGACTACTCCTCTGGATTCCACAATCACATGGAATGTCACACATTTGTTGCTTTTCAGATTATGTTGCTGTTGCTAGTTCTGTAAACACCGGACTTCACACTTATTAGGCAATTACTCTATCACTTGAGCCAAAACTCTAGTCCTTTTTTTCCCCCTTGGTTTTTCAGTTTCCTTTACTTCTTGCTTTTCCCTGGGGCCAGCTTTGGACTTCAGTCCTCCTACCTGCATAGAAGGGGTGATGATACAAGCCTGTCCTGGGATCGCAGGCCTATACCAGGCTGGCCATTGGCTACTTTTGATGGATTTTCCTATTTATTTTATGGAACTTCATGAGTCCAGACCTGTAAATGTAACTACCGCTAACGCATTATATCTAAAGCCAAACTCACAGTTTCATCAGAACATTTGTCCCCAGTAGTTCGTAGGAATGGTATTGTCATCCAAACAGTTGCACAAGCTGAGATGCCTTATTTATTTACATATTTACTATATAAAATATAAATTATATTAGTCAAAACTATAAATATATAAAATAATATAAAAATATAAATATAAAAATTAAATTATATATTAATTGTATTTATATTATTAAATAACATGTAAATTATAATGTAGTCTATGAATTATACATTATTAAATTATAAAATCATTAGATGATTATATTAAATTATATAATAATATATGTGACAGATATACTATGTAAATACATAATGCATATAAATATGTAAATATTTTATATATTCACATACATTTTATTCTTCAGTACATCCAATTTTCGCCATCTCTACTTCTTCCCCCCAGTTTGTGCTGAGACCTCCCCTTACCATTTGTCTTCGCAATTGAGCTCTATTACCCATGCTCACCTCCTCTGATCAAGGTTCCCTCTGTAGCAACACTGATCTGTCCTCCTGTCCCCATCTGCTTTTCAGCCACTCTCGCCTTTGCTCAGTTTCCCACACATTCTTCCATGTACCTTCCATCGGCAGAATGGTTTTGTTAATGTGGAAGCCCAAGATATATCAATGAAAAGGCAGGCAAGCATTTTGTTCCCAATGGGGCTTGACATGGGAAAGAAAAGCAATATCAACAGCAGATATGGATTGCTGTTAATTGCTATGCTGAGAATAAATGGAAGCTGACATAAGAGAAAATGACTGATGGACTCTTCCTTCTCAGGTGAGCAGAGTTGGAATTTCTCAGAATTGGGATTTACAAAAAGGTAGCCATCTATCTAGAAAGGACAGGGAAGAACATTCCCAGGAATGTGAGTGAGAATGTGAGAATGTGAGTGCCCTAATATGGAGTAAGCTGGGCTCACTTAGCAGGTGATAGTGGTGGATGTGGTAAGGAAACAGCAGATGGAGAAATGCTTATACAGGCTGCTCTCCCCGCCTGCAATTGTTTCCTTTCTTTTTCTCATGGTTTTTCTCTCCCTATTCTTTGATCTCGCTGCCCAGGAAAGTCTCTCAAGACACAGCAGACTTTGCCTCACATATACACATCTTGTACCTTCCCTTCTAATATATGTCACAGGTATAGTTTAGTGGCATCAATCTTGACAATTTGATTGATTTGACTTACTCCTTCATGAAAACTTGCTCCACCATTTTTACTCAGTATGGTTTTCCTACTTCTTGTTTTATATTGTTTCTTTGTAGTGCTGAGTATCAAATCCAGTACCTTATACTTGCTGGGCAAACACTCCATCACTGAGATATACCTCAGCAATCTTGTTTTTAACACCAATGACACTATGTATACATTTTGTTAAAGTGGGATTATTGGGTCAAATGTACACACCTTTGTGTGTGTGTGTGTGTGTGTGTGTGTGTGTGTGAAAATACCATACAGAGGGGTTACTATTACATGGGCAAGGTATTGAGTACATTTCTTATCAAGCATTGTAGCCTCCTCCTTTGTTTCCCCGTACACATCTTTTATATTTAATACATTTAATAGATATCGACAAACTACTTTTCCCCTTATGTGTACTGCTTTACACCTCCATTATTCATATAGCTCCAATAAGCCTGGGTGTTAGTATTCTGCTTCATTTTACCACTTTAGAGGTAAAATTTCTTCTTTAGTGGTGCATTTTTTCCTTCTTGAGGACCCACATTTTGATCTACATTTTGGACAATCCAGTTATATGAAGTTCAGTTTCATACTATACCTTTTAAGCATAAGTTAAATTAATTTATTTTGGAAATTCTTTCCTCTTGTGTAACTCCAGCTTGCATGTGACATACTGCTTAGACATATCTGTGCTCTGAGTTAGATACCAATTTGACGATCATTTGCTGTACACCCAGGAGAGATTGGATGATACTGAAAGACAACGTTGAAAACCATGCAATGAATTGAAAGGGAAATTAGAGAAAGTGTTGAGTTAGTTAGAATTTAGCCGTTTTGTTATTGTTGTTGTTTTATCGACCGTGGACCCTGAACTCTGGGCCTGGGCACTGTCTCTCAGCTCTTCAGCTCAAAGCTAGAGCTCTACCAGTTGAGCCACGGCACCACTTCCAGGTTTTCTGCTTATTTGGTGCTGAGGAATCAAACCCAGGGCCTTGTGCATGCAAGGCAAGCACTCTACCACTGAGCTACCCTTCCCAACCCTTTAGTAGAATTTTTTTAAAGATTGAAGACAAGGGGCTGGGAATGTGATTTAGTGGTAGAGTTCTTGACCAGCATGCATGAAGCCCTGGGTTCAATTCCTCAGTATCACACAAACAGAAAAAGTCGAAGTGGCACTGTGACTCAAAGTAGTAGAGTCCTAGCCTTGAGCAAAAAGAAGCTCAGGGACAGTACCTAGGCCCAGAGTTCAAGCCCCAGGATTGGCAAAAAAAAAAAAAAAAAATTGAAGACAAGATGAAATCTACTGGTGTAGAAGATCTTGGACAATGTGTACCTGATATAATGATAGCACCTTTAGAATTTTGTAGAGCCACTATTTTTAGTGGTCAGGTAAGCAGAGAACAGAAGTGAAATTTAGAGAAGACATATTTGTTGGAATGTGAGACCAAATAGGATCCGAAGATAAAAAAACTTATATTGAAGGACTGAAAAAATGTACCTAAAAACAGTAATTACTAAGGTTCTACCAATTTACACAAAAATAGACCTAGGTTTGTAAAGATAACTTAATAAACACTTGCTCCTAATAGTATGATGGTGATTTTGCAAAGAAGCAGCATGTTGTCTTTTAAAGAGGGCCCGGAAAAACATTTTAGAAATAGCTCTGAATTTAGTGCCATAGCCCTAAGGCATTGGGTGATCAAGCAGAACGTGTCAGCATTACTAAGGACTTGGTAAAAGACTTCCACAGTCATGGCTGTCTACTTACAGCAATAAGATATAATGAGCAGAGGTCTCAGGTTCTAAATTAGGAAGCCACCCATGCAATGATGGTGAGTGAATCCATAGAGCCCTAGCTTGATAAAGGCTTTAAAAGTCTCTATAGATTTGGTGCTGGGAAGGAATGGGAGGGCTATGTGTTTGAATTTGCATAATTATTTGGACAAGGTTGAAAGAAATTGTGTGGCCTAAATCATAGAAAGCTGGAGAATGAAGGCAGGGAGAAATGTGGAATCCAAGAATGGCAAAGCCCATAGACTCAATAAAGGCTGCTTATTCACCCAAAACCACTCGGCCTTCCTATGACCTTTACCTTCACTATGTACTGGAGCAATTTTACAGTTAGATTTCTTTTTTGGGAAGCAACTGTTTCTTGAACTGAAATATGTATGAGAAGAAATGATTTATTTAGAAGCATTAAGTCCTCTTTCCTTCCTTCCTTCGTTCTTCTCTCTTTCTGTGGTACTTGGGTTTAAATTCAGGATATTGCACCTGCTTGCACACCCTTAGCCCTTTTTGCTTTTATTATTATTTTTAATAGGGCCTCATTTTGCCTCCCAAACTGGCTTGGACTGCAATCCTCCTGCTTACACATTTCACATAAAGAACTGAGATGATAGCTGTGTGACACCATTCCTAGCTTTTTACTGGTTAAGTTGAGGCCTTGTGAATTTTTTTTTCCCCAGTCTGGCCTCAAACTGTGATGCACCCTATTGTCTCCTCCTGACGAGCCACAGCTTAGGTGGTTTCCAATGCATCATTTGATTTGAGTTTCTTTATCTTGGAAGAGTATATTAAATAAGTCCACTGCTAGAAAGTTAGATAGGCTCCCATGTTGTTGCCCCTCATTACTTGTTAGATGTTACACTAAATAATTCCCCTCCCAGCATGGTATTTTGAAATAAACACTGCTTCATTTTGATAAAGCCCTGTAAGCTTTTTCCTCTTTTGTTGTAATCCCATATCTTACCTACAAGCTCTCCTCATTCCAATTACTACAACCAGTTTGAGTAAGCACGATGTACCTGAGCACTCACTGTCTGTTCTACCTAGATGAACATTTGCAAACATAGCATCTTTGATTAGCACAAGAAGCCCTGTGAATATCTTCAGAATCACTGGAGTTGTAAATGAGGAGAAAATTGGTATGTCACATGTCTTACACACATTCAGAAAGGTGACAGTTTTTGTGAATTTTGATGGTTTAAAATACTAGCAATAATAACAATGGCAATAATATTAATCACAAATTGCTAGTGGTTTTGCTGTCCTGCTTTTGTTTGTGAAGACAAATATGATCTTCCTATTATACTTATATTTAAATGAGGCTAGTGTCCTTTATCAGGCTGTTTCAATAACAAAAAAGCATCTTTCAATGATAAAAGTGCTAACTCAATAAGGCATAAAAATTTGCTAGTACTGAACAAAATCTTGCTACTGTGTAGGAATTCAGCTGGCGAGTTCTAAAGTCTGATCACTACCTGCTGTGCCTACTTGTCAGCATTGACTGCTGATTCTGCATGAGAGATTGTGAGTGGCCACCTGTCCTACTTTGACACATAGGCTGTCAAAGTGAGCCCTGCCAAGCCATTGCCATCCATGTGTGGGTGGTGATGGAGGCTGATGACTTAGGAGAGCCCTGAGCATGGAACAAGACAGCCCATTTTTAAAGGGAGCATTGCCCATCCCTGCACTGAGATAATGTATCTCAAGGTATAATCCATGTGGACCACCAGCATTGGAATTATCTGAGTGCCTGTTAAAAGTGCTCAGTAGGTCTGGCCCCTGAATTAATCTCTAGAGATAGCACTTGCATGTAAAAAGAGAAATAGCATTTATTTAAACAGGATATTTAAATATGTTCATTTTTTTAAACAAGCTTTCTGGGTGATTCTTTTGACCACTAAATCTAAGAGTCTTTGATTTGACAGTAGGAGGATGGCACTTATATAGGCAGATCCATTTCCGGTGTCTGCAGGGATTTCAAGTTGAAAGCATAGAAGTCCATCTGCTTTTAAGCACAGCTATATGCTCACAATGGCTGGGTAGCTACCATATTGTCTTCTGGTATTGTCCCTCAAATAGTAAAGTTCTTCAGTGTTTTATGCAGTGTAAACTATGGCAATCATAGAATTATTTTTCCAAATTCATATTACTTCATTCTTTTCAATAAGGTTTAAACCTTTTAATTGAATTAACCTTTATAATTCTGTAGCAAAAAATCTTGTTATTAAATCATATATTTGAAAATTCTTATGTATGTCTGCTCTCTCTGCATCATTCAAGCAGAAAAGTTTCAAGGTCACCTCTACAAATTGGGGTGATACAGATAAAGATAGAATTTATTTTATGTGCTGCTGGAGATTGAACCCAGGACCTTTCACATGCTAGACAAGTGCTCTAAAATATTAAACTACATTCTTAGGCTAGCAATTAATGAATTTCCTGGCTTTCAGCTTTTAAGATAGGTAAATAGGTAAAAGAGGCACCAGTCTAAAGGCCAAAGCACTTATGAGTTGCATAATAGAGAATCAGAGAATAAAGTGTTACTTTGTAGATTATTTTTTTTGAGAACTTGATTGTGAATATGAGCCAACCCTTTTTAAAAAACACCTTAAGGAAGTGGTTCAGTAGTAGAGTGCTTGCCTGGCATGCATGAGGCCCTGGGTTTGATTCCTCAGCACCACATAAGCAAAAAGAAAAAAGCCGGAAGTGGCGCTGTGGCTCTAGTGGTAGAGCGCTAGCCTTGAGCTGAATTGCTAAGAGACAGCGCCCAGGCCCAGAGTTCAAGCTCTATGACAGACAAAATAAAAAAAAAAAAACACCTTAAATAAGTATACTCTTAATGTTATTTAAGTAAAGACACACAAAATAAATCAAATCAGTATGTAATACAATCAGTGCCTTACATAAAGCACTTATGTACTAAGCATGGTAATAAACATTTTGTACTTAGCTCATTTATGTTTTTTTTTGTATACAGTCGTACTTGGGGTTTGAACTCAGGACCTCACACTTGTTAAGCAGACACTCTACCACTTGAACCATCATACTAGCCTCTTTTATTTTATTGGTTATTTTCATTTTTGGGGGGGGGTCCGGTGGTGGGGCCTGAACTCTGGGCCTGGGCACTGTCCCTCAGCTCTTCAGCTCAAGGCTAGCACTCTACCACTTGAGCCACAGCGCCACTTCCAGCTTTTTTCTTTTTGCTTATGTGGTGCTGAGGAATCGAACCCAGGGCCTCATGCACGCAAGGCATGCACTCTACCACTGAGCCACCTTCCCAACCCTTTTATTGGTTATTTTCAAGGTAGTGTCTCTCTTTATTCCCAGGCTGGTCCAGACTGCAATCCTCCTATCTGTACTTTCCTTGGTTGTTGCAATGACAAATCCAACCACTGGACTAAGCCATTCATTGGGGTGCACTCTCTCAAACTTTTATGCCCAAGCTAGTCTCAATCCCTCCCCTACCACCTCCCCACATCTCCACCTCCCAAGTAGCTAGGATAATAGCCTTGAGCCAAGGTGTCCAGCTATATTCTTATACTGAGAATACTAAGGATCCCTGTGGTAAAAGCAGAGAGATTGTTACTAATATTACACTGCGAGTGAAATATCAGTGACAATGTCCAAACTCAGATCTTTAACTCCAAAGTCTGATGCCCTGCATCTTCCTCTTTGTTGTGCTTTGCCTTTTATTCTAGTGTGGCATAAGCTGGGTGTTCTATTCTTAGCAGAACATTACTAATTTTGTGTTGGTTGTGGGGTTTAAACCCCAGGCCCAGGCACTGTCTTTGAGCTTTTGTGCTCAAAACTAGCACTCTACCACTTGAGACACAGCTTGACTTCTGGTGGTTAATGGGAGATAGAAGTCTCATGTACTTTCCTGCCTAGGCTGGCTTTGAATGCTCAGATCCCACTCAGTGATTCTATTTGCCTGTCACAGAGCATGTTTCTTGCCAAGCACCATCATTCTGCCTACATTGTTAATGGGAAGTCTATTTTTCTGCTTGTTTTTTTGCTTCTTTAGGAGAGAAAGGTAAGTTCGTGTTTGAGATACAAGCTCAATGTGGAATCCAATTGTCTAAAACATAGATACTACTTTACGGGGATCTTGTGAAATTCTCCCTGGTGTTAAGGTAGGAATGCTTTCCCCCAAATTCACTGGTTGAAATCCTCACTCACATAATACATTCAAAACAACAATAACAAACCAGAGGCAAGATGGCAGTTAAACAGTAAGGAAACACCACACTTCTCTCCAACCAAATAGAGAGTTCGAGTCCCAACTCTCATTTCCCCCAAGAGATCGACAACAGCAAATAAGCAAACAATCAGAGAAATTCAGGAACTGAACAATGAAAAGGAAAAAGTCAGAACGTACACAAAGATGAAAGACTCTTCCCCTACCCCTGGCCTGTGCCCGGGACCTCACAGCCACAGTGGTCTGTAGAACTCCAACGCAGAAAACGCGCACAGTGCCGACTGGGCAGTGTAAACAGAAACAAAAAACGGAGATAAGATACCGAGGAAACCCAGACCTGGAGTTCAGAATCTGCATGAACACCCTTCCCCCACCCCTGCCCTACAGCAAGCCACCAAAGTGGCCTGACCTCCAGCGCGAGAAACTCACACAACGCTGAACCTGGACAGTGTAAACAGAGACAGAGACCATGGAACCCAAGTCGGGAGCCCCCACCACCAGCAATCTACAGTACACAGATATGGCGATCGGCCACAACACCACTGGACAACCCTTAAACCAGTTCCTGGATAAGTGAGTCCCCCATGTGGGGGGACACCCCCCCATCATGCCCTGGGAGACCAGAGCTAGCTGTAACCCCACCACCACCACAGCTAGACCTGGGCCCCTCTCCCTCCTGCCTGGGCCACTAATCCCACTGAAGCTGGGAACTGTGAACGTGCCCCAACCCGTGGAATACATCCAGCCTGCCAGGTCACCGCAGGTCCTCGGTTGAAGTTGGGATCTAGGCACGTGGGCTCGAGCAGCCCAACCTGTGTGTTCTAGGCAGATGCTCTAACAACTTAAACCAAGGCTTCCTGGTTGAAGTTGGGAACTGGAAGCAGGCTCCAACAGCCTGAAATCAGTCTGAAATCAGGAACTGGGCTCTGGAGCTCCAGCAGCTGGCAGAGGAAGAAACTCACCTGTGTGTTCCAGGCAGGTGCTACTGACCCAGGAACCAACCCAGAACCAAGCGAAGGCAGCCACCAGAGTTTGGGATTTGAGTCCGATAATCTCTGAATCTTCATGTGAAAATCACAGCGAAAAATTACAAGATTTATCAACAAGACTTGATAGAGGCAATGACTCAAGAATTAAAGCTCTTTTGGGATGATTGTGGGCTGGTAAGGTGGTGGTGGGGGACTCCAGGTTTGGATTCCACGGTCTCTGTCTCTGTTTACACTGTCTGGGTCCAGCACCACGTGAGTTTTCTGCACTGGAGTTCTACTGAGGTCCCAGGCAGCAGCAGGCCAAGCCACTTTGGTGGCTTGCCGTGGTCTAGGGGTGTGGGAAGTGTCTTCGTGGAGCAAACCATCCCCAAAGGCCAGCAGCCACCCAGGGAATAACTCCAGTGAAAGCATAAAAAGAAATGGAAGACAAATGCTACATCCAAGAGTTGGTAGAAGCAATAACTCAAGAATTAAAATGAGAAATGGATCAGAAATTTAAAGAACAAAGAAATGAATTATCAAAAGAGATCCAGGATTTCAAACAAGAGATGCACTCAAGAATAGACGCAGTACACGTCTTGTTAAAAGACAAAATTAGTACTTTGAGAACTGACACAGAAATCATAAAAGGTTCAATTTCCTCAAAGAAAGCCACAATGAAAGCCATAGTTAATAGAGTGAATGAAATGGGAAATAGAATATCAGGTACTGAAGACAAAATGCAGCAACTGGAAAAAAAAAGTCACAGATATGGAAAAAACACCCAAAAAAAAACACTCAGAGGGAATTCCAAGAACAAGCAGACAATGCCAAGAAATTTACCCTCATATAATTGAGGTCGACGAAGGTGAAGAATATCAGAATAGAAGGATGCAACACTTATTCAATAAATTATTGCCATAAATGTCCCCATTCTTTTTTTAATTTAATTTAATTTTATTTGTGAACATACTGTACAGAGGGGTTACAATTACATGGGCAGGATAATGCGTACATTTCTTACCAAGCATTGCAGCCTCCTCCTTTGTTTCCCCTTCCCATCCTATCCACCCCCACCCCCCCATCCCTCCTCCGCCCCTACCAAAGTTGTAAAGTTCATTTTCAACATAAGGACTTGTACGTCTCATTGTTGCAATGGGTCCACCTGTATCCCTATTTAAACGATTTGTTTTTTCCCTTCCCCTCCACAAATTATAACAACACCAAATACAGTGAAAACAGGGGCTATACCGTGGGGAAGGGACATACAAAGCAACAAAGAAATAATCTTATAAATGTGTTAGAAACAATCACATGAAAGAAAAAAACCATTTGAATACATATCTTAGGGTTTATTTCCTTAACATCGACTTATCTAACCTTTTCTGCTTGACTCAGACATATACTAGTTATTGCAAATAAGGGAAACCATGGGACCTATGTTTCTTTGGGCCTGGCTTACTTCACTTAATATAATTTTTTCCAAGTTTTTCCATTTCCTAACAAATGGAATGTCCCCATTCTTAAAAGACTAAATCTCATCTACATAACAGAAGTGTAGAAAACACCTAGCAAACAGGATCCCAGGAGGAACATTTCTATGCATATCATAGTAAAAATGTTAGAGCTGAACAATAAAGAAACGATCTTCCATGCAGGAAAAGCAAAGAAGCATCTATACTACAATGGGGGGAAAATCAGAATCACTGCAGATCTCTCCACACAGACACTGGATGCAAGAAAAGCCTGGGAAAGTACGATCTGAGCCCTGAGAACCAATAACTACCAACCCTTACTGGTATATCCAGTGAAGCTAGAATTCACATTTGACAGAGAAACTAAAATTTGTAATAGTAAAGGAAAACTAAAAGAATACATAAACAATAACCCAGCACTACAAAGAATAGTAAGAGGGGGAATACAATCTGAAGAAAAAGTCAAGATTACAGATCTACATCCAGCAGATATCACTAGAAGATTTAGTAAGCACAGGAGGAAAGGAAAGAAGAAAAACTTAGGAAAGCAGGAAATTGTCAAGAAAGACAATGCACCTCTCTATTATAACCATAAATATTAATTGACTCAACTCACCAATCAAAAGAAAATGTACTGCAGATTGGATAGGAAAACAAGTTCCATCCACTTGTCATCTACCATCTCACAGCCAAAGATAAAAACAAAGTCCGAGTGAAGGGATGGAGGAAGATCTACCATGCAAATGCTCCCAGCAAGAAGGTCGAGGTTGCCATCCTGATATCTGACAAAATAAACTTTTTACTAAAATCAATACAAAAAGACAAAGAAGGGCACTACCTATTAATACAGGGAACAATCAAAGAAGAGGATATCACCATTATCAATTTATACACTCCAAATTTTGGAGCACCCAAATATATTAAGCAAAGACTCACAGACTTACAGGAAAAAAATAAATCCAAAGACAATGATACTAGAAAACTTTAATACTCCACTCTCACCAAAAGACAGGTCTACCAACCAAACGATTGGCAAAGAAGCCTCCAATTAAATGATACCATATCTCAAATGGACTTAATTGTCATCTACAGAGTTTTTTCCCCAACAACAACCCAGCACACATTCTTCTCAGCAGCCCATGGAACTTTCTCCAAAATAGATCATATCATAGTTCATACAAAGAATTTAAGCAAATGCAAGAGGATAGACATAATCAACATAATCCCCTCTATTCTATCTGACCTTAGTGAATCAAGCTAGTGCTCAATAACAAAGCATACCATAGCAATTAATCAAATACATGGAAATTGAACAGCACACTTCTGAACAACACCTGGGTCACACAAGAAATTAAAGAAGAAATTTAAAAGTTCTTACAACTCAATGAAAATGAATATACATCACATGGCAAAAGCACCCCTGAAGGGCAAATTTATTGCTCTCAATGCACACATCAAGAAAATAGAGACAAACCAAGTATATAATCTCATGATGCAACTAAAACTACTAGAAAAGCAAGAAAAATTGAACCCAAAGTTACTAGATGGAGTGAGATAACCAAAATAAGAGCTGAAATTAATGAGATAGACTAACAAAACTATAAATAAAATTAAATAAAAGCAGTTTTTAAAAAATAAAATTGATAAACTTCTATTAAGAATAACTAAAAAAGAAGAAAGAATACCCAAATCAATAAGATCAGGGATGCCACATGATGCAACATCCAAACGATCATAAAGAACTATTTCCAGAATCTATGCTCACTAAGGAAGGAAAACCTAGCAGAAATGGATGCATTTTTAGAGAGATACAAATTGCCCAAACTGAGCCAAGAATAAATAAATTACTTAAATAAGCCAATAACTTACAATGAAATAGAGGAAGCAATCAGAAGTCTTCCAATAAGGAAAAGCCCAGGTCCAGATGGATTCAACTACAGAAATTCTATAAGACCATTAGAGAGGAACTAATAGCCATACTCCAAATTCTTCTGTGAAATAGAAGCAGAGGGAGAAATCCCAAATTCATTCTATGAAGCCAATATCACACTCATCCCCAAACCAAGCAAAAGCCCAACAACAACAAAAAAGAGAATTACAGACCAATCTCTTTGAAGAGCACAGATGCAAAGCTCCTCAATAAAATTTTAGTCAACAGAACCCAGAAACATATAAAAAAATCATACATTATGATCAAGTGGGCTTCACCCCAGAGATGGAGGGATGGTTTAACATATGTAAATCAATTAATGTAATCAATCACATTAACAGATTCAAGGTCAAGAAACACATGATTATCTCTATTGATGCAGAAAAGGCTTTTGATAAAATACAACACACATTCATGTTAAAAGCTCTGGAGAAAATAGGAATAGAAGGAACATTTCTTAAAACAATAAAAGCCATATATGACAGACCAATAGCCAATAATATACTAAATGGGGAAAAACTACAACCAATTCTCCTAAAATCAAGAAAAAGGCAAGGATGCCCACTCTCTCCACTCCTCAATATAGTTCTTGAATCCTTAACCAGAGCAATAAGGCAAGAAAAGGACTTTAAAGGGATCTACATAGGGAAGGAAGAAATTAAACTATCCCTACTTGCAGTTGATATAATATTATACTTCAGCATCCCCCAAAACCCCACTCCAAAACTCCTATAAACCACTTCAGCAAAGAAGCAGAATACAAAATAAACCCACAAAAATCAGTTGTCTTTCTGTACACCAACAATGTACAAGCAGAAAGGGAAATCAGGGAAACAACCCCATTCACTCCTCCTCCCACCCCAAAAAAATATCTAGGAATTAACCTAACCACCTAATTACCAAAGTGGTAAAGAACCTATTTAGTGAAAATTTTAAAAACCTAAAGAAAGAAATCAAAGAGGACACCAGGAAATGGAAAGACCTTCCATGTCCTTGGATAGGCAGAATCAATATTGTGACAATGGCTATACTGTCAAAGATGATATACAAATTCAATGCAATTCCCATTAAAATTCCAATGACATTCTTTACTGAAATAGAGAAAACAATCCAAAAATTCATATGGAACAACAAAAGACCTAGAATAGCCAAAGCAATTCTAGGCAAAAGATATAACTCAGGATGGATCACAATACCAGATTTCAAGCTTTACTATAGAGCCATAGTAACAAAGACAGCTTGGTATTGGCACAAAAACAGACCCAAAGACCAATGGAAAAGATTAGAAGATCCAGAAATAAAATCACATACCTATAGTCACCTGATATTTGACAAAGGAGCCAAAGACATACAGTGGAAGAAGCACAGCATCTTCAACTATTGGTTCTGGAAAACTGGGCGGCCACATGCAGAAAACTAAAAGTGGATCCCAGCCTGTCACCAGGCACTAACATCAACTCAAAATGGATTAAAGACCTTAGCATCAAACCTGAAACTCTGAAACTACTGCAGGACAGAGTAGGAGAGAAACTTGACCTTATGGGCACAGGAAATAGCTTCCTGAGCAGAGTCCCAGGGTCACAACACACTGGAGAGACTCAACAAATGGGACTACCTTAAAATAAAAACTTTCTGCACAGATCCATGAAACATTCCTCAATACAATAAAGGCTGTATATGACAAACCTATAGCCAGCATCATACTCAATGGTGAAAAACTAAAGCCAATTCCTCTTAACTCAGGAACGAGACAAGGATGTCCACTCTTTCCACTTCTCTTCAATCTAGTATTAGAATACCTAGCTACAGCAATAAGACAAGATACAAACATAAAGTGGATCCAAATAGGGAAAGAAGAAGTAAAACTCTCCCTCTTTGCAGATGACGTGATCTTGTATTTAAAGAATCCCATAGACTCCACTCTCAAATTACTCAAGCTGATTCAAAACTTTGGCAAAGTAGCAGGTTATAAAATTAACCCTCAAAAATCAATGGCTTTTCTGTATGCCAACAATAAGAAAAGTGTGGCTGAAATTAGGAAAGCAACTCCATTTGTAATAGCCCCACAAAAAATAAAATACCTAGGAATTAACTTAACTAAAGAAGTGATTTAATTAAATGTCAAAGAAGTGAAGGACCTCTATGATGAAAACTTTAAAAACCTGAAAAAGGAAATCAAAACAGAACTTAGAAAGTGGAAAAAACACCCATGCTCCTGGATTGGAAAGATCAACATTGTGAAAATGGCAAAACTTCCCAAGGCTATCTAGAAATTCAATGCGATACCTATCAATATTCCAACTTAATTCTTCAAGGAAATAGAAGAGGCAATCCAAAAATTCATATGGAACAATAAAAGACCCTGAATAGCAAAAATGATCCTCAACAGAAAGAACAGTGCTGGAGGAATATCAATACCAAATTTCCTTCTCTACTACAAAGCCATAGTAATCAAAACAGCTTGGTACTGGCACAAGAACAGACTGCAGGACCAATGGAATAGAATTGAAAACCCAGAAATGAACCTACAGAACTATAGCCATATAATCTTCCATAAAGGAGCTAAAAAAATAGAATGGATTGGGGGGGGCGGAGGGAGGATGGGAAGGGAAAACAAAGGAGGAGGCTACAATGCTTGATAAGAAATGTACCATTATCTTGCCCATGTAATTGTAACCCCTCTGTACAGTATTTTCACAAATAAATAAATAAATAAGAAATGATACTGAGAAAAGAAATAGAATGGAAGAAAGAAAGCCTCTTCAGTAAATGGTGCTGGCAAAATTGGTTAACTACCTGTAGAAAACTAAAGCTAGATCCTTATATATCACCCTGCACCAGAACCAACTCCAAATGGATCAAAGACCTCGGAGTCAAAGCAAACAAACCCTAGGTCCCCTTGGCACAGGCTGAATTTTTTTTAATATAGACCCAGAAACACAACAAATCAAAGAAAGGTTGGACAAATGGGATTGCTTGAAATTGCAGAGCTTCTGCATGGCAAAGGACATAGCTAGCAAGATCAATAGAAAGCCTACGGATTGGGAGAAGATCTTCACTAACCATACAATGGACAAGGGTCGCATATCTAAAATATACTTGGACCTCAAAAAATTAAGTCCCCCAACAACTAATCTTCAAAGACACAACTGGCCAATAAATAAGTGGGCTAAAGACTTAAAGAGAAACTTCTCTGAAGAGGAAAGAAAGATGGCCAATAGACACATGAAGAAATGCTCAACCTCTCTAGCCATAAAAGACATGCAAATCAAAACAACATTGAGATTCCACCTCACCCCAGTTAGAATGGCTATAATCAAGAACTCTAATAACAACAGATGCTGGAGAGGATGTGGACAGAAGGGAACCTTACTTCATTGTTGGTGGGAGTGTAAACTTGTTCAACCACTTTGGAAAGTAGTATGGAGGTTCCTCAAAAGACTCTACATAGAACTCCCCTATGACCCAGCAATCCTACTTTTGGGCATTTACCCAAATGTTCACAAACAAGACCACACTAAAGCTACCAGCACAACTATGTTTATTGCAGCATTATTTACCATAGCTAAGATCTGGAACCAACCCAGATGCCCCTCAGTAGATGAATGGATCAAGAAAATCTGGTATATATACACAATGGAATTCTATGCCTCCATGAGAAAGAATGACATTGCCCCATTTGTTAGGAAATGGAAAGACATGGAAAAAATTATATTAAGTGAAGTAAGCCAGGCCCAAAGAAACATAGGTCCCATGGTTTCCCTTATTTGCAATAACTAGTATATGTCTGAGTCAAGCAGAAAAGGTTAGATAAGTCGATGTTAAGGAAATAAACCCTAAGATATGTATTCAAATGGTTTTTTTCTTTCATGTGATTGTTTCTAACACATTTATAAGATTATTTCTTTGTTGCTTTGTATGTCCCTTCCCCACGGTATAGCCCCTGTTTTCACTGTATTTGGTGTTGTTATAATTTGTGGAGGGGAAGGGAAAAAACAAATCGTTTAAATAGGGATACAGGTGGACCCATTGCAACAATGAGACGTACAAGTCCTTATGTTGAAAATGAACTTTACAACTTTGGTAGGGGCGGAGGAGGGATGGGGGGGTGGGGGTGGATAGGATGGGAAGGGGAAACAAAGGAGGAGGCAACAATGCTTGATAAGAAATGTACTCATTATCTTGCTCATGTAATTGTAACCCCTCTGTACAGTATTTTCACAATTTAATTAATTAATTAAAAAAACCTTTCTGCACAGCTAAAGACATAGCTATCAAATTAGAAACACAGCCAACCAATTGGGAAAATAATTTTTTTACCAGCAATATATCAAAGGCCTAATATCCATTATATACATGGAACTCAAGAAACTAATCCATCCCTAATCTAACAAACCAATCATTAAATGGGCAATAGAGCTAAAGAGAGACTTCCCAGAAGAAGAGATAAAACTGACAAAGAAACACATGAGGAAATGTTCATCATCCTGGCTGTAAAGGAAATGCAAATTAAAACAACTCTGAGATACCACCTTACCCAAGTCAGAATGGCCCACATTCTAAATTCAGTCAATGAGAAATGTTGGCAGGATGCAGAGAAAGAAGAACCCTATTGCATTGCTGGAAGGAAATACACTAATTCAGCCACTTTGGAAAGAAGTCTGAAGGTGCCACAGAAAGCTAAATATTAGACCTTCACTGGGACCCAGCCATACCACTCCTAGGCATCTACTCTGAGCAAGAGGAACCAGGATACAAGGACACATGCACCATGTTCATTGCTATTCATAATAGCAAGATATGGAAATAACCCAGATACTCCACTACAGATGAACGGATCCAAAAAATTGTGGTACCTATATACAATGGAATATTATTCAGCCATTAGAAAAGACAAAATAATGGCATTCCCAGGGCAATGGATGGAACTAGAGTAAATCATTTTGAGTAAATCAGAGAGACAAATGGCACATGGTCTCCCTGATATGTGGATGTTAAATCCAAAATGCAACGAGAGATGACAAAGTAAGCAGGACTCAAGAAACAAAAGGACATTTACTTAATTTGTCATATAATTTATGAATGACTCCATTTTCTTGGCCTCATAATATGTGTGTGTGTGTGTGTGTGTGTGTGTGTGTGTGTGTGTATCTGAAGGAAGCTAGGAGGAAAGCAGGGGAAAAATGGCACATCAGCTGCACTGAACATTGATGATAATGGGCAGTGATGGGAGGGAGGGAATGAGAGGGAAAGAGGAAACAGCTAACACTAAGCAAAAGGAAAGAAATATATATATTACCTAACGTAGAAGAAGTAGTTGTATTGTCAAAGTTTATAGAATTCACAAACTTTTTTTTTGGGGGGGGGTCCGGTCATGGGGCCTGAACTCTGGGCCTGGGCGCTGTCCCTCAGCTCTTCAGCTCAAGGCTAGCACTCTACCGCTTGAGCGACAGCGCCACTTCCGGCTTTTTTCTTTTTGCTTATGTGGTGCTGAG
The DNA here is from genome assembly GCF_000151885.1 of Dipodomys ordii. Lineage (NCBI taxonomy): Eukaryota > Metazoa > Chordata > Mammalia > Rodentia > Heteromyidae > Dipodomys > Dipodomys ordii. The sequence continues at coordinate 5,334,449 of NW_012267221.1, forward strand.
GAATCGAACCCAGGGCCTCTGGCATGCAAGGCAAGTGCTCTACCACTGAGCCACCTTCCCAGCCCCAGAATTCACAAACTTTATAGACCAAGATAATGACAATTTGTTTTTGAAGGTTAAAATGTGTTTATGATTTTAAGTAAATGTCTTGGAGTTCATTTCACTTAGCATCATCTTATATGGCCATATGTGCATAGCTATTGAGCTATTTTGCTCATCTGCTAAAATTATCCTAGACATATAATAATGATCGCAAATAAGAGAAACCATGGAGCCTATGTTCCTTTGGGTCTGACTTACTTCAGTTAATATGATTTTTTTCAAGCCTTTCTATTTCCTTACAAATGGAGTGGTGTCATTTTTTTGTTTCTTTTGTATGTTCTTTCCCCTATGGTATATCCCTGGTTGTCACTGTATTTGATTTTATTACCTTGTTATTGTATAGATGCTTATTTGAATTAGGGAAGGGAAGGGGAACAACAGAATGGTGAGACAAAAGACAAGGTGGGAACCAATGCTACAGCAATATACACAAGATGATATGTTGGAAATGATCTATACAACTTGGAGGCAGAGTTTGAGGGGGAAGGGAAAGTAGGAGAAAAAAATATGGAAGGGGTAACAAGTTTGACAAGAAATGTACTTATTGCCTTACTTATAGAACTGTAACCCCTCTGTACATCACCTTGACAATTAAATAAAAAGAAATCCTCACTCACAATGTGATAACGTGGGAAGGGGAAGCTTGTGGAAGGTGATTAGGTACTGAGGGCGAAGCCTTTACTCTTACCTCTGTAAAAGGTACCACAGAAAGTCTTCTAGCCCCTTCTACCACATGAGGATACACTGAGAAGGAACCACCTGTGAGAAAGTGCATCCTCACCAGAACTTGACCATGCTAGGACTCTGATCTTGGCATTCCTGATCTCTAGAACAGGAAGAAAGAAAAGACTTTATAAGTTGGCCAGTCTGTAATACTTTGTTCCAGCAGACTGAATGGATTATGACTTGGATGTTGCAATTCAGACATATTATTATAAGCAATTTTGTCCCTCATATTGCAAAAGTGATTGCAGTGACCTACTGCAATAGATGACTATTGAAACAATCAATGGCTTACATTGATTGCATTGTCTTATATTGATCAAATGATAGTAATTATTCTCATCTCTCTCATCTTTAACTCTGGCTGTATTATACAATTGAAATTAGATGCTGACTGGGACAGAGTCACTTAAGTCCTCAACTAGGTGTCCAAGAGATGTTCTTCACTCATGTCTAATACCTGGGCTGAGATAACGTTAATAGTGTGACCATCTGAGTGTATGTCTCCACTTGCCTTCTGCATGTGGTTGGTTTGGACTTCAATATGCATGTGAGTTTCTGGGTGGTTAGAAATTTTATATGGTAGTTGTTTTTCCTTAGCACAAACATTCCAAAAGACCAAGGCTGTAGGTGCTTCTTGGCTTCTTCTCCATCACTTTAGATACTTAGATACTACTGTGTAAGATAGTAAGATAGATACCTGCATCCTGTAGAAACTGTGATAACCAACAGAATTGGAAAGAAAGGAATGCAAAAGGTGTGAGTACTAGAAAGCATGGTTTACTGGGAGGCTATCTTCAGAGAAATCACTACTGGAGTCTTAACCTACACCTGCTTTCCCTCAGGCCAATCCAGCTGGGTGAAAAAGGCAAACAAGAGCTTGGCTAAGAATGGCAATATTAACAAGAGAGGTTTTTCTACTTTTCTCCCATCCTTCAGCAGATTCTCAGAAGTTATTCAAGTTTTCCTGCTTCAGATACCAAAGCCATGTAGGAACTGCTTTCTAGGAACTTTAGTAACTGCTTTTGTTACCTTTCCCTCAGAAGATGACACTGATACTGTGGTTGAGGTTTGGCTTTACTATTATAATAATATGGGTCTCACTGCTTCTCCTTGAGCATTGACTTGGGGGAGACTTCTTATCTTTATCAGTGTTAGAGCTTAGTTTTAGGCCCCCAAAATGATAGTTTAGCTACCTTAAAGTAACAGATTCTTCCAATTATATTTTGTTCAAGTCTCTCAAATGTCAAAGGAAATTTGGTTGCATCACTCCAAGATGTGCTCCAACTTATCTCTCTATTCCATCATGAAAAAGTAGCCTTTGGTTTCTTGGGATTCCACTGTTGACTCTCTATTTCTTCTGTTGATTAACCTAAGAGCTCTTTGGTCAGAGGAGCTATGTATCAGAATCCATGGGGAATGGTGGCTGTAAATAGATAATCCTATGGATCCTAACTCATCACTCTACATTTCAAGGATCCAAACTTAGAATGCTGAGTTCAAACCATGAAAGGACAAAGGCATGCAGTTTACAGATGAAGAGTGAATTATTAGTTTTCTTATTTGTAGCTATAGTTTTGGATTTGCTAAAAAGAGATTGTAAATAACCCTGTAGGAGCATACAGGAACCTGCCTATGAAAGTTACCTCAGAGAACCAGAGAAAACCTGAAGTGATAGAGTTATGTAGCAGGCCAGTTCTTTAACAGAAGAGATGAGCCAAATCCTTCAGGACCCACCAGACAAGTCATTTCTTTTTTTTTTTTTTCCATTGTGGTAGTGCCTGAACTCTGGGACTGGGCACTGTCCATCAGTACTTCAGCTCAAAGCAAGCATTCTACCACTTGAGCCACAGCACCACTCCTGTCTTTTTCTGCTTATGTGGTGCTGAGGAATCAAACCCAAGGCCTCATGCATGCAAGGCAAGCACTCTACCACTGAGCCACCTTCCTAGCCCAAGCCATTTCCCAAATAGGGTAGAATCAATGAGAAGTAGGCAAAGGCTGTAAGGACTACTGTCTACTTGTGTCTCTATGGGAAACACAGAGGAGGACAATGTGTATTTTTCTCCCTGGAGTCCTAGGACATACCTCCCTCTGGCTATATTAAGTGAAAGTGTCCAGCACTCTGAAATCCCCAAAATTCCAGCTTCTTATTGCAAGAAAGCTGATGGTGTGTCAGAGTTTCTGAATTAGCCACATGTATAAAGTAACCCCACCACCTTTGAACCCTTTCAATACTTTCAAAAATAACATTGTAATTATCAAACAAAAGCACATTTACATAAATGCAACAGAAAGATAAGCATAATAGAAGTAAGAATTTAGGATACAGATCCTGACCATATCTTTCAACTCTGACCAAATAGTTCCACAATTTTTTCAACTATGTTTCAATTGAAGAGTTATTTTTATTATCCAGTACAAATGAAATGCTATCAGATATTTTATATAAAGAGATGGATATGCATGAAGATGTATATAAATTACTTGCTCATAATAAATAAACATATGTAAATATGATACACCTATGCCAACCTGACATAAATATTTCATTGATTGCTGTTATGAGCCTTGAAGTTGGAGGTTTGAACTCCTGTGTGTTGCCTTTGAGCTACCTCTCAACTCACACAGAATTCTTGCATTAAATTGTATGCAGGTTTCTTCATAGAGCTATAATGGTCACATCTACACAATATGTGCAGCATAGACAAAGAGCTTCTTTTCCTTTTGAATTAAAATTTCAGAAATACTAATCCATCTTTAAAAGCAAAAGCATGGATCAAAGGACACAATAAGATATTCATTAGCACTAAGCAATGAAAAACCTGTTGTAATTACAAGTTGTCTTAGTGGGCATGCTTGAGCTTTAAAGTCATGACTCCACCACAGCTGTGTCTGACAAGCAGCCAGATCCTACCCAGAGCCTTCCAACATCTCATAAGGGTTATACAAGTTAGATTCTGAGATGCACTTTTAAAAGACCACATGTGTAATTAAGTCAGAAAGCATCGGTCTTTGCCATCCTACTATATCTTCACTGATGTAGCATTGGAATCGAGTATTATTTTAGATATTTAATACAGATGAGCTCATTTAGCCTTCATAGAAAACCTGTAAATTAAAAACCACTATAATCCCTGGGTTTGAGTTTGCAGTAGAGAAGAACTGAAGATAAGTTAAGCAGGTTACCTAAAGGCAACATCTAAAACTTCAGTACTGGCAGTGCTAGGACTAAAACCTATGTACATAATCACTTACCATACTCCCTTCCACTTGAGCATTTGACCCTCCTGGTAGCATTCTATTTCCAGTAATCATGGGATGGATCAGTTTCCCCATGCTCATTGACCCTATAATACAACATCTTGTCTTATAGTTACTTTCTTTTTTGTTTGTTTGTTTGTTTTATTTTTTATTGTGAAAATACTGTACAGAGGGGTTACAATTACATGGGCCACATAATGAGTGCATTTCTTATCAAGCATTGTACCCTCCTCCTTTGTTTCCCCTTCCCATCCCATCCTTCCCCCCCTCCGACTCCCCTCCCAACCCTCCCCCTCCCACCAAAGTTGTAAAGTTCATTTTCGACATAACGACTTGTACATCTCATTGTTGCCATGGGTCCACCTGTATCCCTATTTAAATGATTTCTTTTTTCCCTTCCCCTCCACAAATTATACCGACATCAAATACAGTGAAAGCAGGGGTTATACTGTGGGGGAGGGACATACAAAGCAACAAAGAAATAATCTTATAAATGTGTTAGAAACAATCGCATAAAAGAAAAAAAACCATTTGAATACATATCTTAGGGTTCATTTCCTTAACATCAACTTATCTAACCTTTTCTGCTTGACTCAGACATATATATATATAGTTATTTTCTTTAAAGGACGATTGCTTTATGGGCCAGAGGTGTCCATCAGTGATATGAGCTTCAGATGTATTGAGACCCTGGGTTTGGTCCCCAGCTTCACAGAAGCACACACACACACACACACACACACACGGATGAATGTATGCACTTAGAGGAAAAGTTAAAATATGATTGATTTATACTTATTCTTTACTAACTACATCCTAGTGGTAGGATATGAACACATAAATCTACTCAAGGTTTTTACTCTGATTCAACATAGAACTTTAAATGTAAATTGACCAATCAATTGAAATTTAACAACAGACACCTGACCTTGTTATGCACTTTGGATGGTTACAAATAGGGTTAGAAGCACATTGAATGAGTTGCTGGATGTAACATGGAAATGTTTTACTAGAGCAAATTTCCAAAGGAAGCTATAACTCTCTCAAGCTTATTTTTCATTAATCATGTCCTCCATGTTCTATCAGCTACCTTCTTAGATGTCTAGCTCCTAAAATGAATCTATCTTCTCAGTTGTATTATTGTGTCTAGACCTTAAACTCTGGTCACAATTATTGACCCTAATTGGTAGGCTCAGCAGACTCAGCAGAGAGGCTAAGGGTTGAATAGGCAATAAGAACAAAACTAGGTTCTTTCCGCACAACAACTGTGTGAATGAAAAGGGTGGGAAAGGTCAGCCTGCTGCTGCCCATACTGAATCTACTCTGGAAGAAAGGCCTTGGGCCTGGCATATCTCCCAGAAAACACAGTTGAAAAGAAATCTTACTAGGCAAAATTTCCTCTTTGGATTTTTGTCAAATTATATAGATTTTACAGAAAAACACACAAAGAGAAAAAACAACCTACCCTATACTCGGTGGGCCAAAATGAAATGCTGCTTAGACCATGGTGCCTGCCTTGTGGACTTGTCTGAGGACCCCTGGCACTGTCTTTGCTCTGCTGAGAACTTTCTCTACTGCAGACCTTAGCAACTCCTTCCAGGATCCTAGGAAGGTTTGGCGGTCATGGTTCTAGGGCATTCTGTACCTACCAAAACAAGAACAAGGACAGGAGCAGGGCCCTCCAGATTTGAATAAACAGAAAAGAGGCTCTCAATGGGTATGATGGAAAAGCATCACACCCAGTGATTCTTTTGGAGTTGCAAAATTATGAGACATAGGATTTCACTGAAGATCAAAACTAGGAGAAATTTCCCTGGGAAATTTCTAATTTTTGCCAACAGGGATTCATGGCTTGGATTTAGATGGAAGTAGAAAAGTAAACACTTAATGGATTCCAAGATTTTGAATTAACATCACTTAAAGTCTGCACAATTTGACTTCGAAAAAATCCTTCCTTCTTGCCTGCCTGCCTGCCTACTTGCCTTCCTTCCTTCCTTCCTTCCTTTCCTCCTTCCTTCTTCCTTCCTTCCTTCCTTTCTTTCTTTCCTTCTTCCTTTCTTTTGTGCTCTTACTGGTTTGTTTGTTTTTTTCCACTCAGGTCTGGTACTCTACCTTTGAGCCATACCTCTACTTCCAGCTTTTTTTCTGGTTAGCTAGAGATAAGAAGCTCTTGGATCTTTCTGTTTGGGCTGTCTCTGAATCACAACCCTCAGATCTCACTCTGAGTACTCACACCCTCTGAGTAGCTAAGATTATAGACAAGAACTGCAGGTTTCTGACTGATTTCTGAATGAAAATTATAAATGGCTTTCCCTTCTGCTCAGAAGGGTTCTAGGACTAAAAGATGGTTTGCTGTAGCCTGTGGCGCAATATTTTAAGATAACCCAGAACTTTTTATCAAACAACCTGCTTAAATGATCAAATTGAAAATAAGATTGTTTAATAATAATGTTTGGGTACATAGAAAAAAAACTTTGAAGATAATGCCTCATACCAATGGCAGGTGTTAATTAAAAAAAAAAAAAAACCAAGGTCTTGCTACATTGTCCAGGCAGGCTTCAAACTCATGGATCAAGTGACACTCTTCAGCCTCTCTCCTAGCTTGAACCATAGGTGTAGTCCACTGTATTAGGAGATTCCCATCCACCCTTAATCAAGTTCATCAAACATCTGCAATAGAAAAACATGATTGAAAGCTCCATAAAGTGTTGGAGAAAATTTGAATAGGACCAAAACTCAAGGGACATTTGTGAATACTTTTTTATAATGAAGTGGAATTTTTTTAATGAAGTACTTATACAAATACATACAGAGTTACCAAATCATTTCCAAAACTACACTTCTATTAAAAAAAACTAGGCACTCAGTATACTTTGTAATTTATTTGGCTGGTCTGTCTTTATAGCTGGGAAGGTATATCAGCATTTTTCTCAGACAGATTCCCTTCACCACTTTCTCAAACATTGAGAAGTTTAAGGAAGGGGCATTCAACTCTGAAAGGCCAAGTGTTGTATTAAAATCTATAATCCCAGCACTTGGGAGCCTGAGGCAGAAGAATTTTGTATTTGAGGCCAGCCTTGGTTATATAGCGAGGCTGTTTGAGAAACAAAAACAAAACAGAAACACATTGTTACTTTGGACTATTTTAAAACGCTTTATTATTCTACAATATTGTTAACAAATCTAATGAGCATGTTATAGAAAATACTCTTCATCTTCATTAACACTATTAACTATAACATAAATAACAAATTGCAGAATGTACTTTTTAGTTGCTTGTGTAGTGCTTGAATAAAAATGGTTGCTATATTTTTAAGATAAAGGAATTTTCTGTAAGTATTGGAAACTAGTGAATTATTTCCTCTAAAACTACTTCTTCTTCTTCTAAGAATTCTATAACACAGGTGCCACCAGAACCTTTTTTAGCCAACTGAGACTAGAACTCTAATAAATTAGAGAAAGGTGTGTTTCTAAGCTGTGCAGTGAGACTACTATCCTAAACCGTCTTTATTTCAGCAGATGTGCTTCACCTGTCAAAATGATAAAATCTAGCAAGCTTTTACCTCACCTAAAAACCTCAGCTATTGAGCTTTTAGACAGATCACGGAGAGTTTATTCTCCAATGGCACAGAACCAAATGTTAACCAGATGAGTGTTGCCACATTATTTAAGGTATACCAGCTGGGCTTTTCTTTCCTGGGAAAAATAGACTGAATAGCCATCCCTTTCTCCTATGTCTGTTCCCAAGGCCCTGTTGCCACAGGTTGTTAATAGTGCCCAAGACTGCACTCCCTGAGTGCTACTGTCAGGTAGTACTACAGACAGCTGCTGAACAGGAGTGTTGCTTGTCACGGAAGACAGTTATACAGCTCTATGTTCCACCAAGTTGCTTTCTCATCCAAGGACACTTCCTCACTCTCTGCTTATAGAAGATGTCCCAGGACCATCCTGTACTTTCCTTGCCCCAAACTAGATTCAACCACTGATAAGATACACTGGCCCTTTGCAGTGAAAAATAGCACTTGGAAAACAAGGTGGAGTAAAGTAGAGGATTGGGAGCATGGGCCACGCTCACTTGGAATGAAAAGAATTCTGTGACACAAAAGTGACCAGAGTCTGAGGATGAAAGGAATGGCAGAAAGGAGAACCCACAGGGAGATAGTGGAGACCCAGTTACAGAAAAGCAGTCACAGCAGAAACAATGTGGCAAGGAATGTGAAACCTCACTCTACCTTCCCATGAACCTTTCCTCTAAAGCTTAGCTCCCACCCCCTTTCACCTTATGTAATCAAATACCTAGTATTATTCCAATAGGACTGGCCCCTCTATTTCCTTCTTACTACCACTCTAGTTAAGGAAAGTCTTCCTAGAACAAGAAGATATACTTTGAATCCTATATTCACCTAAAAAAAGCATTAGCGTTGACTAGTCTTTTTTTTTTTTTTTTGGGTCAGGTCGTGGGGCCTGAACTCTGGGCCTGGGCACTGTCCCTCAGCTCTTCAGCTCAAGGCTAGCGCTCTACCACTTGAGCCACAGCGCCACTTCCGGCATTTTTTGTTTTTGCTTATGTGGTGCTGAGGAATCGAACCCAGGGCCTCAGGCATGCAAGGCAAGCACTCTACCACTGAGCCACCTTCCCAGCCCGTGTTGATTAGTCTTGCTACACATATAAGGCCATAGTTTACCATAGTAATCAAGTTTCCTTACTTCAAGTGCCAAAATTCTACACATCGTGTCTTGAGCAGTTAATTTAATTGTTTCTCAACCAAGACCCAATTTTCCATCTTAAAGAAGCTGCAAGACATCATCAACTGAATGGACTCAGTAAATGGAGATGGGAATGGTGAGCAAATACAGTAATAATATTCAACGTACATATGCAAAAATGGAGCCAGGTAACTTGAGGAGATGGGTGGAGCGGATGAGGGGAGACTGATGAAGATGAGTTATACTCATAAATTGACATGTTGATTGAAATCCCTTCGGACGACTATTTAGAGATAATTTTTTAAATAAGATTTTAAGAAAAGATAGAAGAATACAGACACTGGTGGCTCCCTCCTGTAATCCTACTCAGGAGGCTGAGGCCTGAGGATTGCAGTTCGAAACCAGCCCAGGCAGGAAAGTACATGAGACTCTTATTCTAATAAACTACTACAGAAAAAAGCTGGAAGTAGTGCTATGGCTCAAATGGTAGAGTGCTAGCCTTGAGCAAAAGAAGCACCCAGGCCCTGAGTTCAAGCCCCAGGACCAGCAAAAAATAAAAAAAAAAAAGGATACAAGAGATTGAAATTTCTATACATTTCAAACCCAGATGAGTAAATTAAATGATCGTGAAATTCATGAATAAATAAGGCAACATGTCTCTTCCAAAAACTGATAATGCTAAAATGAAGTACTTAAAGTGAGATGAAGAGGAAGAAAGCTCAATAAATCAATGACAAGTATGGTAATGAAATAAAGAAACTGATATTGAAAGACTTGAATGAATTCAAAGGATTCAAACAAACAATAAGAAAATATAAACATCTGTATGAAATAAATGCAAATGCAGGATATGAAAAGGGAATTCAACAAAGATATGGAAATCCTGAAAAAAATTAAACTTAAATTGTAGAAGTGCTCAAATGAACAATCAAAAGCCTAGGTAATAGAACAGAAGAAGGTGAAAATAGAGTATCAAAGGCTGGAGATAAAGCAGAGAAATCAAATCAAATAAAGACATTGAAAACATACTGAAAAGATACCAAGAGGACTTATAAGATCTCTTGGACTCTATGAAGAGTTCAAAACTACGAATTTTTTTTTTTTGGGTCCGGTCATGGGGCCTGAACTCTGGACCTGGGCGCTGTCCCTCAGCTCTTCAGCTCAAGGCTAGCACTCTACCACTTGAGCCACAGCGCCACTTCCGGCTTTTTTCATTTTGCTTATGTGGTGCTGAGGAATCGAACCCAGGGCCTCAGGCATGCAAGGCAAGCGCTCTACCACTGAGCCACCTTCCCAGCCCCAAAACTACGAATTTTGAGGAGAGACAGAAAGAAAAAATAAAAACTAAAGCCAGTGAGAACTATTCAATAAAATAATCAACTCTGTGAAAGAGAGGTTTATCAATGACAGAAGCTTACAGAATTCCAAACAGAAAAACTCAGAGAATAAACACCCCAGTCATATAGTTAAAAACACAAAATATATAGAATAAAGAATATTGAAAGCTGCAAATGAGAGGAAACAAGTAACTTACAATGGTAAGTCCATTAAAATAAAAGCAGGTTTCTTGACACAGACACTAAATGCAAAAAGGACATGGAAAGATAATTCAAGCCCTGACAAAAAACAGTATTTGAGCATTAGGTATGCTCATTGCTCTAAAGCATTTACAGGTCCCAGGCCTCTCCATAAACTAACCCATGTAATAAATGCATGTATATATACATAAATGTGTGAAGGCATCCTTTAGTATCCATGGAGAATTAATTCCAGGACTTCTTAAGGAACCTGTTCATCTCTATGTTACCTATGATACTTAATAAAACATAAGTACTATGTAAATAATCGTTATTCTATATGTTTAAGAAATAATAATGGAGGTCTGGGAATGTGGTTTAGTGGTAGAGTGCTTGCTTAGCATGCATGAAGCCTTGGATTCAATTTCCCAGTACCACATAAACAGAAAAAGTGGGAAGTAGTGCTATGGCTCAAGTGGTAGAATGCTAGCCTTGAGCAAAAGAAGCTCAGGACAGCACCCAGGCCCTGAGTTCAAGCCTCAGGACAGAAGAAAAAAATAATAATGAGAAAATGTCTGGGACTGGTGCTGTACTGCACAGAACTTGTCTAGCATGCATGGGGCCCTGGGTTTGCTCTCCAGTCTGTGAAATAATAAAGTTTGCCCATGCCCAGTACAAACACAGTTTTTCCCATATTTTAATCTATAATTGGTTGAACATCACAGATGTATTTCTTTATGTATGTAAGTGAAAAGCCATGTATTCAAAGTATCTCAAATTCCAATCTACCTTCACAGGCTTCTCTATTTTTACCCCTTCCATATTTATTACTATCTTCCTCAACAGTGAAGAACCTGGTGCTCACTGAAATATATTACTCCTTTGATCAGTTCCCCTCTAGAAAATTATTCTCTCATAAGCCATCTCCACGCTCTCCTTTTATGCATGCTGCCTTCACTGCACGTAGGCTATCAGTATTCTTGACCAGGATGCTTTCCCCATCCCACATCTGACCCATGCTTCCTGATGCCATTCCCTTACTTCCCCCTTCTCTGAAGTCCATAGCCACATTGAAGAACACAGATACCTAAACATAGTCAGGGCAGGACAGAAGAAGTCAATTCTGGATAAGAAGACAACAGTGCCCACTTCAAAAATTTGCTATCAGCCTGGTGCGGGTGGCTCACACTTGTAATCCTAGCTACTCAGGAGGCTGAGATCTGAGGATAGCAATTCAAAGCTAGCCCAGACAAGAAAGTCTGTGAGACTTATCTCCAATAAGCCACTCAGAAAACCAGAAGTGCCACTGTGGCTTAAGTGGTAGAGTGCTAGTCTTAAGCTGAAGAGCTGAGGGACAGGACCCAGGTCGAGAGTTCAAGGCCCATGACCAACCAAAAGAAAAAATTGCTGTCAAACTATTCATGGTGATTCATGCCTGTAATCTTAGCATCTTGGAAGTTGGGGTAAGAGCATTAGGCCAGCCTAGTCTACATTTTTTTAAGAAACCATTGCTCAGAGGCAAAATAAATAAATAAGAATGCATTACTATTTTGATATTATTCACCATTTTCCTTTTCCTTTGGGGAGAAAACAGCTTTTTAAACTATTCATGGTTTGAGTGGGGATAACCCCATCTTTAGCTTCAGGGAAAGCAGAGTAATTTACCATTTTATTTTCTTTTTTTTTGCAATGCTAAGGTTGGATTCAGGATATCACAGAAATGCTAGATCAGTGCTTTACCAGTGAGATACATCTTCAGTACATAATCTTGGACATCCTTGACCACTGTCTTTCGTTCAAGAATGGGCCTATGAAGTCAGATACCTGTAACTCATGCCTACAATCTCAACTGCTCAGCAGGCTGAGACCTAGAGGATCTCAGTTTGAAGCAGTGCTGACAGAAAAGTTTGAGAAACTCTATCTCCAAAATAACCAAGAAAAAGCCCAACTGGAGGTGTGGCTCAAGTGGTAGAGTACCAACTGAGCAAGCAAACTGAGTTATAGCTAAGCCATCAGTTTAAACCCCAGTACAAATGGGGGTTGGAGAATGAAACTATGTTCTAAGAAAAGCCTTACCTGGAATTGCCAAAAGGGTAATTGTGATATAGAATCTCTCTATGTAAGTTTTACCAAGACTGGAATGACTGATAATCCTTTGTTACCAAACAAAACTAATTTAAAGGAAAGCAAATCTGTTGAAGTGGAAGATTCAGTGTATCACCGTGGAAGCATTTTGATACAAACATGCTTCCTGAAGTAAGGCCAAGTCATTGGCTTATTTCTCCTTTTTGCTTGAGTCACTTTGAGATAGGGTTTTGATACTTACACAAAAAATATTCTAACTCACACAGTGGACCTTAGATAACTCTTATATTCCCTTCTTAGCTGGGAGAGATGTATGCACAATAATTCTTAGCCTTGCATAGTGGGATGAAGCAAATAATAACTTGTATTTTAAACAAGGACTTCATGGAAAAAAATGGAAGGTCCAGTAATTGTTTTTTTTTAATGTGTGTATGGTGATGTATTTTTAAATTCCATGCCAAGCTTAGTTTGCTTCCTTTCTACATCTGAGAAATGGTGACAACAATACTAAAACTTTCAAATGACTCCGCCCGAAGATCAGGCACGGAATTATTAGCACATGTTTTAGGGCAGCTTCAATTCCTCAGGAGACACAGCTAAGTGTATTCTTTATCTTTTCTTTCCTGTACTTTTCTTATACTCATCTTCTAGCTTGCAGCCAATAAAAAGCACTGTAATTAAACACTTGGACATATGGCATGTATCACTTTTTAGAAAGCATACTTATAAAGAAAAAGGCTTTGAAGCCACAGCTGTGCTTCTCAAGAAAGTTGTTCCAAAAGGAAGTCAGGAGCCTCAAATGAGCAAGATGGTGTCTCAGTCCAAACAGTGATTTGCTTCTCTGTGTTTATTTTAGTCATCTGTCTGACACTGGGATGGAGTTCACTCTCCCTGACGTGCACAGCAACAACTTGCCTGGGGTCAGCAAAGCCAGGCGAGACCAAGACAGGCTGAGTCAGCAGGACTCAAGGGAAGTGTGACATAAAGCATTTGCTCAGAGGGTGCATGTCACATTGTCTCTTTAACTCAGAACCGGGGAGTGGAGCTTGCTTTCTTTTGTCTTTTTCCCTTCATGACCACAGATGTCTTCCTTCGTTTGCCTCATGATTTCTGATGCCCTCCTGCCCCATCCACATCAGCCCCAAGGTGTGGGAGGAGCCACATCATCACTCTTGAGCTTGCCACTCACTTGCCAGCAGGAAAGATTGAAAAGCCACAATCCTGTCATCTCTTCTTCAAGTAGTAGCTATTCCATTTGAAGGGGCTACAAAGAGTGGTTTTCCTCAGAATATGAGCACATGTGGATGGATTTAAGTTTGTTAAAAAAAAAAAAGATCAGACTGTAAAGATGACAATGATATTCCCAGTTTTGAGGACAAATGTGATCTCATCCTATTAAAAACATGTTGGAGAGCAAAACACAGTCTTATTTTTTGTCAGGCTAAAGCTGACAGCTGCACAACTCTGCGTCTGGCTAACTACACAAGGACAGGCTGTAAGAGCTGGAGGTAGGTGCAGAGGCTCTGACCAGTCAGCACTTTCAAGATCTGACAAATAGAAAGTGAAGCTATGTAAAATCACTGCCAATTCATTTTAATTGAATAACTTTAATAGCTAATATAAGATCATCTTTTTGATTGTTTCTTTGATTTTTGGAGAGTCTCCCTATGAAATCCAGATTGGCCTTAAACTCAGGATCCTTTTGCTTCAGCTTGTATTATAGGTATGTGCCATCACATATGGCCTTAGATTATCTTTCAAAGGCAGTCTATTCCTTTTTTTTTGAGACTGCAAGTCCATAGCTCAAGCCCAAGAAACCTTCTCCTACCTCAGATGGTGGGAAGCTTCATGGCTCAATCCCTCACTTTCAGAGTGACCTGTCTACAGAATAATTTGACGTTATGTCTCAGTGACATCTTTGGTCTTCTATGAAGAAAGAAAGGCTCACTTTTGTTCTTATATAATCAATCACCTAAGAGACTCTGCATCCTAAACTTGCTGGGTTATGTGTTTGCTCCTTGACCTCTGTATTTGTTCCAGGCCTTATTATTTCTTACTTGAATGACTGCAAAATCACATAACTAACATCCTCTCCCAAGCATCTTACTAAAGGAATGATCTTTCTATTCTGTTTTCTATAGTGTCCTTCTTTCGCTTCAATTTTATCAGTGATTCCAAGTTGCCTACAAAGCATTGCAGAACAGGTTTTTTGGTTTTGGGTTTTTTTTTTTTTCAGTCATAAGGCTTGAACTTGGAGCCTGGGTACTGTCCCTGAGCTCTTTCTGCTCAGGGCTAACGCACTACCATTTTGAACCACAACACCACTTCTGGTCTTCTTGTGGTTAATTGGAGATAAGAGTCTCATGGACTTTCTTGCCTTGGCTGGCTTTTTTTTTAATTGTAAAGATGCTGTACAGAGGGGTTACAGTTACATGAGTAAGGTAATAAGTACATATCTTGTCAAACCTTGTTACACTCCTTTGTTTTTCTCCCACTATCCCTTCCCTCCCTCCTTCCTTCTTCCCTCCCCTGAAGTTGTAAAGTTCATTTCCCACATAGTGTCTTGTGAGTATCATTGTTGCAATGGGTCATCCTTTGTCCTTGTTTCAGCCTTTGTTATTTATTCCACTTTCCTTCCCCAGATAAATCAGATAAATGTATGTACAAGATGCAGAGTATGAGAATCAAAGACAGTGATTGCCAGGGAAAACAATGAAAAAAAGAAAAATGAAATAAAATAAGAAGAAAGAACTAGATACAGTACATTGGCCACAGCAAGGCCAACAACAACAACAACAAAAGACCTGTTGTTTGCATATCTTGGAGTTCATTTCAATTAGCATCATTGTTTAGGGTCAAATGTACATAGCTATTGAGCTATTATCATTCTCTGCCAGGACTATCTTTGGCATATATTAAGTATTGCAAATGAGAGAAACTATATTCCACCTTACCCCAGTTAGAATGGCCATTATCAAGAAAACAAATAACAGATACTGGTGGGGATGTGGCCAAAAGAGAAAGCTACTACACTGTTGGTGGAAATGTAAGCTGGTTCAACCACACTGGAAAGCAGTATATATATACAAAGCTAAACATAGAACACCCCTATGATCTAGCAATCCCACTCCTGGGCATTTATCCCAGTGATCATAAACAAGGTCACACTAAAGCTACCAGCACAACCATGTTCATTGCAACATTATTTAGCATAGCTAAGATATGGAACCAACTCAGATACCCTTCAATAGATGAATGGATCAAGAGAATGTGGTATATATACACAATAGAATTTTATGCTTTTATCAGAAAGAATGATATCGCCCCTTTTGTAAGGAAATGGAAAGATATAGTGAAAAAAAGCATATTAAGTGAAGAAAGCCTTGGCTGGCTTTGAACCTGGATCCTCAGATCTCAGCCACCTGAGTAGCTAGGATTATGGTTGTAAGCCACCAGTGCTGGCTCAGAACAATCTTTTATATATGGCCCTGCTATTCATTTTTGTCTCAACTCTCACTATATCCCCACTTCTATTGCTTACTTGCCCATGTGGGCCTTTAAACCTACTGTGCCAGTCAGTTGTAGCTGACTAAATAACTGCTGCTGCTGACATTTTGAAGCAGACCACAGATGCCAATGCCTCTGGGACATCTTTCCTGATTTCCCATCCACTTTCAGGAAAGGGCCATTCCCTATTTGCCTCCAGTGCATTCTTCTGTCAGAGAGCCATTGGACTACTATCTTTTGCTTATCTGCTTATAGTTGGCACTCAATTGTTGAATGAATGAATAAGCAATATGAAACACAGAAAATTGTGATTATATAATCAATAGTCTAATTAATTAGTTGTGTTTGGCTAGCAAAGGCAATGCCCAACATTAGAACACCATGCAAATCTACTCATCTTAGGTTATGCTATTAGAATCTTTTTTGGGGGGGGTCTGATTGTGGGGCCTGAACTCTGGACCTGGGCACTTTCCCTTAGCTCTTCAGCTCAAGGCTAGTGCTCTACCACTTGAGCCACAGCGCCACTTCTGGCTTTTTTCTTTTTGCTTATGTGGTGCTGAGGAAT
>NW_012267221.1:5350968-5395238 GCF_000151885.1 Dipodomys ordii
TTTTTTCTTTTTGCTTATGTGGTGCTGAGGAATCGAACCCAGGGCCTCATGCATGCAAGGCAAGCACTCTACCACTGAGCCACCTTCCCAGCCCCTGCTGTTAGAATCTTTGAGCTGCACAATAAACCTGTGTCTCACTTATTTGAATCAACACTAAATTATTCAGCACAGGATATTGTAAGGCAAACACATATATTTATATGGAGCCAATAAAAGGTGTTAAAAACAGGGTAAAAGTTACAGATAAAATGTGACAAGGTTTTCAAACAGGGTCAATTTTGTCAACTTAAATCACAGAGATCTTATTCACACTCCCCAGTAAGCAAAGGAATAAGTATTACAACTTCATTTGGAATATTTCAAAAGTAAAACAATCCTTGAATTCTTTGTACTTGATTTCTAATCTAGCCACTCACTTGCCCCCTTTGTATCCTGAGAAGGCTGTTCCATTGCTGTTTCCTACATACATCATCTTCATACAGGCTTTGTGCCCTGACTCATGTATGTTACAATTCAGAATATTCTAGTGTCTCTCCTTTGTCTTTTTTGTTTTGTCAGACTCTGGGCCTGGGCGCTGTCCCTCAGCTCTTCAGCTCAAGGCTAGCACTCTACCACTTGAGCCACAACTCCACTTCTGGCTTTTTCTACTTACGTGGTGCTGAGGAATTGAACCCAGGGCCTCATGCATGCAAGGCAAGCACTCTTACCATTGAGCCACCTTCCTAGCCCTCTCCTTTATCTAGTTGACTTTAGATCTTCTCTATCCTTTACTCTTAGCCTGAATCCTGCCACAGTTAAAGAAATCTCCCTTAACAATCTTGGCTAATATAAATTGTATCTTTTGTAATTTTCAACAGCACTCATGTCTGTGGTGTTTATGTAGCTCCTCTTGTATGCTGACTCCGACAGTCCATCCCCACCAGGATCTCCAATCACTGATCCATTCATTGTGCCAACATTTTTCATGTCTTCCCTCTATATGGTATGAGCATCCCTCACAGCCAATTTGTAATTACTTCTTCTAGTGAATTTTCATCTTTTCTTTATGAAACTTGCTTAGTAAAACCCCAGTCCATTCACAGTCCAACTGTCTGTCCACAGAGCAACAGCATTCACATAGCTGACATGACTAGACTGAAAGGTCACTGTGCTGACTGGTCTCATTTTGAATGGTCTCATTTTGAATGGTCTCATTTTGAACACATGATCAAAAACCTTGACTGGGTTCTTAATGCTGTCTGCCCATTTCCTCTATTTCCTTTTCTCTTCACTTTTCCATTTTCTTATACAACAATATCATTTTATCATGGGTTTATATATTGTTTTTTTCCTCCAGTTATTTGAAGAGCTTTGTCTTTTTTTTTCGCTTGTGGGAGACTCAGATTCAAACTGGGCATCTGATGCTTTATGCTCATTGGCAGTCAACCTACCACCTGAGCCAGGCTCAAGAAGGAGCTTTGTTGTTGCAAGATTACCTGTGATTTGAGGACAGGAACCCATTGTATAATGTTCCTCCTATAGCCTTAGTAAAAATGGGCCAAGGTCTTTGACTCGGTCCCTTCCTTCATCCTCAAAATATGATAAGAAATTCCACAACACTGGCAAGTTCAACCAAGTCCTTAAAACCCAAATGCCACTTTAAATCTCCTCTTACAGTATGGTAGCTGAAGATTCATAAACAAGGGTCCTATAGCTTAAATGGAGGTACTGTTATAGGAATATAGTGTAGGGCCCAACCCTA
This sequence comes from Dipodomys ordii, assembly GCF_000151885.1. NCBI lineage: Eukaryota > Metazoa > Chordata > Mammalia > Rodentia > Heteromyidae > Dipodomys > Dipodomys ordii. Next base: position 5,352,710 of record NW_012267221.1, read on the forward strand.
AACTACTGTATTTCATAGGTTAGATTGGGCCATTTTCCCCAACATACCAAATAAACTCACAAGTAATAATGAACGGCAAAAAAGGAAGTTTATTATACAGCACGGGCAGCCCCAGGAGAGGGAAAGGTATGCATATCAATCAGACATTTGCTTTAGGTTTAAATAGGAAGAAGAATATGTGGGGAAAGAGTGCATAATTATTAAACAGTCCCAGTTACAGTTCTGTAGTTGTGACTGGCCACTGTCCCAGAATTAAGTCAGATGGAGCCTTATTACAATAAGATTATTCAAAGTGAAGAACACAGAAATAGGAAGTGGCGCTGTAGCTCAAGTGGCAGAGTGCTTGCCTTGAGATGAAGAGTGAGGGACAGCACCCAGGCCAAGATTTCAAACCCCATGACTGACCAAAAAAAAAAAATCCAAAAAAGAACACAGAAATAAAATTGAGCTAGAATGCCTTTTTATAATAATATTTTTTATCTTGCTTTCAGTTCATTTCTTTCACTTCTTTTATATATAATTTTTTGGGGGGTGCTGGTTCTGGCCTTGAACCCCGGGCCTAGACTCTGTCCCTGAGCTTCTTTTGCTCAAGGCTAGTGCTCAACCACTTGAGCCACAGCTCCATTTCCAGCTTTTAGTAAGTTTATTGGAGATAAACAGTTTAGGCTTATTCTCTCAGAGGTAGAAATGTATAGAATACTGTACTTTAAAGTAATCTGCCTTTCACACATAAATACATCTTCTAGGGAAGGGAACAATCTTCTATACCTATCCAATCTGAAGTTCTGGAAGGCTCCAGGTGTGGGGGTGCATAACTTTAATCCCAGTATTTAGGAGGCTGAGGAAGGACGATAGTAAGTTCAAGGTCAGCCTGCCAGTCTAGACTATATAGTAAAGTCTTGTCTCAAAAAGGGGGATAAGGTTGGGCATTAGTGGCTTATATAATAATCCTGGCTACTTGGGAGGCTGAAACCTGAGGATCACAATTTGAAACCAGCCTGGGTAGGAAGGTCTGTGAGACTCTTATCTCCCATTAACCACCAAGAAGCCAGTAGTAGCTCAAGTGTTAGAGCACCAGTTTAGCAAAACCAAGCTCGGAGATAGTGTTCAGGCTCTGAGTTCAAGCCCTAGCACCTACATATATACACACAAAAGGGAGGATTTTGTTTGTTTGAGCTCAGGATGATAGTCATCTATGTTTGTCTGATAAGTCCTTGTCTTAAAACTTATCTTGTTATACTTTTTTTGGGGGGGTTGTGGAAAGGAGTACTGGGGTTGCAACTCAGGGTCTTTCTTTTATTCAACTTCCTTGCTAAGCTGGCGTGTTACCAGTTAAGCCACGCATGCAGCCTTGACTTTTGCTGGTTATTTTGGAAATACAGTATAGCAAACTTTTCAGCCTAGGCAGGCCTTAAATTATGACCCTCCAGATCTCGGCATCCTGAGTAGCTAGGATTATGGACATGAACCAGTGGCACAGTGTACATCTTCCTGAGTTTTGTGCTAGGCAAGGAAGAAGAATACAGGCCAAATATAAGACACTATCATGTCTCCCAAAAACTGATAGGTTAGAGTCTCAATTGTACACACTCACAGTAAGGGTCATGACACAGTCATGTCTTAGATGATACATGGCAGTAAATACACAAAGAAGAAAGTAAACAGAATAGTCAGGACCCGAGGAGCCTGGCCTAATCAGTTGCAGCTTTCCTTTCCTTCTCTATGTTCTTTGAGTGCCGCTGAAGAATTCTAGTTTATATGTACATATGCCTAACCATGGGAAGATGCAGGTTTATCAACACGGTCTAGAGCTTCATTTTACCTGTATATCTGTTCTGAAATTTTTGTGGGAACGTCTCCAAGATATTGTCTAAGTATTTGATCTACATAGCTAACTTCTTGGTACATAATTTTCTAGGATAGTTTTCTACTTTAAAAAGTAACACAGGATCTTAAGGATCCATTAATGTCACATTCATACAAATTCTTATCATTTTTTCCATAACAGACACATATCCAAAAGCTAGACTATCCCATAGATAACTAGGCAAGTCAGTGCTAAACTTCAGCTGTCTTGACAAGAAATGGAAAAGGCAAGGGACCAGTGAGTGACTCAAAGACCCAGCCACCAACATACATTTGAAGAAGTTCTACTATCTTTCTCTGCTCCTGCGCAAAGTGAGGGAGTAAATTGTAGCCCAGGAGGGAGTCAGGTTTAATCATCTATTTCCTTAAATCATTCTTTCTTTCTTCCACTCAGTCGCTGACTTTGTAGTCTCTTTAATGTTTAGGTGTTATGTTTGTGCAGAGAGGGAAGGAAAGAGTGACATCAATAATTTAGAATGAGCTGTCAGAAGAGGCAGTAAGGGGGCACATTGTCCTTTTAACTTAGCATTCTCATGAAAGCAGGTTTGGGCTGCAGCATCTGCCTGAAATCATTTATTTCAGGAGGTTCCCCACACCCTACATCCTCCCACGATCAATTCTTCCACAATCTGATGTCAAAACAAGTCCACAGAAGATTTGATGCCATTTCTTTTGAAATGGAAATACTTTTCATATATTTAACCAGAGCTTTCTTAGATGGACTCTTGTGGAGGGAAAAGCCAATGCCCAGCTAAGATCATATTTGGCAGGAGTCTTGAGCTCCTCACCGGGCCTGGATTATTTGGAGTGGTTAACTGTCATGTGACCCTAGCTGGTCCAAGCATTGTGTCTCAGCAGTTACTAGTGTACATCCTATATAGCTAATAATAATATTCAACAAGGTTTACCGACTTCTTATTTGTGCAAGTTGCTTGCTGAGCAAGGAAGTCTTTTTTCCTAATATTTTTATTTTCTTTAAGTAGTTGTATGGAGGAGTTGCCATTCAACAAAGCAGTTTAGAAAGGTGGTCTTGATCACCGCTTTCATCATTCTCACCCACCACCCTCAGCCCATCCCTTTCTTCACTTCTCTTAATTTTTTTAGGATATGTATTGAAATTTTAATTTGAGCAAAGAACTCTTAAACTTTAATGTTCTTCATGTAAGTGAACGACAGCATTGACTATTGTGATAAGCTGGCTGTGGACCAGCCAATCAGAGTTAACCAAAGTAGAGATGCCCAAGAAAATGATACATATGCTCCTTGAAACTTTTTCTCTCAACATAAAATGTATATACTTGTATTATTCTACCAATCTTGTGATGCTTAGCCAAAGCATTTTCTTACAGTATGAATCAATCTACTGAATGGGTTTTTGCTAGTTGGTTTGTTGTTGTTTTATATTTTGTTTATCTTTTGTCTTGTATACCACATCCTCTGTTAATAGTTTGCAATCTCACATTTAATTTTTTAAAAGAGCAGCAAGAACTTCAATAGATGTTGGATGAAAAATACATCTAGATTTTTAAAAATAATTTTGAGACATGGTCTCACTATCTAGTCCAGGCTGGTCTTGAACTCATAAACCTCCCATTTAAACCTTAAACCTACTTAATGCTGGAATTCCAGGCATGTGCCACCATCAGCCATTAGCCCAACAAATTTTTAAGATTGGCTCCCCAATCTTTTACACTCATCCAATTTACACACCAATTACTTTTCAATGATATGCCTTTCCTGAGTTTTTTCAAAAGCATCCAACTGGGTTTTTATGAGTCTGCATGCATTTTCATCTCTTTAATTAGATTAACTAATTATAATAATTATGAGAACAATGAGCAGAAGCAGTTTGGAGAATAAACACAATGACTTATTAAGAACTACACTTTAATTAGTGGGAACAGAACAGTGAATACATACAGAGTAGGTTACTAGTCTCCAGCAGTTAGAAATTCTGAGGTTTCTTTCCAAAAACATTGGAAAGGACAGTTGTTTCATTTTTTGGTCAGAGATTGGGACTCAAACTTGGTATCTGCTTTTACTTATTGGCTTTCATTTATTGGCTCTATCAGATGCTCAATCACCTGAGCCATGACTAATTCCATGAAAGAAAAACAATTATTTAACCTCCTCAAGCTTCAGCTTCTCCATCTTTAAAATGAGGGCAGTAATACCTCCCAGGTTACTATTGAGATTAAGTGAAATCGCTTATGTGTTCTGTAAGCTCCTGGAAGAAACTTAATCTATAGCATTTCAGAAGACAAATTAAGAGCACTCCTCTTTACTTACTACTGTGACTATAACAGCCATTCTTCCTAGCAGCCATTCTTCTCATCTGCAGTGCCCTTCCTCCCGCACAGTTCAATCAGTTTGGCTGGATTGCCCCTCATTGATCTGCCCTTCTATTAACTCAGCATCTATCTCTTCCATACTACTAGCAATATAATCAATCAGTATAAAGATTCCTAGCTTAGATTATACAAGACTGTAATCCAGTTTTTAAGAGACATAATTGTAAAAACACTGACATATTTAGTGCTCAAAATTCTATCAGTGGTGGCAGGCACAGGTGATTCACACCTGCAATCCTAGCTACTCAAGAGGCTGAAATCTAAGGACAATGGATCAAAGCTGGCCCTGGCAAGAAAGTCTTTGATACTCTTATCTGTGATAAACTACTCAGACAAAGCCAGAAGTGAGTGCTATGGCTCAAGTGGTAGAGCGCTAGCCTTCAGTGAAAAGAAGCTCAGGGACAGCATCTAGGCCCTGAGTTCAAGGACCAGCATATAAACAAACAAAACTTTATCAGTGTCATTTACCATAAAAATAAGCAAGAGAAAAATAATATGATCAAACCCATGCATTTAAGCAATAAAATTTTCAGATGTACAATGAATACCCAAAAACTAATTCTATTTCTATACATTGGCAATTATAATCAAAAACTGACATGAACAAAAACCATCACAGTAACATCAAAAGAAGAGTACACAAGAATAAAATTGGTAAAGTTGTGCAGATATAGATGTACAGATATAGATATATAGATATATAGAATATTGCTGAGAGACTTTAAAAAGGCGAAAATGGAGCAACATACCATGTTCATGGATCAACAAGTCAGTATTTGTAAATACATCAGTCCTTACTGATATTGATGCTCCTTTTTTATTTACTTTATTGTTATTATACAGGCAAAGTACCAAATGGTTATATTTACGAGTCAGGTAATAAGTACATTTCCTTTAAAATAGTGTCATCTGTTCCCTCAGACTCATTCCCTCCCTCCCATCTCCACTCACCAGCTGTATAAAGTTCACTTCCATCAATGTCCAGTAAGCTCAACTGCTGCACTTTTTCACCCTTTTTCTTTGAGATTTGTGCCCTCCCCCCACCCTTCCGAAGATGTACAAGTGAATACAACGTATATAAGGTAAAGAATACAAAATCATCAGAAAAAGAAAAAGATTTTTAAAAAGCCTCTTGTGTCCCTATCTTAGGAGGTCATTTGAAGAGGCGCTTAAGCATTGCACCTTTGTAATTCTTTCCTAAGAGCATTCCCTTTTGGTCTCATTGCATGTCAGTATCTAGAATCCCGCATAATTTGTCATACCCCATGTGCCATTTTTCTCTCTGATCTTGGCTTATCTCAACTAACATGATTTGTTCTAGTTCTATCCATTTCCCAGCAAATAATATTATTTTATTCTTTCTGATGGCTGTGTAAAATTCCATTGCATACAAGCACCACATTTTTTGGATCCACTCACCTATTGTGGGGCATCTGGGCTGTTTCCAAATCTTTGCTATTGTGAATAGTGCAGCAATGAACATGGATGTGCAGGTGTCCTTATCATATCCTGGCTCATGATGTTCAGGGTAGATGCCTAGCAGTGGTATTACTGGATCATGCAGAAGGTCTATGTTTAGTTTTTTGAAGAACCTCTAGACTGCTTTCCAGAGTGGTTGTACTAGTTTACATTCCCTCCATCAGTGCAGTAGGGTTCCTTTTTACCTATGTCCCTGCCAGCATTTATTGTTGTTCAAATTCAAAATGTTGGCCAATCTAACTGGGGTGAAATTGAATCTCAGAGTTGTTTTGATTTGCATTTCCTTTATGGCCAGGGATAATGAGTGTGTTTCCTGATGTGTTTCTATGCAAGACAAGTTATTTCTTTTAAACAATTCTTTTTTTTTTTTTTTTTTTTTGGTGTAGGGCTTGAACATAGGCCTGGGTGCTGTTGTTAAGGTCTTTTGCTCAAGGTTAGTGATCTATCACTTCGAGTCAGTTCCACTTGTGGTTTTCCAGAGATAGAATCTTTCCTACCCAGGCTGGAATAGAACCATGATCCTAGATCTCAACCTCCTGAGTAGCTAGGATTACAGGCATGAGCCACTGGTGCCTGGTTAGTTCTAAAGTATAATAGAAAATGAAGATGATAATAGCATAAAATGTGAAATAGGGCAAGGAGAAGTTAAAAGGTAGAAATTTTGTGTGCAATTGAACTTACATTGTTATCAAATTATTATAACCACCAGATATCTTATGAAAGTGACAAGTTGTTCCAATAAAATATACCTATAGAAGTTATGCAGAAAGGCTGGAAATTGACATGCCCTTGAATAACCATTGGCTTAAAGAAATCCAAAAGTTAGATCATACCTTGAAATAAATGAAAACAAAAAGACAATTTACCAAAACTTATGGGACACAGCAAAGGCCCCATAAGTAGGGAAAGTTATTGTGATAAATACCTACACTTAAACAAAAGAAAAATATCAAATATTCTAATTTTATGCTTTCAGAGCTAGAAAAAGAACAAGCCCAGTTAGCAAAAAAGCAAGTAATATGAACAACATATATAAATACATATAACAAATATAAATGTAATATGAAAAAAACAATGAAACCATTTTGAAGAGATAAAATTGACAGCCAGAAAAAATAAGTGAAAACTGAAATAAGAAGCAATATTACAACTGAGCCCATAGAAACAAACAAGGCAAAGTACTCTGAAAAATTCTGTGTCAGCATACATCATAACCTAGAAGTGGACAAATCCCTAGGAACATACAGTGACACCAAGACTAACTCATGAAGGTATAAAAATTTTGAAAAAAAGAGATAACTAGTATGAATATTTATTTAATAATCAAAAACATCTCAACCAGCACCAGGTAGCTTAATTGGTAAATTCTATCATACATTTGAAGACTTAATGCCAATCTTTTTCAAATTTTGCTAAAATAGTAAAAAGAGAGAACATTTCATGAAGTCACACTCATTTCATGAACTCAGAATTATCCTGGTACTAGGCCTAATGAAGAGCCCATAAGAAAAAAATGCAGATGCAATGGTCTCAACAAAATACCCAGTAGGATTTATCACTGGGATAAATGAGTTTGTCAAACTCATTTTGTTATATTGCATTGACAAAATAAAGGATAATAGACACAGAAATATCATTTACAAAATTAACAATTCCTTCATAATAAAAACTCTCAAGCTTAGCCAGGTGCCATTCTCTCACACCTGTAATCCTAGCTACTCAAGAAGCTGAGATCTGGGGATTGTGTTTCAAAGCCAGCTCAGGCAGGAACGTCTATGAGACTCTCATCACCAAATAACCACCAGAAAACAGGAGTGATGCTGTGGCTCAAAGTGGTAGAGCCCTAGCCTTGAACAAAAGAGCTCAGGGACAGTGTACAGGTCCTAAATTCAAGCCCCATGACTGAAAAAAAAATTCTCAAACTAGAGATATAAAAAAGTACCTCAAAATAATAAAGACTATGAAAAGCTCACAGAGGATATAGACATATATATGCACACATATATACATATACATAATATATGTACATGTATGTTCTAAATATTTCATTATAAAGACTATTAGAACCAATACATTAAGTTCTGGTCATATCCCCTGTTTTAATCAGCTTTGTGTTACCATAGTGAAATGCCTGAGACAATGAGCTTATGAAAAGAACAGGTTACTTTTAGCTCACAGTTTTTAAGGTTTCCGTTTAAAATCTGTTAACTCCTTTGTTGGGGCCTGTGGTAAGGCAGCACACTACCCAACTGGGGTACATGGTGGGGTACACCTGGTTACTTCATAAGCCAAACAGAAAGAATCCAGGATTCCACCACTCTCTTCTTTTGAGTCACAAGTTGGTATCATATTTTAAGCCACAACTAATTTCCACTATTGAAATACAAGCCAGAAAAACTGGCTTTTAACAAGGAAGTAACACCACCATCATATATGTTTTGGATGTCATAATTACATGTTGCCTAATACTGTGTGGGTGGGATCTGTTTTGCCAACGTGGATTCTCTTTTTTGTTTTTATTCCTCCTCTAGGATTATTGACAAAAGACGGATAATTTAAGACTCTAGGGGACAATTCTTGTTCTGCTCCCAATTCTGCCTCAATCAACATGAAGAGAGACTCCTCCCTGCAGCTTCGGGCTGGAGCTCCTTCAGCTTTCAGATGATGCTTAATTATGAATGGCTGTTTCCAAACCCTGTCATTAATTTTGTGATTTTGCTGTGAGCCAACCTTAGGTTTTATGGGACTGTCTTGTTCTTATTTTTTTTTTATTTTTTACTCTTGCTGATGCTTCTAATCCTTACTTCAAAGTTTTTTGGGCTTCTTTTTTTATTGTAAACATACTGTACAGAGGGGTTATAGTTACATGAGTAAGGTAATGAGTACATTTCCTATTAAGCATTGTTACTCCCTTCTTTGTTTTCCCCTACTATCCCTTCTCTCCCCACCTCCCCAACTCCCCACCCTGCCCTGCTCCCCCCGCAATTTGTAAAGTTCGTTTTCAATATAGTGTCTTGTACGTCTCAATGTTACAATGGGTTATATTTCATGGCTTATGATTTTAACAGTAATATCATGTATCTTACAGAGAGCATTTATAATATACCTATTGTCTCTATCTCTCCTTAATGATTTTATAAATTTTAATTAAAATAGCACAATGTTAGTGACAGAAAAGATGAACTAAGATTTCTCTAGCCTCACTCTTTTGTTCTAACTACAATCTTAATTTGAAGGATAGTGAGAATGGGATTAAGCAGAGGACATGAGGCAATTTAGTGGCCAAGCTAGCAATGTTGTCTTTGTTACAAAATCCCCTGAGAAGGGAGTAGAAAGTCCTGCCCACCTTCTGGCCCCCTCTCCTGTGGCTTTCTCCACTTGACTCATCTATTAATTGGAGTGGATTAAACACTTCCCCACTTCAGGACTTTCATAGAAACTCTCCCTTTGACTTGAACGCCCTTTTACCCTCTCTGCCTCTTGCCAGATCTTTCAGGTTTTTGTTTATATATCTCTACTGCCCAGATGAAATAAGATTTAGTTCATTTCCCCTTAAAGCAGAACCTGAGACAAAGGCTTTTGTGTGAATATGTAGCAGGAGTGAAATCAAGAGAGAAAAAGAGCCGGGCGCTGGTGGCTCACGCCTGTAATCCTAGCTACTCAGGAGGCTGAGAACTGAGGACCGCGGTTCAAAGCCAGCCCGGGCAGGAAAGACCGTGAGACTCCTATCTCCAATAAACCACCAGAAAACCGGAAGTGGTGCTGTAGCTCAAGTGGTAGAGCGCTTGCCTTGAGCTGAAGAGCTGAGGGACAGCGCCCAGGCCCAGAGTTCAAGCCCCACGACCGACAAAAAAGAGAGAGAGAGAAAAAGAGGGAAGGATGCATTATTGAATTAACCTCTGTTATGGGCTAATGATTTTTTATAACCCAGAACTTTTGGGGGGAATCTTACAAAATAAAATGCGTCTTGAGGGCTGGGAAGGTGGCTCAGTGGTAGAGCGCTTGCCTTGCATGCTCGAGGCCCTGGGTTCAATTCCTCAGCACCTCATAAGCAAAAAGAATAAGAGCCGGAAGTGGTACTGTGGCTCAAGTGGTAGAGCGCTAGCCTTGAGCTGAAGAGCTGAGGGACAGTGCTCAGGCCCAGAGTTCAGGCCCCACAACCGGACCCCCCCCCAAAAAAATGTGTCTTGAAGCCTTTGGGTTACTGATCCATTCCCTCCTGTAGGACATTTGGTTGAAAGATTTGGCTGTTAGCGCGGTGCTGTTTGAGCTTTAAAGATCTGCAAATAATAACACTGTTTTGTTATATTGTGCAACACTGAAAAGAAATGTGTCTGCCGATCTCTGGGTACCTCCTCACCTTTGAGTATCTGAACTACAAGTGAAGCAGTAGCAATGGGTAAAACCAAAATCTGCAGGCCCCATAATCCTTGTGATTATCCTATTCTGACCTGTAACCCAATGTATCCTCTTTCATTTGCAGGTAAGAGGCTTAATAATCCTGAAGCTACTGTCTGCCAAGGTTTATCAATACTCTTCCTATTGTCATCTTACTGATGAGTGATTTAGCTTCAGATTCTCATTCAAGGGTGTGACTTCTAAATCTATACCTGGTTGCAATCGTCTTAACAATTGTAAACTGAAGTGACTATAAACAGAACCTGAAATAAAGACAGGAGTTGAGAGCAGTCAGATGCTGATAAACATTTAACGATCTGTTCTCCCAGGAGAATAGGTGCGCGCGCGCGCGCGCGCGCGCACACACACACACACACACACACAGATGTTTGCTATGAGTTTACTGACATAAATTACGTATAGTCCACAATTTCCAAACTACAATAAAATATACACTTCTATCTATGGTGAATTCCATACAGTTGGCAGATCTTTACAGTAATTCATTGATTTTTGCTAGAGTCTTATTATAAAAAAAAACCAACCTGTTGTGATTCCAAAGGACAGTGCAATATGCATGCTAATGATTGACTTTAACAAGACAAGAGTGAAGCTAGGGTGATGTGTGGAGCATTGTGCTTATTAATAAAGTACTTTTTCCCCATGAATCAGATAATAAGGTTTTTTTCTGAATCAAATAATAAGGTTTTTTTTCTATTTACTATATGACTACTATAGACAGCACACACCTCTAAGTTTAATCTACATTAACCTTTTCACCATCACTTTCTCGACTCTAGACAATCATCAAAAAATTAATCAAACCCTAATTTGTAGTGTTTGCCTATTTCTACCATGTTAATACTTCTACCATGCCTAATATCAAGGTACTAATATGATGTTAATGAATGAAATGTAAGCTCACCCAAATACATTTAGTGTATTTGTGTGAATATGTAGCAGGAGTGAAATCAAGAGAGAAAAAGAGGGAAGGATGCATTATTGAATTAACCTCTGCTGTGGGCTAATGGTTTTTTATCACCCAGAACTTTTGGGGGATCTTACAAAATAAAATATGTCTTGAAGCTGTTCGGTTACTTAGCCATTCCCTCCTGTAAGATATTTGGTTGAAAGAGATTTGGCTGTTAGCCAATGCTGTTTGAGCTTTAAAGATCTACAAGTAATAACACTGTTTTGTTATATTGTGCAACACTGAAATATATTGTGCAACACTAAAATGTATTCCAATCAGACAGATAAAATAAGTGTAAATGACTTCAAGAGAACAGATGGAGTAAAATGAAGTAAAGGAATTAGGAAATGATGAATCTTGAGTATTTATTACTTTGCCTTTAATTTTTTCAATTTCTGTGATTGATACCGAGGTTTAACCACCAAGTGCCAAATTTCCTGAAATTTGCTGGCCAGATAAGCCAATTCTAGTTCATCTGGAGAAAAGGAAATGACAGAGTGAGAGAGAGAGAGAGAGAGAGAGAGAGAGAGAGAGAGAGAATGTAAGGATGCATTACTGATTTTTCCTGCAATGGGTGATGGATGTTTGATTGCACAGGACTGTTTGAGAAACCTTATAACTTGTGTCTCAAACTATGCCAGCAGATTTCAGAAAGAACAAAGCACTGTTCAGTACTCCCCACAATGCATTAGGTTTTCATACTCTTCCTTGCACTGCCAATGTCTCCTAGTTTCCCAAGGTCATGTCATACCACAAAATCAGATGCTCAGGGCAGAGCCTGGACACCTGCGGCACAAGCCTGGCCAAGCTACGTGAGATTTCTCTTGTGTGAAACCGGCCAAAACCTGCACTGGGCCTTGTTAGCTCAACAGTCTCTGAATTTGAAGAAGCAAACAGGAAGAAAAGAGATTATAGGTAAAGCCCTTCCTTTGCTGCCTCTTAGCACCCAGGACATCCCCCTAACATTTATCCTTCCAACAGGGCCAGTATTTATTTCTATGTCCATTTCTCAACTTGACTGCAAATGGTAATGTCTTTGCCCTCAATTATGGGTTGGATAGAAAATGCCTCTCCCAAAAACTTGTGTATGGAAGGCTTGGTCCTCAACTGCTGGTACTATTGAGTGGCAATTGGATTGTGAGGGTGCTATGGGTTAATCCACAGATGAGTTCATACTAGATGGACTATGAGGAAGTGGAGCATAGTTAGAGGAGCAGGTCACTGGGAGTACGCCTTTGAAGGGTAGATGCTGTCCCTAGCCCCACTCCTCCTTCCCCTTTTCCCCCTCCCCTCTCATCCCCCTCCTCTCTCATACCCCTCCTCTCTTCACTTACTTCTGCCCCCTTTCTTCTCCTCCCCTTCCCTTCTTTCCTCCCTCTCCTCTCCTCTCATTTCCCTCCCTCCTCCTGTCCCTCCTCTTCATCTTTCTCCTCTCTCTGTGTCTGTCTCTTTCTTTCTCTGTGTGTCTCTCTTTCCCTCCTTCTTGGCCACCATGAACTGAGTACCTCCTCTGCCATGTCTTCCACTGTGATGCTCATCTTCACCTAAGGTCTATACCAAGGGAGCCAGGCATCCACACACATGGTTTCATATAACCTCAGAAGCCATGGAGCTAACATAAATCATTTCTCTTTTAAGTTGAATTTTTCTGAGGTATTTTGTCTCGATAAAGAATAATGTCTAGCCAGGCACTGGTTACTCATGCCTGTAATCCTAGCTACTCAAGAGATTGAGATCTGAGGATCTCAATTCAATGCCAGCTTAGGCAGGAAAGTCCATAAGACTCTTATCTCCAATTAACCACCAGAAAACTGGAAGTGGAACTGTGACTCAAAGTGGTAGAGCACTAGCCTTGAGCAAAAAGAGCTTAGGGACAGCACCCAGGCCCAGAGTTCAAGCCCCACGATGGACAGAAAAAAAAAAAGAACACTGTCTAATACATCCACTATTGCCTTGAGTACCTGACACTTACAGATGACAGTATAATAGTGATTTGTTGACAGAATAAATAAATACATTAGTAGGAAGTGATAGGCATTTGTCCATCACTACCAACCTCTGCCTTCATCACAACTCTTCTCCATCCTGATAAACAACAGCAGAAAGAAAGAAAGAGAGAGGAAGGAAGGAAGAAGGAAGGAAGCAAGCAAGCAAGGAAGGAAGGAAGGAAAGAAGGAAGAGTAAGAAGGGGAAAAAGAAGGAAAGGAAGAAGGGAGAGATGAAGAAAAGAAAAAAGAAAAGGAAGGAAGAAAAGAAGGAAGGAAGGACAAAAGAGAACAATAAAAGAGAGAACCCATATAGAATTAAAACATTCTGGCCTGGGAAGGTGGCTCAGTGGTAGAGTGCTTACCTTGCATGCATGAGGCCCTGAGTTCAATTTCTCAGCACCACTTAAGTAGAAAAATCTGGAAGTGGTGTTGTGGTCAAGTGGTAGAGTGCTAGCCTTGAGCTGAAGAGCTGAGGGACAGCACTCAGGCCCAGAGTACAGGTCCTATGACCAACAACAACAAAAAAAAGAATTAAAACATTCTAACAAGAAGATGTAACCTTATTTCTTTTCTCTTCTCTGCCCATTTGTTGAGGCTCCTCCCATTGGTGTCCTCCCATGATTGAAATAATTCATTTCTTTTTCCCCAGCTGGCTTCTTTGCTACTATTGCATATCCAGAGCAACTAACCTGCTCTGTCCAAGAATGGCCAATTGATTTCCCATCCTCTCACTACCAGCACAGAATCACGACAAGAGGGACTGAAGTTCTCTTCTTTCCATTTTCTTCTCTTTCCCACAAGCCTCTTCTTGTGATGAGCAGAAATTTATTTTCCCACAAATGTTAACTATGACACCTACTGCAGAAGGAGAAAACACTTTTATCGAAATGCTACCTGCCTAGAAGAGAACTTGACATATGGTAGCAATCAATAAATAGCATTTAAAAATTGCCAGTGCTGTCAAGTGCTGATGGCTCACTGTAATCCTATCTACACAGGAGGCTGAGATCTGAGGATGACAGCTCACAGCCAATATGGGCAGGAAAGTCTGAAACTTTTATCTCCAATCACTCACAGAGAAAGCCAAAAGTGGCTCTGTGGCTCAAGTGGTAGAGTGCTATCCTTGAGCAAAAGGAGCTCAGGGACAGAGCCCAAGAAGGAAGGAAGGAAGGAAGGAAGGTAGGAAGGAAGGAAGGAAGGAAAAAATAAAATGCCAGTGTTGCCAGCTCCAGTAGCTCACACCTGTGATCCTAGCTACTTGGGTAACTGAGACTGGGGAATCATAGTTAGAAGCAAGCCCAGATGGGAAATTCCATGGGACTCTTATCTCCAATAAACTACCAATAACCTGGAAATAGAGCTGTGGCTCAAGTGGTAGAGTAATAGCCTTGTGAGGGGGAAAAAAAAACATCAGGGACAATGCCCAGACCCTGAGTTCAAGCCCCAGGACAGACAGACAGATAGACAGACAGACAGACACACACACACACACAAGGAAAAAGAAAAGAGAAGAAAATGGCAGTGTTTCTCCAGCTCCAACCACTTTAACTCATTTAAATACCACCCAAGCTGGGCTCTGGTGGCTCATGCCCATAAATCCTACTCAGGAGGCTGAGATCTAAGGATCTCAGTTCAAATCCAGCCAGGGCCGGAAAGTCTATGAGACTTTTTTCTCCAATAAACCACCCAAAAAGCTGGAAGTGGAAGTGGCACAGTGGCTTAAGTAGTAGAATGTTAGTCTCGAACAAGAAAAACTTAAGGATAGTGACCCAGCAATGGCATAAAAAAAAAGAAGTATTACTTACTGCAGAATTTTAACTAAGCAGATAATTTCTTACCTAAGTAAGTTTATTTAGGCAGCAAAATGTAAATATACTCTTAACAAATAGAACTTTTTGAGTACATCTATAACTAAAGACAATTAATTAGTTAATTACTAACTTGAGCAAGACTTGATCAATGTCTGGGTACTCCCCCAAATCCCCTATGTCTCTGAGACTTTGGAAAACTCCAGAGTACACTCTTGCCATTCATAGGAATAGACATTTATGAAGGCCTAGGTTGGCTATTTTTGTTAGTGGTCACTTGCAAGAGAGAATTCCAACTTTAAGTTCTAATTTTCTGCTCACTTTAATGTCATAAAACTATGCCATGTAACAACATTTTGATTAAAAACAGACTGCAAATCTGATAGTTGTCTCAAAAGATTCTATCATACTAGGTGCCAGTTGCTCATACCTATAATCCTAGATACTCAGGAAACTGAGACCAGAGCCAAACACGAGACTCTTACCTCCAATTAACCACCAGATACCTGGCAGCTAAGCTGTGGCTCAAGTGGAAAACCTCAAACATTGAGCAAAAAAGCTCAGGGACAGTGCCCAGGCCCTGAGTTAAAGCCCCAGAACAGGCACAAACACACACACACACAAAGATTTTATCCTGAGTTAATGTTTTATCCCCCTTAATTGTACTCTATGTGGTTCACTAAAAGATGAAATTGAGTATGAAGTGGTTTGTATTTCTATCATTAAGCAGCACATGTCTATCTTTGCTTATCTCAGATCAAAGGTAGTGAAATTCAGTGATAAACCACTAAAGTTCTGGAGTAGAAGGAGAAGAAGTCCTGGATTTCCTTTAGGCTATTCGATTTGGACAGTCACTATCTTTCTAGCTTCCAATTGAGTTGTGATTGGTCCTCCAAAACTCACATTGAAATTTGATCCCTAGCGAACAGTGCTGTGGTAATAGGAAATGTAAGGGTGCTTAGATCTATGAAACTATTCAGTGAGATTAAGTTCTACTCTTTTAAAACTGTTTTAGTAACTGCAATATGAGGCTATTACAAAGCAAGGCCACTCCTCATGTTCACCCTCCTCCACACATGGCTGCCTGTCCTTGTGCTTTTCAGTCAGAAGCCAACAATGTGCTGGTGCCATGCCTTTAGGTTTCTCAGCCCCTAGAACTGAGCCAAATAACTGTTGTTTTTTTTCAGAAGTCACCCAGTCTCAGGTATTCTCTTATAGCAACAAAAAATAGACTAAGAGACATTGCTTTGTCCATACATGAAGTGGCATGAGCGCTGGGTGGAAAAAATAGGGAAATGTGTAATGATGGATGTAAGGATAGTGTCTCACTCATGTTCTGGCTGATCTAGGTGAAAGACTGCCATGGCTTCAGATACCTGGGAAAAGTGCCCTGCTGCAGCACCATCTGTCCCTGGCATTGTGAAGAAAAACTGTAGGGAATGTGGAGCCAAATTATTCCCAGTCTGTGACAGGCATCCTTCTGCAAACCAATTATATATATATATATAAATGTCTTCCCAATTATGAGATAGACAAAGTTTTTTAAATTACTGTATTTATATAAAATGATGAATTTTTTAAAATAAAATTCTGAACTGATAAAGTAGTTTTGTTATTGTTGTCTTGTGCTGGTTCTAAAGCTTGAACTAAGGGCCTGGATACTGTCTCTGAACCTATTTTTGCTCAAGGACAGCTCTCTATGACTTGATCCATAGTTCCCCTTCTAGCTTTTTTGGTATTTTAATTGGAAATAAGAGTCTCACAACTGGGGCTGGGAAGGTGGCTCAGTGGTAGAGCGCTTGCCTTGCATGCTCGAGGCCCTGGGTTCGATTCCTCAGCACCACATAAGCAGAAAAAGTGGCACTATGGCTCAAGTGGTAGAGCGGTAGCCTTGAGCTGAAGAGCCAAGGGACAGCACCCAGGCCCAGAGTTCAGGCCCCCACAACCGGCAAAAAAAAAAAAAAAGAGTCTCACAACTTTCCAGTTCAGGCTGGCTTTGAACCGCTATCCTCAGTTCTCAGCCTCCTGAGTAGCTAGTATTACCCTGGTGTCCATCTATAAAGTGAGGCAGTTATCATTGAAACTATGAGGTATCTTCACTGACCAAAGCTTGGAAAATAAACACTTGATTTTTAAGATTTCTTTGACTTAAGACAGTTATATTTTGGGTTACTATCCAAAAGTATTATGAAGATGGAGAGGTATAGTACATTTATTTTCTTTTTTTTGGGGGGGGGGTCCAGTCGTGGGGCCTGAACCCTGGGCCTGGGTGCTGTCCCTCAGCTCTTCAGCTCAAGGCTAGCGCTCTACCACTTGAGCCTCAGCGCCACTTCTGGCTTTTTTCTTTTTGTTTATGTGGTGCTGAGGAATCGAACCCAGGGCCTCATGCATGCAAGGCAAGCGCTCTACCACTGAGCCACCTTCCCAGCCCCAGTACATTTATTTTCTAAGGATGGTGTGAAAAATATTTTTTTTTGAAAAGACAGTTGTGGGTGGTAGGAAGATTTGGGAACTCTGTACTTTTTGATCAGTTTTCTGTGAACCTGAAACTGCTTAAAAGTTGCCATTTTAAAAACAAAACAGACAAATATACAAATAGAGGAAACCCCACAAAGCTAATGGGAGTCATAATGCTTTACGCAGAAAACTCAGCAACTCTTTTCTACTACAAAGAATTACATGAATGCTGACAGGGTGTGAGCAGTAGCCTTGATGTGCTGTGACCTCTAAGCCATCTTAGTGGCTATTTTTTTTCTTGCTATAAGGAAATTTCCAGGCAAGTGCTCTACTACTTGTCATGCCTGCAGCTTATTTGTTTTTGTTATTTTTAAAGTAAGGTCTTTCTGAGCCAGCCTGGAATGCGGTCCTCCTGTTTATACTTCCTGAGTAACTGGACAAGGAGGCATACATTACTGCACCCAGCTGTTGATTGAGATGAGGTCTTACTAACATTTCCTCTGGCCTGAACTCAAAGGGCAATCCTGATCTCCACCTTCTAAATAGCTAGGATTACAGGTGTAAGCCAGAGAAAGGCTCATTCTTTACTGTACAATTGAAAAGCTTATTTATCCTTCTAAAGCCACATAAGCTTTATTAATCTATTGATGAAGGATTTTGTTTAATATTATAATATTGTCATGTGGACTTTATACATTGATTCCTGCTATAGTCTATGTTAAATTGTGAGCTCTTAAAAAACAACAGATGATTGAATTTCTCTTTTCTGCTGAACAAATTACTCTGATGTAAATGGTAATTATATGACACTGGTATTTTGAGGAAAGACTACGAGCCAGGATCATAAATATATGAAGTTTTTTAAACATGGAATTTATCTAGAAGCTGCTGTGGTGATGTCATAAAAATCATGCAGGGCCGCAAGTTTTTTGAGCCCCATCATGCAGTCCAGTAATGTTTTTTGAACCCCAATACTCGTTTAGCCTTTCTTTATAAACAGAGTTAGACTCATTGGTCCTGTGCTTGGTTTAATATTCTGCTGCGGTTAGGAACATCTTGATGACTTTCTCTTAGAAACTGTGTAAGTGAAGTCCGACAGGACAATGGAGAATTACAAGGGCAAAGGAGAAATGCATAGCACGTGTTTGCAATGTTTTTAATTTGGTTTTCTTTTCCTGAATGATTTCTTTATGTATTTCTTTGAGACAGGATCTCCCTATGTTGCCCAGGCCGATCTGTAGTTTGTCATCTTCCTGCCTCAGCCTCCTGAGTGCAGGATTACAGGTAAACATTACCATGTCTGCCAAAGGACTCCTGACGACATTCAATTTCTTCAATGTCCTGTCAGAACACATGATATAATTTCCTGATAAACTAATCCTGTGGTGGGAATAAGAACTGAGAGAGCTCCAGATGAAAATAAGAGGATTGTGGAGGGGAAGGGGGAAAACAAGTCATTTAAATAAGGTTACAGGTAGACCCGTTGCAACCATGAAAAGTACAAGTCGTTATGTCGAAAACAAACTTTACAACTTTGGTGGGGAGCGGGGGGGGGGGGGGTGGGGGGGGGCCGGGGGGAGGATGGGAAGGGATGGGAAGGGGAAACAAAGGAGGAGGCTACAATGCTTGATAAGAAATGTACTCATTATCTTGCCCATGTAATTGTAATCCCTCTGTATAGTATTTTCACAATAAAAAATAAATAAAAATTTTAAAAAAGAGGAAAGGAGGAATACTATCAAGTCTGTGTCTAAGAGAAAGTAAGTGAAGAGATCAAGTTATTACCTAATTCAGTTAAACAAACAAACAAACCAGCCAGGCATCTGTGGCTCACATCTATAAGCCTAGCTACTCAGGAAGTTGAGATCTACAGATCGAGGTTCAAAGCCAGCCAAGGCAGGAAATTCTGTGAGACTCATCTCTAATAAGCCATTCATTTTTGTTGTATTTTGTTTTGCCAGTCCTGGGGCCTGAACTCAAAGCCTGAGCATTGTCCCTGAGCTACTTTTGCTCAAGGCTAGCACTCTACCACTTAAGCCACAGCACCACTTCCAACTTTTTCTGTGTATGTGCTACTGAGGAATTGAACTCAGGGCTTCTTGCATGCTAGGCAAGCACTCTACCACTAAGCCACATTCCTGGCCTCTAATAAGCTATTAAAAAAAAAAAATCAGAAATGGAGCTGTGGCTCTCTCTCTCTCTCTCACACACACACACACACACACACACATGCACACACAAATGCATGCACGCACTCAAACACAATAGCTAGGTGCTGGTTCATGCCTGTAATACTATCTATTCGGGAGGTTGAGGACTGAGGATCACAGTTCGAAGCCAGCCTGGGCAGAAAAATCCATGAAACTCTTCTATCCAATTAAGCACCAAAAAAGACAGAAGTAGAGCTGTGGCTCAAGCAGTAAAGCACTAGTCTTGAACAAAAAAGCTCAGGGAAAGTGCTCAGGCCCTGAATTCAAGCCCCAGGACCAGGACCACAAAAATAAAAAATCTGGGACTCAGGCATAGTGACTCAAGCCTGTAATCCTAGTTATATGGGAGGTAGAGATTGAGGAATTGCAGTTTGAGGCCAACCTGGGAATAAAAGTTCATGAGACTATCTCAACCAATGACTGGGCATGGTGGCACATCTATAATCAACCACAGCAGAAACTCAATGGGCACACTAATGAGCCTTGCATTGCTAGCAACATTGGACATAAAATAAGACCCTACCTCAAAAATAACCAAGGTAAAAAGGGACTAAAGACATGACTCAAGTGACAGAGTATCTGCCTAGCAAGCACAAGGCCTGAGCTCAATCCCCAGTAATGAAAAAAAAAAAAAATCAACATTAGGGCTGGGAAGGTGGCTCAGTGGTAGAGTGCTTACCTTGCAGGCATGAGGCCCTGGGTTCGATTTCTCAGCACCACAAAAGCCAGAAGTGGTGCTGTGGCTCAAGTGTTAAGCACTAGCCTTGAGCTGAAGAGCTGAGGGACAGCGCCCAGGCCCAGAGTTCAGGCCCCACAACCAACAACAAAAAAAAATCACTCAATCATTAATCTTGATAAATAATAAAATTCCCATCACATCAACAAGAACGTTTATTCTCAATGTTGTTTTTATTTCTCTCAAGGTAACAGCCGTGGGCATATTAATAAGCAAAGCCAAGAATATTCTATCGATGTAACAGATAATTATCCCCCTAAAAACCGGGGGCCCTCAAACAGTGTTGACTTGGCAAACCAGTCTATATCTTTCAAGTGTTCATTAACTGTATGGCTTTTAAAAAATCGCTTACTTATCCTATCTCAGTTCATCATCTCCAGGTATAGAATGCAGCAAGATAAATGGTGGTCTTATTAATGAGACCACCTAGGTCATTTTAATACCTAAGGTGAGGAGGATGTAAAAGTGTGTGTGTGTGTAAGAGAGAGAGAGAGGGAGAGAGAGAGAGAAAGCATATGCTTTTATTTGCAAATAGGCCAGCTGCCTCATAGCAGTGGAGAAAGATGTTCATTAAACTACTAAATTTGGGTTGGCTTTCATACAGCAACAGCTAATGATACAATAATCCATCAATCTTTTTATTTGTTAAAAAAAATGGTATGATGATGTATATACTCTTCCTAACTAAGCCACATTCCCAACTCCTCTTATCTTTTTTCATATAACATTTCTCTATGATTCAATATTATTCCCCTCTTACATTGATGAAAGTGAGCTAAGCAACTTAAGGGCAGTGATGGGAGGGAGGGAATGAGAGACAAGGAAAGAACAGCTGATACTAAGCAAAAAGAAAGAAATATACATATCAACCGATTTGAAAAAAAAGTTTTATTGTTAAATGTCATAGAGTTCATAAGCAATGTAGATTAAGATAATGATGAGAAATTAATCTCTAATCCTGGATTCCAGCCATAAGAGAGGACTTAGATAGATTTTAATTTATAGGCATGTTTCTTCTGCTATCTTGTGAGCTTTTTTTTTTTTTTTGCAAGTCCTGGGACCTTGCCCAGGACCTCGGTGCTGTTCCTGAGCTTCTTTTGCTCAAGGCTAGCACTCTACCACTTGAGCCACAGCACCACTTCCAGCTTTTTTCTGTTTATGTGGTGCTGAGGAATCAAACCCAGGACCTCATGCGTGCAAGGCAAGGACTCTACCACTGAGCCACCTTCCCAGCCCTTAAAGAAAGTGTTAAGTGATAGGAAAGTTTATTAAGAAAGAAACACATGGCAGAGAAAGAAACTGTGGCACAGGCATATCACAGGAAGACCTTAACTTCAGTTTACCTTCAGGTGTCTTCTGCCATCTTAAGGAGTATAGACATTGACCTTCCATTAAATAGGGAGAATTGAGGTCAGAGAGTGAGAAGGTATGCATAGTTCAAACAGTTCCAAGACTCAGGCAGGTTCAGAGGAGGTATGAAGTAGCTCAACAGTCCATTGTCTCAGGATTGTTCTGATAGGGCCTTGTTACATTAAGAGTCATTGTCTGGCCTTTCCTGGGTTCCAAAATGGCTGCAAAGTGACTACAGGGGAGAATGACTCTTGAGACCTAAATCCCCACCTAAGGACTAAGCCCATGGGACAGAGTCACTGTCCTAGGGTAGGGAAGGTTTCCTGTATTCTATTTAACTTCGAGGCCAGGGTTTTACTAGCCTAACTTGGTAAGTTGAAAACATTTGGATCGCTTTTTAAAAATTAGGAAATAAAGAAAGTAGGGGAGTGGGAACAGAAGTGGGACATATAAGAGTCTAATACTCTGGTTTACAGTTTGTGACAGACTGGTATGGGCCATGGAGATGGGGATGGCAATATCAGTTTACTAAAACATACAGACTAAAGCCTGTACTTCAACTAATGTCCACAATAAGAAGGGATACTAAGTGTGACATCAAGTTGAATTGTGTTTGGGCTTTACTGCTTCAAGAAAAATGCCGTGCCTTTGTGAAAACTACCATTCTATACACGCACTACCCAAGAGCAGTACTTTGCAAGGAATGCTAAGACTTGCATTATTCAGGCACACATACACATGAAATTCCAGCACATTATTGTGATTACCATAATAAACTCAAAAGACTTTGGTTTAGACAAGCAGCCAGGCTTGGCTATTGTAAGGGCATAAACATAGACTTTAATTAATTAATGCGCTGCAATAACTCCTTTTAAAGGAGACTGGCTAAAGTTCTGACTTTAGCCAAGTATAATTCACATAGATGAACATTCAAATAAGATGGCCATGTATAAGCCTATTTACGTTGCTGCTTACTATTTCCATTGCTGTTTTCTAGCGGCAGGGATAAACTCCGTTTTGGGTCTCTTGGGCCCATGGGAACAGCATTTTTTTTTCTTTTCCTTTTTTTTTTTTTTTAATTTTTGGCTGAGACCAGGACTCCAATGTGGTATATGACACTTTCGTTTATTGGCTAGTGCACTACCACTGGGAACAGCATTTCTAAAGTCAGCTGGTGCTTTTGGTTCCATCTAGAAATTTCCATTGTTGAGTATAGTTCAGGGGAGCTCTTCCACCTCTTATCTTAGATTCAGGCAGGTAGTTCTGATGTTATCTGATTTGTTTACATTTCCTTTATGAGATTTCTTACAAACAGTGATGGAAAGGAGTTTTTATGTTCCAGTACTATTATGGGCAAAGCCTTCTATTTAATCTCTTCTACCTGTGGCTGCACAGACACAGTTTCTCCTGGAAACTTGACTGACTGCTGTGCAAACAAAAACTATTGATTCTCAAGACTAAAGTAGAAGATCTGATTAGGGGAGCGTCCCAGACATCACTACCAAGCTTAGAACTGGGGAGATGATCAAGACTGACCCCAAAACCATTCAGGACCTCACTACTGAAGTCATTTCTTTCCTCTGCCATTCTTTTGTAGTATTTGCTGTTTGATAAAAGTTGCTGTATAGTTCTATTTGGACGCACAGTAAACCCTTCAGTTGGTGGTAGATTTAGTTAAATGACACATTTTTAGAGTTTAGCGTTCTTTCATTCATAGAATGAAGTGACTTGAGTAATTTGCTGCAATAGTGTTCAAATGGCTATAAAAAGAAAAGGTAAAGATTGTTTATTCTGAAATAGTTACCCTCTCTCTAAAATGCAGAATTGAGTTCAGTTCTGTGAGTGAAACTCTGATCAGTACTGCTATTTTTTTCATGGTAGAATTTTTAAGATACAGGAACTAACCACACCCTGATAGAGTGACATGTTCATTTGTTAAAGATTTGCATGATAGGGCTGGGAAGGTGGCTCAGTGGTAGAGCGCTTGCCTTGCATGCCTGAGGCCCTGGGTTCGATTCCTCAGCACCACATAAGCAAAAAGAAAAAAGACGGAAGTGGCCTTGTGGCTCAAGTGGTAGAGTGCTAGCCTTGAGCTGAAGAGCTGAGAGACAGCGCCCAAGCCCAGAGTTCAGGCCCCACGACCGGACCCCAAAAAAAAAAAAGATTTTCATGATATTCTAGTAACTTCATCAGGATCCTACATTGTTGATATACAATGATAAAAAAAAATTTTTTTAAAGAAATCTGGCAAGATTTTAAAACCCAGTGACCCTACCTTTCCATTGAGCTTATTGAGAAACATTAGGAAGAGATTGACTAGTCTGAGCCAGTCGAGGGGTTAGAAAATGCTGAGTAACTGGTCCGGTCGTGGGGCCTGAACTCTGGGCCTGGGCGCTGTCCCTCAGCTCTTCAGCTCAAGGCTAGTGCTCTACCACTTGAGCCACAACGCCACTTCCGGCTTTTTTTTCTTTTTGCTTATGTGGTGCTGAGGACTCTAACCCAGGGCCTCATGCATGCAAGGCAAGCGCTCTACCACTGAGCCACCTTCCCAGCCCGGAGACTCTGGTTTTTAAGAAATACTAGTGGATGAACTATTTCTTGGTAAATTCTTTTTTTAATTAGGATAAGAAAATTTAATAGTATTTATTAGTATCCAAAGTTTATCATATAGCTACAAGTATCATCAGAAATTAAATTTTTAGCATTTTAAATTTTTCTTGTTATTGAAGGGTGATGTACAGAGGGGTTACAGTTACATAACTCAGATAATGAGCACATTTCTTTTTAGACAATGTCACCCCTTCCTTCCCTCTTTTTCTCCCAGTTTATCCCTCCCAACCCCCCTTCCTCCACGAATTGTATAGTTCATTTTCACCTAGTGTCTAGTGAGAATCACTGCTGCATTTGTTCACCCTTTGTCCCACCATTTCTGTGTTCACCCTTACCCTCCCCCAAACAGATACAAGACAAAAACAAACACAAGACAAAAGGTACAGAAATCAAAAACAGTGACAAAGGAGAAAAAAAACAACAAGAAAACCAAGAAGCAAAATAACTAAAACCTCTTGTTTTCCTTTCTTGGAGTTCATTTTGTTAAACATCTTTTTTTTTTTTTTTGGTCAGTTGTGGGGTTGAACTCTGGTTTGGGCGCTGTCTCTCAACTCTTCAGCTCAAGGCTAGTACTCTACCACTTGCGCCACACTGCCACTTCCAGTTTTCTGGTAGTTTATTGGAAATAAGACTTTTCTACCCAGGCTGGCCTTGAACCATGATTCTTAGATCTCAGCCTCCTTAGTAGCTAGGATTACAGGCAGGAGTTACCGGTGCCCGGCTTAAACATAATGTTCTAAGCCCATAGCTATTGAATCTTTGTGATCTTCTCCTAAGAATATCCTCCTTCGGTTTCACTACATGAATATCTAGAGTCCTGTAAAATTTATCATGTCCAAGTGTATTTTTTGTCTTTTACCATCTAGTGTCTTTACTTGTAGATTTATAGACACATTCTAGTTACAACAAATGAGGGAAATGATGAAACCTGTGTTTCTTTGGGTCTGGTTTACTTTGCTTAAAATAATTTTTCCAAGTCTTTCCATTTCCTTACAAATAATTGTCCACTATCATTCTTTCTGATGGTAGCATAGAATTCCATTGTGTATATATACCACATTTTCTTGATCCATTTGTCCACTGAGGGACATCTGGGTTAATTCCATGTCTTGACTATGGTAAACAATTCTGCAATGAATATGGTTGTGCTGGTATGTTTGTGGTCTATCGGATAAATGCCCAGGAATGGAATTTCTGGGTCCTAGGGAATCTCTATGTTTAGTATTTTGCTTTCCATAGTGGTTGAACAAGTTTACACTCCCACCAACAGTGTGGTAGCATTCCCTTTTGGCCACATCACCATCAGAATCTGTTCGTTTTCTTAATAATGGCCATTTTTTCTGGAGTGAGGTAGAATCTCAGTGTCATTTTGCTTTGTTGTTTGTTTTTTTTTTTTTATGGCAAGAGATGTTGAACATTTCTTCATGTGTTCATCAGCCATTCTTATTTCATCTTCTGAAAAGTCTCTGCGTCTTTAGCCCATTTATTAATTGGGTTGTTTTGTCTTTGACGGTTGTTGTTTTTGGGGGGGCTTTCATGTTTTGACCTTTAAATATATTTTAGATGTGAGGCCTTTGTCTGATGCATAGCTAGTCAAGATCTTCTCACATTCTGTGGGCTTTCTATTTATTTTGCTAGCTATGTCCTTTTCAATGCAGAAACTCTTCAGTTTGATGCAATCCCATTTATCCTTGATTTGCTGTGATTCTAGATCTTTACTTGCAAATTTTCAACTCATACTTAGGAACCTTAGTGTCTTTCCTACCCCTACTTGTAATGTTTTCATGGTATCTTTGAACCATTTGGAATTGATTCTAGTACATGGTAATATATAAGTATCTATCTTCAGTTTTCTGCATGTGTGTAGCCAATTCTGCCAGCACCATTTGTTGAGGAGGTTATCTGTCATTCCATCCTGAGTTTTTGGCTCTCTTATCAAACATTAGGTGGCTATAGGTCTGTGGGTTCATTTCTGGGTCTTCTATTCCATTGCTCCTCAGACCTATATTTGTGCCAGTGCCAAGCTGGGTTTTTTTTTATTACTATGGCATTGTAATAGAGTTTGAAGTTTGGTACTGATATTCTTCCAATACTGTTCTTCCTGCTAAGGACTGTTTTTGCTTTTTGAGGTCTTTTGTTATTCCATGTGAATTTTTGGATTGCTTTCTTTATATCATTGAAGAATGTTGTTGGAATTTTGATGGGTATTGTATTGATAAATTATTTGAGAATAACAGTCGCATTGCTGATTATAGAGAACAATGATAGTAACTCTTGTTATTCAACATTCCAGTACCAGGAGTACTAAGTCTCAAGGAAAACAATCCATATCAATGTCATACTAATTTCATTCTCTCCTTCTTTCTCTTTCTCCCTTTCTTTCTCTCTCTCTCTCTTTCTTTCTTTCGCCAGTCCTAAGGCTTGAACTTAGGGCCTGTAAACTCTCTTTGTGTTCAAGGCTAGCACTCTACAACTTGAACCACAGCACCATTTCCAGCTTTTTCTGCGTACTTCATTGGAGAAAAGACTCTCACAAACTTTTGTGTCCAGGCTGGTTTGAACCATGATCCTCAGATCTTAGCCTCCTGAGTAGCTAGGATTACAAGTGCGAGCCACCAGTGCCCAGCTTCCATACTGATTTCATACAACAAAAATGAATAATTGAGGAAAAACAACCTTTACTGATCATTTTTCTTTAATTTCCCATACAATTAGTCTTATTTGTATTGCAAAAATAATTTTCTAGCCAGGCACTGGGGGCTCATATGTATTATCCTAGGGATTCAGGAGGCTGAGATCTAATTATCATGGTTCAAAGCTAGCCCAGGCAAGAAAGTTCATGAGACTCTTTTCTCCAATTAATCGCCAGAAAACTGGAAGTGGATCTGTGGCTCAAAGTGGTAGAGTGCTAGTGTTAAACAAAAAAAGCTCAGGGACAGTATCCAGGTCCTGAGTTTAAGACCCTCAAACAACAAAAAAAATCCTATTTATAATTATATAGAGAACACAAACAGGTCAAAATGTTCTGAGATAAAATAGAATCACCATCGTTACCCTCCAGATACAGAAAATCCTGTGCTCTAGCCAGAAGGTGTTACTGTACATTTAGCCCCTGAGCATTGCAATCTTTTTAACTCTGGTCAGACCAGCTGAAACTTGTGTGCAGGGTATTTTCAAGGTTCCTAAATTGTAACTGGAAATGCTAATATTGCTGGCTGTTGAAGGAATTGTAGGGCTTAGGGATGAGTTGGGTACCCAGAAAAGCTCTTTTTCATAATTGAGGGAGAAATAAAAACCATCCATCAGAAACAAAAGCTAAAGGAATTCATAATCACAGAACTGCAGAAGATGCTTAGAAGATTTCTACATGCAGAAGAGGAAGACAAATGAAAAAGAGTATGAGAAAGTGTAAGTATGAGAAAGAATAAATTGCATTAGATGAGTAAAGCAGAAAAGAGGGAATAGGTAAGAGATAAATATCACAAAAATAACAAAATCTAGCCTGGCACTAGTGGCTCATGCCTGTAATCCTAGCTACTCAGGAGTCTGAGATCTGAGGATCATGATTCAAAGCCAGCCTGGGCAGGAAAGTCAGTGATACT
Source organism: Dipodomys ordii (assembly GCF_000151885.1). Classification (NCBI taxonomy): domain Eukaryota; kingdom Metazoa; phylum Chordata; class Mammalia; order Rodentia; family Heteromyidae; genus Dipodomys; species Dipodomys ordii. Next base: position 5,380,538 of record NW_012267221.1, read on the forward strand.
CTTTTATCTCCAATTAACCACCAGAAAGTCAGAAGTGGTGCTGTGGCTCAAATGGTAGAGTGCTAGCTTTCAGCTGAAGAGCTCAGGGACAGCGCCCAGGCCCAGAGTTCAAGACCCATAACCAACAAAAAAATAAAATATAATATAATAACAAAATAACAGGAAATATTACATTCCTTTTGATATTAATATTGAATATTAATGGTCTCAACTCTAATCAAAAGACAGAACTGCAAGCTGGATTAGAAAACAAGACCTGATGATTTGTTGTCTAAAAGACATCTTAGGGGCTGGGAAGGTGGCTCAGTGGTAGAGTGTTGCCTTGCATGCATGAGGCCCTGGGTTTGATTCCTCAGCACCACATAAACAAAAAGAAAAAAGCCAGAAGTGGCACTGTGGCTCAAGTGGTAGAGCACTAGCCTTGAGCTGAAGAGCTGAAGGACAGAGCCCAGGCCCAGAGTTCAGGCCCCATGACTGGACCCCCTCCCCAAAAAAAAGACATCTTGGGGCTGGGAATGTGGTTTAGTGGTAGAGTGCTTGCCTAGCATGCATGAAGTCCTGGGTTCAATTCCACAGTAACACATAAACAGGAAAAGCCAGAAGTGGTGCTGTGATTCAAGTGGCAGAGTGTTAGCCTTGAGCAAAATAAGCTCAGGGACAGTGCCCAGGCCCTAAGTTCAACAACAGAATTGGCAAAAAAAAAAAAGAGAAAAAAAATAGAAAGAAAGAGAGAGAGAGAAAGAGAGATCAAGAGAGAAAAGGAAAGAAAGAAAGAGAGAGAGAGAGAAAGAAAGACAGACATCTCAGACTAGGGATGTGGCTTAGTGGTAGCACATTTGCCTAGCATGCATGAAGCCTTAGGTTCGATTCCTCAGTACCACATGAACAGAAAAAGCCTTAAGTGGCACTGTGGCTCAAGTGGTAGAGTGGTAGCCTTGAGTATAGAGAGGCTCAAGGACAGTGCCCAGGCCCTGAGTTCAAGCTCCAGGACCAGCAGAAAAGTAAAAGATATATATATCTCTGACAAAGACAATCATAAGTTTAGAATTAAAAGATGGAAAAAATTTTCCAAACTAATAGGCCCCCAAAAGTAAGAGTAGCTTTACTTATATCTGACAAGACAGAGGTTAAACTAAAATTAGTCAGAAGAAACTAAGAATGTCACTTCATATTAGAAAAGAGAAAAATCTACTAAGAGAAAATGACAGTCATTATATGCACCAAATGTTGGTATATACCCAAGTTCATTAAACAAATACTTCTGGACATGCAAGCACTGATATACCTCCAACAAAATAACAGTGGGAGAATACAATATTGACTCTCAACAATAAATAGGTCATCCAAACAAAAACACCTCAGAATTAAGTGACACTATAGACACAACAGACATCTACAGACTACTTCCCCAAGCAATCTTACAATAAAATTTCTTCTCAACACTCAGAGAAGTTTGGCCAAAGTAGACCATATTTTAGAATGTAAAGCAAGTCTTTACATTCTTAATAAAGTCTTAATAAAAGCAACCAAAATAACTCCCTATAGTCTATCACGCCATAATAGAATGAGCTAATATTCAATGGCAAAATAAACAAACTCATTACACGGGCACACACACACACACACACAACCGCTATGGAAAATATTAGAGCAAATGGAGACTGAACAACACATTGTTGTGTGACCAGTGAGTCACTGAAGAAATGAGAGGGAAATCAAATGTTTCTAGAGTCTAATGGAGATGAAAGCACAACCTGCCAGGACCTTTGAGATGCAACAAAGGCTGTCCTAGGAGGAAAATTTATAGCTATAAATACCCACATCATTAAAACAAATCGAATAAATGGCCTAAATGCACCTAAATCTCCTGGGGGTATCAAAAACAACAAGCCTAACCCCAAAATAGGAGATGGAAAGAAACAATAATATTAAAGCAAAAATTAATGAAAATGAAACTACAGAACTATACAAAGAATCCTCCTTTTGGTGGCACTAGCTTTGAACTCAGAGCCTCACACTCTCTTGACTTGCTTGCTCAGCTGGTGCTGAGCAAATGGTATACATTTGAGCCACACATTCAGCTCTGGTCTTCTTGATCTGTGGGGAAAAAAAAAATTTAAGCCACTGAAATTGGTTTTTTGCTACATGAAGCCAGAGATGGTTTTATCTGCAGTGCCAGTGACTGAATCCAGGGTCTCTACCACTGAGTATTATTCCCAGCTTGAGACTTGTTTTTAACTGAAACTGTGTCTTTTCTATACTAAAGCATATGGAAATCAACACCCCCCCACACACACATACAAAATAGTGTATATTACTGCTTTGGTTCCATAGGTGGTGCTGTGGATCCTATATTTAGGCAAGACTGACCAGGAAGGGGTAACTGGTGGAAGGTAGAAGGGAAGATTTCTCAGGGACTGGGATTCATAAGACATTTGATTGCTAGGGAACCACTGAAGAGACCAACTCTGAGGAAGCAGACCAAAACACATGTGGGGAAAGACCCACACCCCAAGGAAAAGATTGTTCAAGAAATGGCTAAATCAAGAGACTGACCAACATGGTGTAAAACAAAGTAGATGAGTCTAACAGACCAAATAAATGGAAAGTTGATACCTGGGCCTGCTACTTTTTAGCACTTGACTTGTTCCAATTATTGTACTGCTATTAACCTCAGTTGTCTCTTTTTTATGTTTTGTTTTGTGGGGGGGGAGGGGGGTGTCCTGGGGCTTGAACTAAGCACCTGGGCAACATCCCTGAGCTGCTTTTGCCCAAGGCTAGCTTTCTATCACTTGAGCCGCAGCACTACTTCAGGCTAATTCTGAGTAGTTCATTGGAGATAAAAGTCTCAGGGACTTTCCTGCCCAGGTGGTGTTGAACTGCCATCCTTAGATCTCAGCCTCCAGAGTTGCTAGGATTATAGGCGTGAGCCATCAGCACCCAGCCTCAATTTCTCTTCTATAATTTGGGGAGAAGAAGTATCTGCCTCACAAAATTTAAAGCCTTAACAGATTTATAGCTTTTACAGTTCATTATGTTTGACCCATCTCTCTTTTCACAAAGTCAGATTCAGCACAAAGAGCAAGAAAACATGTTAGAGAAACTGGAAGGCAGCTCAGGTATTTGCTAAGTTCTGGAGACAAAGGTCTGTGAATTCGATAGTTTAGAGAAGCAATCCAATTATTATTTATCTGAAGTCACCTTAAGTAAGCCAAGACTAGCAAGCAAAAACGGCCTCCAAACCTAAGTTAATTTTTTTTTAAATTGTTAATATTCTGAGAGCGTGAGAGAGCATCATGGGTTCCTTCTATGTGCTACTTGCAGTAACTGAATGTTTAAGTGAAGCAAATATTTGTCAAATTGACAGTATGTTAGAACACTAAACATTCTAATGGTTCCTATAATAATATTTACCTGACTTATAAAGTCTTTTTTCAGTTATGATTAAGAACTTTTTTCCAATTATAACTGGAGCTTTTTTACCTTCCACCCAGGAGAAGGTGTAAACTGAATTAAAAGAAAACCTTGAGAGTTTTGAACCAATTTAATATGATATTTCATTACAACCAAAATAAATTACAATCACATTACCTTAGGAGGAAGCAAAATCCAAAGGAGATTTAAGTACTTTAACCCAAGAAGGGAATGTGGATTATACTAATTAAAGTTGATATGATAGGCACATTTAGGAAAAATTGCAAATATTTACATAGAGTAAGAAACATTTCCCAGACCTGGATTTCTGTCTTAAGTTAGATTAATTCATTCCTTAATCCAACAAACAATTAGTGAGAATTTTCCAAGTGCCAAACACAGAACTGGAAGTACCTGAGCTATTATGACAAAACTAAGCAAACAAACTACAATTCCAATATCTATTCTTCTAGTACAATGGATCCTCAAGTCTGGATGCCTAAGAGCCACATAACTGTCTTGTCAAAAGTGCTCACACCTGTAATCCTAGCTACTCAGGAGGCTGAGATCTGAGGACCTCGGTTCAAAGCCAGCCTGGGCAGGAAAGTCTATGAGACTCTTCTCTCCAATTAATTACAAAAAAAAAAGCTAGAAATGGCATTGTGGCTAAAAGTGGTAGAGTGCTAGCCTTGAGTAAAAGCAGCATAACAAAGTTGAAGCCACTGGATGGAGGGGAAAAGCACATGTATGTATGGACTTACCACGGAAGATGGGCAAAAGTTTTTGTTTTCTTGAAGCATTCCAGATGATTCAAGTACAAATGGAATGTAGATCATACCAAAACACATTATTCTACAGCCAGAAATTACAAGCAAGTTAGAAAGCCAAAATACACTCTCTCTTTCTCTCTCTCTCCTAGATAACATAAATATATCTAAGGCAATGCAATATATTTGTTTATTTTACATTTAGAAAGGATACAAAATGTTAATAAAATGTAAATTTAGTTGCAGACAGTGGTAGAAAACCTGCCTAGCAAGTAGGAATTCTTGAGTTCAAATCCTAGTACCATCAAAAAGAAAGGAAGAAAACTAGGTGGTTCAGGCTGTATTCATACTCAGGAGGCTGAAATCTGAGGTTCAATGGTCAAAGCTAGCTCAGGCAGATAAATCCTGAAGACTCCTATCGCTAACTATTGGGGCGGGGAAGGGCAGTATCCAGACATAGAGGCGTGTGCTAGACTACCAGCATTGAGGAGAAATTCCAGGCCAGAGTACAAGGGCCCCCATGTTCAAACTGCAACACTTCACAGGAAAGGAAAAAAGAAGAAGAAAGAGAGAGAGGAAAGAAAAGAAAAGAATGAAAGAGAAAGAAAGAGATGGGGAGGGAGGGAGAAAGGGAAGGACTAAGGGAAGAAAGAAGGAAGGAAGGGAGGGAGGGAGGGAAAAGGAAGGGAAGAGGGAGGAAGGCAGCCAACAAAGGAAAGTGTTTAGTCACAAAAGACTTTTCTGAATATTCGTTTGTAAGATCTTTGTTGAGCAGGATCCTAAGGGATGGGCAGGAGACAGCCACATCTGGAAAGAGGAATTAGATGGTCTTGTGAAGAAGAGAAATTCAGTGCAAGGTCTTGCATTCTGGTGAGTTAGCTCTGACTCAACTGGAGATCGAGACAGCAATAGATATGATTAGAATATGAGTGATTCCTTATCCTGGAGCATTCATTTGTGATGTTCTTGAGAAGAGTTTCAAAGCAGGAAGCTTTACCTATAATCTAGACCATGGCCTGCAACATGTGAGAACAAGAAAGAAAAAATAAAAGAAAGACAGAGAGAGGGGTTAAACAAAAATGCAAGATATGAATTTTGGTAAATGAAAGGAGAATAATGGATACCATTATTAGATCAGAGAGTTACAGAGCTACTGACGATGCCTGAACCTAAGGATTCAGGATAATGGACCAGTATAAAAAGTATCACAGAAGTCAAGAATTTAGACTAAGCCAGTTTGAGATGCCAGTGTACTTGTTTGTAAGGAAGCTGTGATCACAGACAATTAGAGCTACACAAGTAAAATATCCCAATGAGAAAATATAATAATTCTACAAGTGAGGGGAAAAGTAATGATTGTGACTATAAGCAGAAGGTCACAAGAGCCAAGGGCTGAGAATTCCTGATCAAATGTGTAGAGAGAAGCCTGGTGGTGGCATACTTAGCTTTTCTGTTGAGATGGAGAGTCTCAAAGTTTTTTCCCTAGCTGGCTTTCAACTGTGATCAAAGTAATCCTGAGTAGCTAAGACTGTTTGAGCCACTGTGCCCAGCATGAACACCAACTTTAATCATTGTCAGTCTAATGGACACTAGAGGAAAATGCACACATTCATTCATTTTCTCTCTCTCTCCTTCCTCTCTCTCTCTCTCTCATACACACACACAAACTAGCTTATTTGTTTTTTTTCTTGGATTTCAATTCATTATTCTGAATGACTTCATTAAAGATCTTAACACCTTCCAGTTCGTAAAAGTCATAAGAACAAAGTAAGGAGCCAATGAGAACTGGAGCTAAGGGAGGTCTGTCTGGCCTCTGTGCTCAGCACTTTTCTAATAGAGGTGCATAAGGTTATTAGAGTTTGACTCTCTGGAAGGAAGATGAGGTCTGCAGGTGTTTGTGATTAGTGATTAGAGAGTAGGCAAATGGCTTGACGCTTTGAGGGAGCTTTTTTAGTTGTACTAATTAACTGTCCAACCCTTTCCTTCTTCCACCAGTGAATTTTTCTTTGATCATAATTGTGCATGGAAAATAATTACAAGAAGAATGATATAATGTAATGAAATGTTTGTTAGTAAAAGTAAAGTGATAGATCAAAATGGTCTCAGTAATATTCAGTAGCCCTGGCCAATCTAATTTCTTCTATGCAGACTGTAATCTTCAGCATCAATTCAGCCTATTTTCTAAATGTAAATATGATTTGGAGTGAGGCAAGAAGGGACTCGCATAACCAAAATCCTACCTTAAACTTAGGACACTTATCAAAGCGTCCCCTTGCCCAGTAATTATGTAACTGGACAACCTGAATAACTAAACCAATGATCAATAGTGCTTTTTATTCTCTTCCAAAATGTAAAATCATAACAGATGCAAACAGAAAGGACTGGTGCATTAAAAATAATTTAAAAATATATAAGTATATTTAAAGAGGAACAACCCTTCTAATTGAAATAATAGCTAATTTGCTTTTTATAATGGCACATATATGTAATTGTTCAATGGCTTTAAAATAACTTGGCATTGTTCCTTAAATTGAAGCATTATTACTTAATTGCAGCTGAGTCATTTCCCCAGTCCCAAGCAATTAATCACAGTTTCCTACACTTGCCTGAAATAGGAACCACTCGGGATTTTTGTTAAACATACAGCTTCTGGGGCTCACTTCAGACCTAAGGAATCAGTTTCCAAGGAAGTCATATGGGAATCTATATGTTCCAAATAGGTCCTAGGGAGAGCTTATTATCAGACTAGTCTAGAAAATTCTATTTGGATTGCTTTGATAGTGACATTAATATCTTTATTACCATTATATTCAGTGGCCAGAACAGAGCTTCATCATTGCAACAACCAGGACCTTAGAAGTCGCTCCTGGCCTACAACCAGTGCTTTACTTTGTGTCAGTGTATCTTCCTGTTATCTGAACTAAGTCCTTGTATTTATTTATTCTCCCTTTTCCTAGGGAGGTACTGCAGAACATTTCAGTTGCTCAGTACTATGCCTAAGATTCAATTAGTGATAGCCTGACCGAAGAACAGGAGGAGGAAAAATGTCTTGCTGAACAGCTACCATGTCTTAGTCATGATCTTGATGGTTGGTTTAGGGAAGTTAGTTCCCTTCATCTTGGTAATCAGCTGATGATTAAAAGTGCTTATTTCATGTTCATCATCCCTGGTGGTGAAGGAAATGCAAATAAAGACAACCCTGAGATACCACCTTACCCCAGTCAGAATGTCCCACATCCACAAATCAGCCAACGACAAATGCTGGAGGGGCTGTGGAGAAAGAGGAACCCTATTACACTGCTGGTGGGAATGTACACTTATACAACCACTTTGGCAAGCAGTCTGGAGGGTCCTTAGAAAGCTAAAGATTGACCTCCCTTACAACCCAGTCATACCACTTCTAGGCATCTACCCTGAACAACAGGAACCAATATACAAGGACACGTGCACCTCCATGTTTATATGTTTATTGCAGCACTCTTCACAATAGCTAGGATATGGAAACAACCCAGATGCCCGACCACAGATGAATGGATCCAAAAATTGTGGTATCTATACACAATGGAATATTATGTAGCCATTAGAAATGACAAAATAATGGCATTTGCAGGAAATGGATGGAGCTAGAAGAAATCATGTTGAGTGAGGTAAGCCAAGAGCAAAGAGACAAACGGTACATGGTCTCCCTGATAAGTGGATGCTAAATCCAAAATGTTAGGTGATATGACAAAACTAACAGGACTTAAGAAACAAAGAACTCCCACTCATCTGGTCGAACCTCTACTAAATATCCCCATGCTGTTGATCACATGTATGGTGTATGACATGTGTACACCGTTATATGTTATAGACTGTGATAGACAATTTGCTCCAGGAAAGTTAGAATGAACTTGTGTCTTTAAATGAGCATCATTATTCCACAATACTGTGAAATTTGGGAAATTATGTAATCACTTAATCACAATAAAAAAAAAAGAACTCCGGGGAAGGTAGGGAGGGAAGGGATGGTAGGGGGAAAACAATGGAGGGGGTAACAATGCTCAATAGGAAGTGTACTCATTACCTTACTCATGTAACTGTAACCCTCTGTATAGTATCTTTACAATAAAAAAATAAGTGCTTATTTCAGTTTTATAAATAAAGAACCTGAGGTATAAAAAGCTTTGGTTCTCATGGCTCCATGCCTGTAATCCTAGCTACTCAGGAGCCTGAGATCAGAATATTGCAGTTCAAAGTCAGCCTGAGCAGGAAAGTTGGTGACATTCTTATTTCCAATTAACACACACACACACACACACACACACACACACACAATTAACCAAGTTTTCCAAAATCATTCAGAACACAAGAGAGACAGTGGTCCAATCCACCAAATTCACATTTTCCTTTACTACTAACCCCCAGGATGTAAACTGCAAGTCAAGGAGCTCTAATTTACTAGATAGCCCACTCCCAGCTTCTATCACTCGGTTTAGGAACTGGATGATTACAGTTAACAATAAAAAACAAAGACTATGCTGCAGAGCACTAGTGGTTTACTCCTGTAATCATAGCTACTCAAGAGGCTAAGATCTGAGGATCATGGTTTGAAGCCAGCCCAAGAAGGAGTCTGTGAGACTCTGACCTCCAATTAACCACCAGAAAACTGGAGGTGGCATTGGAGCTCAAAGTGGTAGAGCGCTAGTCTTGAGCAAAGGAGCTCAGGGACAAGCCCAGACCCTGAGTTCAAGCCCCACAACTGACCAAACAAACAAAATCAACAACAACAACAAAAAAACTAGGTTGAAAATGAGGAAAGGGGTAACATTCTCAAAAAAAAAAAATGTACTCTTTACTGGACTTATGTAACAGTAACTGCCCTGTACATCATCTTTTTTGTTGTTTTGTTGGTCGTGGGGCTTGAACTCAGCTCAAGACTAGCCTCTACAACTTGAGTCACAGCACCACTTCCAGTTTCCTGGTGGTTTATTGGAGATAAGAGTCTCACAGACTTTCCTGCCTGGGCTGGGTTTGAACTGGGATCCTCAGATCTCAGCCTCCTGAGTAGCTAGGATTACAGGTGTGGGCCACCGGCACCCGGCTATCTTTATAATAACAATTAAAATTTTTTAAAGAGCAATTTATCATATATTGAGTTAAGCCAGAGAGAAGGAAAAAGGATAGGAGGGCTCAGAAAATCTGATTAAGTTTTGTAGGAGGGCAAGCACTCCCTACCCCACCCCCACCCCAGCAAGGATGAGAAAGGAATCTACAATTGTCTTCTAAAACTTGACTCTCTGCAAGAATAATTGAGAGAAGTAAAATAGTAAATCCAATTGTGCAATATGAATAACAGTAATTGGTGGAAATGCATTTTCCTCCAAAGCCTTCTCTATCACTGCTGTGTAGTTTATTGTAGTTGAAGTGGTTGAAGTTAGAAACAAAAATGTCCCCTTTGAGCTTCCTTCCTTGTTTTGTTTCTTTTAAGTTGGAAACTATTGCCAGGTGCCAGATGGACAGCCTTGGAGATGTCAGGTTCTGTATTTATCCTCAAAGGAAGCCAGGTGCAGATGGGCATCCTGGGCTTTTCCCACTCAGCTGAGGAACTAGATGATCATAGTTAACATTAAACTGGGAAATTACAGGACTCACTGAAATTAAACAGAGCAAATACTCCAAGTCTGCAGGTTATTTCATTGTTATTTTTATTGTTGATATCAAAGGCTATAAAATACTATTGTCCAATTTTTTTTTTTTGGCCAGGCCTGGGGCTTGAACTCAGGTCTTAAGCTCTGTCCCTGAGCTTTTTTACTCAAAGCTAGTGCTCTACCACTTGCACAGAGCGCCACTGCCAGTATTTTTTTGGTGCTTAATTGGAGATAAGGGTCTCACATATTTTCCTCTGTGGGCTAGCCTTAAACCATAATATTCAGATCTCAGCCTCCTGAGTAGCTAGGATTCTAGACATGAGCTACTATATACCCAGTTTCTTAACCTCCTCTTTTAAAACAATTTTAGTGAGTTTCATTATTCCATTTTTAACCACATTCATATGAAATACTTAATCATATCTTTCTCTTTATCCTTCCATTCTTGTTCTCTGTATTTTATAATATCCCATTGTTGCTTGTTTATTATTTGTTTTTGTACAAATATAGCACCCAGAGCAGCTCAAATTACTTCTAGAATATGGCTAATTACAATGTAGGTACCCTGTCTGAAACCCTCAAATTTTCACTCATGTTGCCTTCTTTACCATTTAATTTTAATTATTAATGTGCAGTTATTTTTAAAGAATATCCAAGACATTCTTTTTATAATATAATACATATTTACAAATGTATATTAAACTTATCTAATCAATATTAAGCTTTTGTAGTTATTTCTAGATTTTTTTTTCATGGGAGACTCAGCATATGGTAACGTGAGGTGGTGTGCTCTGTGGAGCCTTAGCAACTTGATATCTCAGAAACACGAGTGAGATAATAGGTATGGGGGGGGGGAGTTGTGTCTGTGATGCTGATCAACTTCAGGGCCTTGTACAAGGTAGGCAAGTGATCTTCCATTTACCTACAACTCAAGGATGAGTTAAGATTTTGGTTTTTTTTGCCAGTCCAGAGACTTGAACTCTGGGCCTGAACTTCTTTTGATCATGGTTAGCACTCTACCCCTTGAGCCACAGAGCCACTTCTGGCTTTTTCTGTTTATGTGGTATTGAGGAATCAAACCCAGGCTTCATGCACGCTAGGCAAGCACTCTACCACTAAGCCACATCCCCAGACCCAATGAGTTAAGATTTTTAAATTAATAAATAGTTAATGAGCAATCTTGCAGAGGCTGGAGACTCCTCACAGTGTTTAAACTATAAAAGTGGCATTGTTTAGGTAAGATACATTAGTTAAGATACTTTAATTAAAAGTTCATGACTACTAAAACCAACAAAAAAGAAGCAGATAGTAAATGTCTATCAAGATGAACCAAGAGCTGGGAACTGGGAGCTCACACCTGTAATCCTAGCTACTCAGTGGGCTGGGATCTGAGGAATTCAGACTGTGAGATTTTTATCTCCAATTAAATCGCAGAAAAAGTGCAAGTGATGCTGTGGTTCAAGTGGTAGAGTACTAGCTAGCCTTGTGCAAAAGAAGCCCAGGCCCAGAGCTCAAGCCTGGGGGGAGGGAGGGAAGATAAGCAGAGTATATGTTTAACTTGTCTCTCTTGTAAGCCTTTTGAAATAAATCTAAAATAATAATAATAAAATGAAATGATAACTACAACTGAAGAATGGAAGAGGAGAATAAGCATCAGGTGTCATACTTGGGAAGTAAAGGCAAATGAATGAATGGCCTGGGCTATGTGGGTGTTACCTGAAAGGATCTATCACATCCTTCCCAGGCAGGCAGGCATAGGAGAAAGGTTATTACAAGGTTTATTAGAGGAGCAGTACTTTCCCCAGAGAGGGAGCACATGGCACCCTCCACTAACCAGGTAGCCGCAGGGTCTGGGGGGTAGAAAGTGCGTTAGCTGGGAGCTCAGGTGGGTCTGGGCGGGGCCAGCTGTATGGTGGGGAACTCCAGGATTGGGAGGAGCTCAGGTCTGGGTGGAGCTGCAGACCAAAGGTGGGCATAATGCTTACAATACCTCTGTCTCTGAGAGAGACAGAGACAGAGAAAGAGAGAGACACAGAGACAGAGACACGGAAAAGAGAGAGACGGAGATACAGAGACAGGGAAGACAGACAGAGAGAATATAAATTTGAAGAGAGAGATCATATGAATTTGGGAAAGAAAGCTTTTCTGTCAGAGGGTCTTCAACTAGAACATCTAGCAGAATATCATTAATGAAATTTAAATTGCAATGAAGAAGGAAATCAGTAGATCCGACAGGTCTAGAGCATTTCTGTAACAGAAGAGAATCAAACCGAATGCAGCAAAGAGATAATGATATACAAAATATGAAAGAATAGTTAAGAGACCATAGATAGAACAAATGTCAGTATGTGTGCAAATTTTAAGAGGAGGCAAGAGAATGGGAGGATACAAGAAGGGAAGGGAGGAGAGGGGAGGGGAATAGACAATGAGGAACAGACAATAATTTAAAAGACAATGACTAAGATTTTCCCAGAACTGGAAGAAAAAAAAAAACTTGTCTTTTAAATGAGGAAGCAAACCAAGTCCTGAGCAGAAGAGTAAGTTTAGAAAGAACAAGTTGACGTAACAAAATTGCAGAAAAATTAAAGGAAAAGAAAAAGTAACACTGGGCTTTTTCATCTCCAACAATACGCATCAGGAAACATAATGTCTTACGAATGTGAAGCCAGCTGGGTGCTGGTGGCTCACGCCTGTAATCCTAGCTACTCAGGAGGCTGAGATCTGAGGATCGAGGTTCAAAGCCAGCCCCGGCAGGAGAGACCGTGAGACTCCTATCTCCAATAAACCACCAGAAAACCGGAAGTGGCGCTGTAGCTCAAGTGGTAGAGCGCTCGCCTTGAGCTGAAGAGCTGAAGGACAGCGCCCAGGCCCAGAGTTCAAGCCCCAGGACTGACAAAAAAAAAAGAATGTGAAGCCACACCATGTGCCAGTGACCTAGGACTCTAATCCTACCTACTAAAGAGTCTGAGATTTGAGAATCAGGGTTCAAAGCCAAACAGATCAGGAAAGCCTATGATGCTCTGATCTCTAATAAACTACCAAAAAAAAAAAAAAAAAGCTGGAAGTAGAGCTGTCTTCAGGGGGAAAAAAATGCTGAGGAACAGCTCCTAGGCCCTGAGTTCAAACAAGTCCCAGGACCTGCAAAAAATAATAATAACAATAAAGTGAAGGGAAAAGAGCTTTGACTCAAAAATGACATCATCAAATAAACTATATTCAAGACTAAAGATTTAAAAATAATATGGCTTTGGGATCACAAACTTATTGTAAGAGTCACTACAAAATGTACTTCCCAAGAAAGAAAAAAGAAATAAAAATTAAAAAGCAGTATAAAAATGGAAGGAATTGGTAAACAAATTTGGTAACTCTAGGTAAGGAATGACAATGCTTATATTGCAGCTATCAATGGCCAATGTGAACAGGGCTTAAAATCCCAGAGGAATTAGAATAGCATTAACATGGAAATTAGGATAGGAGAGACTTGAGTTAATTAAGGTCCCACTTAAAATATTGGAAATAAATCTGCATTACCCAAAGTCCTCCAAGTTAAATATTAATGTTATCTATAAAAAGACAATCTCAAAATCTTCACCAGCAATACATTTGACAAAGACCAAGTATCCAAAATTTACAAGCTCAAAAAACGACCCCCCCAAAAAACCCTAATAAATCAATCAATAAATGGGCCAAAGAGTTCAAGAAAGACTTCTCAGAACAATGGCAAATAGATATATAAGGATATGATGAACATTGCTGGCCCTAAAATAAGTGCAAATCAAATCAACTCACCCTAGTTAGATTGGCCAACATCAAGAATCCAAACAACAAATGGTGCATGGGCTGTTGAGGAAAAGGAACCCTATTGCACTGTTGGAGGGATGTAAATTAGTACAACCACGCTGGAAGGAACACTAAGTATAGATCTTGCCTATGACCTAGCAGTACCAGCATCTACCCAGAGCTTTACATGTAAGTCAGGATACCATAAAGACACTTGCACATGCATGTTCATTGCTGCACTATTATATGTCATCTGCAGGGAAATGGATAGACCTAAAACAAATTATGTTAAGCAAGGTAAGCAGAGAGAAAAATGGCATATGTTTTCTCCCATATGTGGAAGCTAGATCTAAAATATAACTGGACCTCATAACCTGGGCATTCACACACACTGAGACTAAAAGAGGATATCCTTAGGAGCCCCAAAGTATAACTTTTCTGATTATTTAAAATACTATTTGTATTAACAAACTCCAGAAAATGGAAACTTGGGTTTTGTTGTTGTTGTCATTGTTGTTGATGGTGGTGGTATTTGTTTTTGCTTTGGGTTTATTTTTCTTCTGGGGGGGGTGGGTAAAAGCAGGGCAGAAAGAGATGGATGCTATCATGCTATTCAGTATACACTATGTGGAAAATAACCTATGTAAGGGCTGGGAGTACTTGCCTAGCATGCATGAAGCAAGCCCTGGGTTCAATTCCTCAGTACCACATAAACAGAAAAAGTCGAAGTGGCAATATGACTCAAAGTAGTAGAGTGCTAGCCTTGAGCAAAAAGAAGCTCAGGGATAGTTCCCAGGCCCTGAGTTCAAGCCCCAGGACTGGCAAAAATAATAAATAAATAACCTATGTAATTTGTGGGCAGGGATGAGAATGTACTCATTACCTAATTTATGAAATGGTAGCCCCTTTGCACAACACCTTAATAATAACAATAAAATTGTACTTAAAAAAAGAGACACTCTCAGAAATATCTAGAATAAACAGATGGAACAAATATCCAGGCACTATGACCCACAGTCTTTCCCATTAAATTTGATGTTGGCCTTGGTTTCTTCTTCTTCTTCTTCTTCTTCTTCTTCTTCTTCTTCTTCTTCTTCTTCTTCTTCTCCTTCT
>NW_012267221.1:5395288-5405733 GCF_000151885.1 Dipodomys ordii
CTCCTCCTCCTCCTCCTCCTCCACCTCCTCCTTCTCCTCCTTCTCCTTCTTCTCTTTCTCTCCCTCCCTCCCTTCCTTCCTTCCTCCCTCTCTCTCTTTCTTTCTCTCTTTCTCTTCCTTCCTTCCTTCCTTCTTTTTATTCTGTAGATGACTTTTCATGGACCTGAGAAAATTTCTTTTATCCCTAGTCATCTGAGCATTTTTCATCAGGAATGAAGAGTAAATGTTTGTCACTTTACCTCTATATACTGAAATCATCTCATGTGTTTTTGTCTTAGCTTGTTAACTTGGTGAATTACATTGATTTCCTTTTTTGAGGGGGGACTTGAACTCTGGATCTTGAGGCTTTTTTTTTTTGGCTTTCTTGCTCATGGCTGCTGCTCTAATTACATAAATTTCCCAAATTTCACAATATTGTAGCATAATGATACTTAAAGTTACAAACACATTTTAACCTTCACAAGGCAAATTGTCACTATCTTGGTCTATAAAGTTTGTGAATTCTACAAGCTTTGACAATACAACTATTTCTTCTGCATTGGGTGATATGTACATTTCTTTCCTTTTGCTTAGTGTTAGCTGTTCCCTCCTTCCCTCTCATTCCCTCCCTCCCATCACTGCCCTTGAGTTGCTTAGTTCATTTTCATCAATGACCAGTGCAGCTGATGGGCCCCTCTGTCGTATTTTTTTCCCCTGCTTCCCTCTGTTTCTGTGCCCTCCTCCTAGCTTCCCTCAGATGTGCACATATATATGCCATACATGAGGTCAAGAACATGGAGTCATGTATAAATTATATGACAAACTAAGTAGATGTCCTTTGTTTCTTGAGTCCTGTTTACTTTGTCATCTCTCCTTGCATTTTGGATTTAACATCCACATATCAGGTAGACCATGTGCCGTTTGTCTCTCTGATCTTGGCTTACCTTGCTAAAAATGATTTGTTCTAGTTCCATCCATTTCCCTGAGAATACCATTATTTTGTCTTTTCTAATGATTGCATAGTATTCCATTGTATATAGGTACCACAATTTTTTTGATCCATTCATCTGTAATGGGGCATCTGAGTTGTTTCCATATCTTGGCTATTATGAATAGTGCAACAATGAACATGGAGGTGCATGTGTCCTTGTATCCTGGCTCCTATTGCTCCTAGATCCTAGGAGTGGTATGGCTGGGTTATAGGATCATATTTAGCTTTCTGAGGTGCCTCCAGACTGCTTTGCAAAGTGGTTGTATTAGTGTACATTCCCACCAGCAATGCAATAGGGTTCCTCTTTCTTTGCATCCCTGCTAGCATTTGTTGTTGTCCAGCCTTGACTTTTTTGCTGGTTAATTAGTGATGAAGTCTCACAAGCTTTTCTGCCTAAGCTGGCTGTGAATCTCAATCTTTTGAATTTCAACTTCCTGACTAGATAAGGTAACCTAACTAACCTTGCATTTCTGTGATAAATTCTATTTTGTCATGATGAATGATGATGAATGATCCTCTCTATACATTGTTGCATTGTATTCGTTAAAAGTTTTTTCTAAGAATTGTATGCTGGCTTTATATTTGTATGTATGTATATATGTATGTATGTATGTATGTAATATTTTTGGCAGGTCTTAGTACCATAATGGGAGATGTTCACATACTTTCAGTTCTCTGAAAGTGTGTAGAACTGGGCCTGTGGTTTTCTTTGTGGGAGGTTTTAACTATAGATGGAATTCCATTCCAATAAATAATATGGCTGTTTAGGTTATCTGTTGCTTCTTGAATCAGCTTTGGCTGTTTTGTTTTTCAGAGTAAATACATCTGTTTCATTCACATCACAGACTTTATTTACAGAAAGTTGTTCAAAACGTAAGAGCTGCTTCAAAGCTGTTTTCTGCAGGAGAGCAGTGACTCCTTATTCTGGCCTATGAATGAACAGGGAGCAGGATAAAGGCTGAGCATCCCTCCTCTTCTCCTCCATCTTGTAGCTATGTCCTTTGTCTTTTGTCACTGCCCTTTGCAAACCATTTGGAAGCCAAGTACACTGGAGACCCTACCACCTTCCAAGAGTCAATGACTCTCATTGTAACCAGGCTCCACCTGACCAATCCAGGACAGTGGCTTGTCACACCACCTTTGATCCCACTTTTGGCTGCCTCTGACTACATCCAAACATATTTGTGATTTGGGGCTGTTTTAACTAGGCATACATTCTCACCTCCCTCAATTCTCCTTAGTTAATCTAAAGCAAATGTTTGTGAAGTAAGGAGGCCAGGTCTGACCAGCGCCATATTGGACCCAAGGTGGATGATAGGGTCTGACATCTTGTCTTCATGCTGGGGGAAGGAACCCCCCCCTTCCCCAATCACCTGCCTATTACCTACCTGCAGGTAATGGGCTTGCTCGGACCCCTGGAGGCAGGGGCAGGCACTTGGCTGATAGGTTACTGAATCTGTCAGTCTAGTGCCTGGGACTGGGAATTTCCTGAGGATCTACCCCCTGCACCTACCTATTTTAGTCCCAGACCAGCCTAGCGGCTGAACTCCATGCCACGTGTGTCTCCCTTGACTGCGTCCTGTATCCTGTCTCCTGGCTTGTCTTCAGTCATCATGGAGTCCCAATTCAGCTCTCCATTGGAGCTGAATTGGCTTGTTGGTATTGTTCTTGTTATTTCTTTCCTCTTTAGCATGTTTCCTAGCTGGGTTATGCATGCTGCAGTCCTTTGTAATAACTGGCGGCCTGCAGCCAGTTGACTGTATAATAAAAGACTCCAATATTCTATAATTTAAAATGTGGCTTCTGGGATGATTTACCTTACAATATTTGTATGGGGAAAATGGCTAAAGAAGTATGGATGGATGTACATGTGTGCTGTCTTCCTGTGGCATGCCTACCTGTGTAACACAAATCTTCTTTCTCTGAAATTCACTATGTCTTTTTATTTGGTATCTAAGGTCCAGTGGCCGGCCATACTTGACATGTGGAACTTCTGAAGTTTGGGCCTGGAGTTGAAAACTCTGATTTCAAAAATATTCCCTGAGTATCTTTTCAGTATTGTCAGATTTTTTGTTTGTTTGTTTGTTGTTGTTGTTGGTTATGGGTCTTGAACTATGGGCCTGGGTGTTGTCCCTCAGATCTTTAGCTCAAAGTGAGCACTCTACGACTTGAGCCATAGTACCACTTCCAGTTTTCTGGTGGTTAATTGAAGATAAGAGTTTCAGAGGGCTGGGAAGGTGGCTCAGTGGTAGAGTGCTTGCCTTGCATGCATGAGGCCCTGGGTTCAATTCCTCAGCACCACATACACAGAAAAAGCTGGAAGTGGTGCTGTGGCTTAAGTGGTAGAGTGCTAGCCTTGAGCTGAAAAGCTGAGGGACAGTGCCCAGGCCCAGAGTTCAGGCCCCCAGACTGACCAAAAAAAAAAAAAAGTCCTACAGACTTTCTTGCCTAGGCTGGCTTTGAATCATGATCCTCAGATCTCAGCCTCCTGAGTAGCTAGGATTACAGTTGTGACCACCAGCATTGGCAATTGTCAGAATTTATAGTGATATCAACTGTCATTTGTGATGGATATTTGTTATTTGTCTCTTTTCTCTTTTTTTCCTGGCAAGTTTTTATGAAAGGCTTATCAATTTTATTAATCTCAAGTAATTAATTATTGATTTAATCAATTTCCTTAGCATTTTTATTTTCTATTTCATTGATTTCTGTTCTAGTCTTTATTATTCCTTTCTTCTGTCTAGCTTTTTTTTTAGTTTTTTAAAAAACATTTTCTTACTTTTTTTTTTTTTTTTTAAATGTGTGCCAGTACTGGGGCTTGAACATAAGGCCTGGCTCTTTCTCTTAGCTTCTTCATTCATGGCTGGTGCTCTGCCACTGAGCCATAGCTCTACTTCTGGCTGTTTTGGTAGTTAATTGGAGATAAGAAGTTATACAAACTTTCTTGCCCAAGCTGGCTTCAAATTGCAATTCTCAGATCTCAACGTTCAGAGTTGGTAGGATTATAAGAGTGAGCCACCACCTAATTTTTTTTTTTTTCAGTGTGGGGCCTGAACTCTGGGCCTGGGCACTATCCCTCAGCTCTTCAGCTTGAGGCTAGTGCTCTACCACTTAAGCTACAGCATCATTTTCGGCTTTTTCTGCTGGAAATTGAGGAATTGAACTCAGGGCCTTATGCATGCAAGGCTCTACCACTGAGCCACCTTCCCAGCCCCCACCTGACTGATTTTTGTTTTTAAATATAAAGGCATTTAGAATTCTAATTTTCTTCCTGTTTACTTTTTTCCCCAGCTGATTGCATTCCAAAGATTTTTAAGATGTATTTTAATTTTCATTGAGTTCATAATACGTTCTAAATTCCATCTTAAGTATTTTAATTGGCCCATGGTCTTTTGGAAATAAGTTATTTAGTTCTCAGATATTTGAGGTATGTTTCTGTTTGTAATTTCTGACAATTCTCTTGTAAGAATATATACTTGGTATATTTGAGCCTATACCAACTTATTCAGAATTTTTTGTAGCCTAGAATATGGTCTATATGGTAAACATTGCTTGTGCATTTGAAAAGTTAAGTGTTCTGTTGTTGTTGGGTGAGATAGCTATCAATTCCACCAAGTTGCTTATAACACTACAATTTTTTCCATCCTTACTGACTTCCTGTTTATTCTAACAAACAAGAAAACTTGTTGAAGTCTCTGACTATGATTGTGCATTCTTATGTTTTTCCTTAAAGCTCATGTTGTTTGAAGCATGCTGCGGTTTATGAGTTCCCGCCCATATTATAATGATCAGCTGTTTTTCCCCTTACATGTGTAACACTGACTTGCACTCCACTAACCCTGCAATGACAGTGCCTGCAGGTCTCTGGAGATCTCCCTCCCTTCCTTGCAGAGCTCTGTATTTTGGGACTCTGTCCTGAGGACAGCTCCTTGAGTTGGCTGGACTCCCAGACTCGGACTGGCTTCCCTACCTTTGCACTGTGGTCAGGTAACTTTCGCTAGACACTAAAATGGAATAATCCAAAGGCTCCTTTCCATTGTTTCTCATTTCTTATGGTTACAGTCTTCAGGGTCATTGTTACATATGTGGTCAGATTTTCTTTTTTCAATTAGATTGAAGTGGAAAGGTGAATTTGGTTCTCATTCTACACTGATCACAAGTAGAGGTCTCATTTATGTTTCCTATGTAAAAAACATGTAGAGAAGCATAAAATACAGATGAAAACCATCTAGAAACAATGTTGTCTACCCATTAAAGAATTAAAAAGCAGATAAGTATTTAAGGTAAACAGTAAGTTTATTTGAAAGTGAAAGGAAATCTGTGAAAGAAAGTAGCAGAATCTCTCCATCAGAACTCTATTCTGGAATTCTCTTGGAGGGCAGTTTTTACAGTATGGTGTTACTGTCATATCCCTTCCCCTAAGCTTTTTACTGATTGCTTGATAGGGTGTATATGTGCCATCCTGGTTCTTTCTTTATTTTCTCTCTTTTGGTTGGTCGTGGGGCTTGAACTCTGGGCCTGGGTGTTATCCCTCAGCTCTTCAACTCAAGGCAAGCGCTCTAACGCTTGAGCCACAGCCCCACTTCCAATTTTCTAGTGGTTTATTGGAGATAAGAGTCTCCCGGACTTTCCTGCCTGGGCTGGCTTTGAACCACAATCCTCTGATCTCAGCCTCCTCAGTAACTCGGGTTACAGGTGTGAGCCACTGGCCCTGACCCATCCTGCTTCTTTTCATTGCTTGAACAGAAACCCAGGGCATTCTGAAAGAAGAACTTGAGCAGGAGCCAAGGCACTATAGGAACAAGAAATACCATGATAGGGTCTCCCTGATAAGTGAATGTTAAATCCAAAATGTAAGGTGATACAAAAAAATTATCAAGACTTAAGAAACAAAGGACTTCCACTCATCTGGTCGAATCACTACTAAAAATAACCCCATGCTGCTGATCACATATATAGTATATATGTGCACATCAGAGGGAAACCAGGAGGACAACACAGAACTAGAGGCAAACAGGGAAAAACATACAACAGCGGGACCCATCAGCTGCACTGGACATTGATCAAAATGAACTAAGCAACTCAATGGCAGCGATGGGAAGGAGGGAACAAGTGGGAAAGAAGGAACAGCTGATGCTATGCAAAACAAAAGAAATGTACATACCATCCAATGTGGAAGAAATAACTGTATTGCAAAGCTCATAGAACTCATAAATGCTATAGACCATGATAGACAATTTGCCCCATGGAGGTTAGAATGTGTTTGTGACTTTAACTAAGCATCACTATCCCACAATACTGTGAAATTTGGGAAATTATGTAATTACTTAATCGCAATAAAGAATTTGAAGAAAAAAAAAAAAGAAATACCTTGACAGGATACATTGTTATTGGCCATGTGTTATATCCACCATCTTCTATCCTCTCTGCCTAATACTTCCCCTACTTTCTCTCTCTCTCACATGGAATGTACTTATTTCATAAATGCTAATAATTCCAGAGAACTACTTTTTAAAGGTGAGGCAGGATGTTGGTTTATGAATCAAAATCTACATCCCAAGTCTGACATATGAATTAGAAAGTAATTATTTAACTTTTTCAAGTCTGAGATTGCCCATCATTATTTTTGTTTTGTTTTGTTTTTTTTGGTCGTGGGTCCTGAACTCTGGGCCTGGGTGCTGTCCCTCAGCTCTTCAGCTCAAAGCTAGCTCTCTATCACTTGAACCACAGCGCCACTTCTGGCTTTTTCTGCTTATGTGGTGCTGAGGAATCAAACCCAGGGCTTCATGCATGCAAGGCAAGCGCTCTACCACTGAGCCACCTTCCCAGCCCCTGCCCATCATTATTTTGCAAGGAAAAGTAAGACAAAGTAAATAGAAATATTTTATAAAATGGAAGTCATATGAAATGTAAAGTAGGATTTCAGTACACAAAACATGGGAGAAGGGTTGAAAGATGTTGGCTTTCATTGTTAATTCCTTTTTCTTTTCTTTTTTTCCTTGCAGCTAGAGATAGTCACGTTATTGAGTAATGGGAAGTTTGCTACTTGGTATATCTGAACCAACCTTTGCTTTCCTCATGAAAATGGGCTTAACCATCATTGTTCTTTTCCCAATACTTTCTGCCCTTACTAGAAGTACAACTAAAATCCTAGAACTCTTGACATTTATTTTAGAAGCACCTGGAAAGATCAAGCCATCACACAGTTACTAGCCATAGCCTTACAGAGTTGCTGAATAAACGTTAACAGCTATCTGTCTCCAGATTTCTTGATATATATACAAATTGGGTGGTAGAAGCATTCCTGACTGACTCAGGAGGAATAGGGGAACTAGATAGTTGAAAAATAGTTGTGTCTATAAGTTCCTTGTTTCAAGATGGCTGTATGAAGCAAAAAAATTGAATAAATCATGAACAGTGTCTGATACATAGCATGTGCTCAATAAATATGTTTCAAATGGATATAGATGGCCCTGTGACTCTCACAGGACTGTTGCAAGTATAAACTGAGCAGTGGTATTCTCTCTCTAGTCTCAGACACAACTACTATAGAATTTTGAGCTAGGACTATTCATAGTGGTTTCCATCCCAGACTGCTTACCTCATTTACATAATTATACACACCAGGAAGATCTTCAGCTTACATCATTACCTGTAGTTCCTTACTCTTAAAATCTCGAGTTGCCAGTAAAACTCAGCTCTGATCCCTCACAAGGCTGACTTTGTAGTATTTGTTAAGAATGATGAGCTTCTTTGAAAGCAATCACAACCATTATGGGATAGACTCTGACCAAGCCACCCTCATCATTAGCTTCTAGGTCTTGGCACATTAAAGACATATGTTTTAATATTTCAGTTTGCCTGGGAGATGAGTGGACACTTGTAGGACATAATTTTTTTCTTAGCAATATTTTACCATGCCAGCTATATAGTAAGTTATATTTGTTAGTGATCAATATGAAAAATGATTGTCTAACTAATAAGTGTGGCTAGAGTAAGAATTTATAATTCAAGAAATGTCATAGTTTTCTTTGTGTTCTCTCCAAAACAAAAATTTCCTGGGGTAATGATAGAAATTCCAACATAATGTATATAATTCTATGGAGTATTTATTTTCCCTGCTCCTCCTCCTCCTCCTTTTCTTCCTTCTCTTCTTCCTCCTCCATTTCCCCTCTTCTCCTTCTTCCACTACTCCCTCCTCTCCCTCCTTTTCTGCCAGTACTAGTTGAACTCTGGGCCTCCTGTTGTTGTTTGGCTTTTTTCTGGCACGCTGTCACTGGAGCAAGGCCTCCAATTCTGGCTTTCTGCTGGTTTATTGGACATAGGAGTCCCTTGAATTTGTGTGTCCAGGCTAGCTTGGTATCTTGATCTTCCGATTTCAGGCTCTTAAATACCTAGGATTATAGACATGAACCACCAGATCCTAAGTTATTTTCACTCTTAGTTTGAATAACGACAAAATGTTATTGATGGAAAACCATGACATGGCAGAGAAGTACTTCTGGTTCATGGATTTGTACACTTTGTCCTTGGCTTCTGTCAAAGAACAAGACTATGAGACACACTAGTTGTGATAAGAAAAAAGGGGAGAAAAAGGTCTGGGTTGCTGGCAGAAATATAGCCAGAGGGAGCCATAAATGTAATATAAAAAGGCTTTCTTGATGGAGAGGAAAGGATTCCAGCCTTTCCATCCAGACAAGCAACTCTCTGGGTGGTCTAGCTTTGTAGGTCAATCAGTCCTCTGATGTATGTCTAGAAATCACAAATAAAATAAGTCCATTTGTCAATCAGAAATGTCTCACCTGATCGGAAATAATTTCTCACTCATTTTCATTAGTTCAAGGGTGTGAATCTGTATGTCTGTTTTTCTCTCAAATCAATAACTTGTTTACCATTAACTTTGATACCGTGATACTTCAGGAATCCAGATTATATTTACTGAGAGTTGGATTTATTTATAGACTCTCTTTTTAAAAAGTTCAGAAGTAGTTTAAATTTTTAATATTTGCATCAAGATACATTTCTTTTCTTTCTTTAATGTTTTGTCAGTCATGGATCTTGAATTCAGGGTCTGGGTGCTGTTCCTGAGCACCTTTGTTCAAGGCTGGTGCTCTACTATTTGAGCCACAGCACCACTTCTGGTTTTGTGCTGGGTAATTGGAGAAAAGGATCTGACAGATGTTGCTACCTGGGCTGGCTTTGAACCACAATCCTCAGATCTCAGCCTTCTGAGTAGCTAGGATTACAGGCGTAGGCCACCAGTTCAAGATACATTTATAACATGAAGGAATTATGTTCTTGTAACTCTAAACTCCACAATGACCCAGAATATTCAGAATTTGGCTTTTTGAGTTTGACTTATTTTGTTCAACTTGATAATTTTGCAAATGATATAACCTTCAGTTTTCTTTGTGACTAATATTTCAGTGTATGTATGTGTAAGATTGTTATCTTACCCCAACTGCATAATCAGAATTACCTCAGGAGCTTTATAAAATAAATCTTCCCAGGCTCCAGCTCTCAGTTTAGGGGAATTCCAGTGACAAGAAGACTGAATGTTGTGTGTAGCTTTACTAAAAAGTTCCCCAGGTAAAGATGGTATACAACAAGGATTAAGCTAAGAAAGGCCTAAGTTCAGGAGGTCAGCCACAGGTCCTCCAGGTGGAGGCCTTTGTAATCAACATCATCAGCAACTAGCTATCGCCCCTTACAAAGCTGCTTCTGTTTCCAAGGCTTCAGAATTGGTAGTTACAATTTGAGATACAGCAGGGCACAGCGCTGGGTGTGTTTGTGAAATCTGTCTGTGAAACACCTGATATAAGACTGTTTTGAGGAATGAAAGCTGCAGACAAGAATCATCTCCAAAGTCTCCGCAAGTACCTATCTCACACAGAGTACAGTTATCTGTGCAGTTCTGTGCTAGATTGGAAAGCACCGCAGACTAGGGTCCTGTGAAACACCGTGGCTCCTACACAGGAGCTTGTTTTGAATGGAATCGCATCTTCCTAACTTAACTCCCAGGATCTGACGATAGCTATCATACATTATACATTTGTTCCTAAGGCATTTTATTCCCATGAAAGAACATATAACCTATCTGCCGAAGAAAAAGCCGTAAGTCCCCGTGTCCCCCACTGCCACCCCAGCCCTGTGTTCTGCCTTGAGAGGTATCTGTGATCAACTCAGATCTTTCAAACAGGAAAGGTCTTCTGAAACTAGAATCAGAATGCATGCGGTCCATGATTGATTGATTGATTGCATTTCCTTCGTTCCACCGTCCGCAGTGCCTAAGTATCACTCGTGAAGTAAACGAAGGAGCTCACCGACGACGCGGGGCCCGCACTGCCTTTGCTACGAAGGATCGCGTCGCACTCAGCGCGGCCCGGCGGAGCCGGCGCGGTCCGTGCGCGCGGCGCGTGGGCAACTCGAGCAGGAACTACGAGTCCCGGCAGCCCGCGGGGCGGGTGGGCGGAGC
>NW_012267221.1:5405783-5437536 GCF_000151885.1 Dipodomys ordii
GGCCTCATGTATGCAAGGCAAGCACTCTACCACTGAGCCACCTTCCCAGCCTGAGAGATAAGCTTTTAAAATTTCCTGTGAATTATTGCTAGTACGGGGCCGGCGAGCGGGGGCATTGTGTCCGCCAGCGCCGGGCTGCATTTGTCTGCCGGAGGGTTGTTAGCGAGCGTGCGCCGCGGTGGCCGGCCGGGACTGCGAGTGTCCGCGGCGGCCGCGGCTCGGGCGGGAGGCCGAAGAGGAGGAGGAGGAGGGACCACGCGCCCGCTGGCCGCGATCGCTGGCAGGGGGCGGGGTGCCAGCGGAGCAACATGCCCAGAGGCGCCCGGCGCCCTGACGACCCTTCGCGAGGCCAAGGGGCCGGGGCCGCTCTGGGGCGGCGGAGAGCATGAGCGAGGCCGGGGGGCGGCTCGGCTCGGAGCGCTGTTGAGGGAGCGACGAGCGCCGCACGCTCGCGGGGCGCGGCGGAGGGCGGGGAGCCGCGTGGGGAAGCCGGGCAGGTCCGCTGGCAGGCGGGAACCGACCGCGGGGAGCGGGAGTGATTTCCGACGCGGACGGGGGGGCGGCCCGGAGCCCCGCCGAGGCTCCAGCGCGCAGCCGACATGGGCAACGCCGGGAGCATGGATTCGCAGCAGACCGATTTCAGGGCGCACAACGTGCCTTTGAAGCTACCGATGCCGGAGCCAGGTGAACTGGAGGAACGGTTTGCCGTCGTGCTGGTGAGTGTGCGGCGGCCCGGCGTGGGGACCTGGGCCCCGGGCCGGGCGGCGTAGCGGACCCCCGCCCCCTCGCCCTCCGTGCGGAGCGAGCCTCCCGTCCCGAGGGGGAAGGCTCCTTCCCACCTTCCCCATTGTGGTCTGCCTGCCTCGCGCCTCGCCATCCTCCCTCGAGTCTCTCCTGGGGACCCGGGATGGGAACCGGGCTCGGGGGCGGGCTGCCCGGCCAGCCCTCACCCATTGTCTAGCGGGAGAGGCACCTCGCGGCGCGCGTCCCCCCGGAGGTGCGGCGTGCGTGTGGAGAGGAGGTGGTGCGCGGGCTGGGCACGGGGGAGCGGCGAGCCGATGGGGCTTTGTGTTTAAGAAAGAGAAGAAAAAGGAGAAGGGAAAGCCCCGCAAACCCTGAGCCCGTTCGGACCCTCGCTCGGGCCGCCCAGTTCCTAGGCCTTGCGGGGTCCCCGGCAGTGGGGGCGCAGGTGGCCGGCCGCAGGCGCTCGGGCACGGCGTGGAGAGAAGGCAACTTGAAGTGTGGACATCGCGGCGTGACGGAGCGGGGAGAGTCCGGGTCTCCGGGTCCCCCACGCGGGAAGGAGGCATCGGGAAACCCCAGCGGAGCAGAGCCTCAGGCGGGAAGGGCGGGGGGGGGGAACCTCGTGTGTTGTTGTGCCCTTTGGTTTTAAATCATAAAACACGAACGTGTACTTTGGCCGGGACGTGTTGCGAGCTGTGTTAACTACGTGGGCGACCCCGGGGCCCCCCCAAGCCAAGTCCCCAGCTCCGCAGCCAAGGCCCGCAGTCAGCGTCTCCCAGCTTTCCAGTTTCTCAAATCCACGATTCGGAAGCCTGCCTCCTTCTTCTGTCTCCTTCTCCTGCTGGGAGTTCAGTTCTGGGCCCTAACCAACCACTTTCGGTCGTGCTGTGAGCTCAAGAGGGTGTGGTGGCCTTCCCTAGCCCCGGCCGGGGTTTGAGCTACACTTGGTCCCTACATTTTCAGCTTTAGTGTTCCAGACTCTTTTAAGGAATATTGAGGGGCAAACGACCAGTCTGGGTCGTCCCTAGGCTCATACTCGCACATCTTCTAGTTGGTCACCTCAAATCCCAAAAGCTAGGCAGAAAGAGGAACTTCTAATGGCAGGCAGTCCACCATCTGACACTACCTTGCAAGCTCTTTTGGCGTATCACCTACACAGCTTTGGAAAATAAGGACTTGAACCCTAGATCCGAAGTCAGTTTTCTGAGGTTTGGATGGTAACTGAGACACTTAAATTGCCTTTCTTCTGGGCTTGCAGAAAGGACTGCCTTGCTATGGGGATTTTGTTCGGGATGGCAGGTTATAGCTTTATCTTCTCTAGGAGGGCAGGGGCCACAAGCTTTTTCAGGCCACCGGGAAACTGGCCTTTCAGTGGGGGAGATAGAGGAGGTTGCTTCTTCAGTGATTGCCCACAGCTGCTCCCCTGCTTTAAGATGGGATCCTGAAGCCTAGGCTTACATGACTTCTCAAGGAAGTCTGGGTGCATATTTGCACTGCCTTTGTGGAGACAAGCGATTTTCTTCAAGAAAGAATTGTTTCTAACAGGCATATGGGTCTTAACCTTCGGGCTCTGGGCTTTTTGTTTTTCCCTCCATGCTGTGGTGCTTATGTGTGTGTTGGAGGGGCTAGTGACACAAGGAAACCAGTGCAGCAGCCATAATAATAACAATAATGCAATTAAGTTCTGCTCAACGGGGATTGCATTTTTTTGCATGAGCTTTCAGTTACCCTGCTGATTAATAACACATGGTATGAATTAATCTTTAGAAAAATGATGTCCTTTTATTAACATGGTGAATTGTGTTCCCATTAAGTCTAGCAGCCACGGTTAGTGTGTGGACTTTTATGATTGTACATCACAGACTTCTTGGGGTGGCGGTTGTTTGTTGTGGCTACTTTTCCTCTACTGTGCGTCACATACAGTTCTGGGTGCAGTTCTTTTAAGTTGTTTACAATATTCTGTGCTACTCAATCAAATAAACAACTAAAATAAAAAAAAACATCAAAATCCCTGGCTGACCTTTTTTTTTTTTGAATAGAGACAAAGATTTTGGGATCTCAACTTGTAGACCCTTGTTAGGAGCTCACTTAAACCAGTGATGTTTACTCTTCCATCTGATCTCCATTTGCTCTGGGATGATTTATGAGTGGAGTCAAAGGAAACCTTTCCAAATATCCAGTATTATGTGTTGACTTACCTTGTGTTCAGTTTTTTTGTGGTGCTATATACTCAACACTCAACTTTGTCTTTTTTTGCTCTTCATGAATTGACTGGGAATTAGTTACAACCATTTCTTGAAATTAAG
This sequence comes from Dipodomys ordii, assembly GCF_000151885.1. NCBI lineage: Eukaryota > Metazoa > Chordata > Mammalia > Rodentia > Heteromyidae > Dipodomys > Dipodomys ordii. The sequence continues at coordinate 5,408,834 of NW_012267221.1, forward strand.
CTTGAAAGGTAAGTTTAGTTGGCAGGTATTTAGTTGGCAGGTATTGTGTTATATGGAAGAATTCACTCTCCGTACAGTGGGCATTATCTTTGCACTAGCAGTATTAGCTCTTTTCCCTCCTCTTTTTGCTTTTTTTTTTTTTTTTTTTGACAGAGTCTTGGTTTATAGCCCAGGCTGGCCTTGAACTTAAAATCCTGCCATGCTGGATTAAAAGCATGGGCCACCATGCCATGCTGTTTTATTTTCTTATATAATAAAGATCGCATGTGGGTTTCAGGAGGAAAACTAGATGATAATATTGTGCTGAAAAGTGTACAAGCACCTCATTGTAAGTATAACTTACATCAATAATGAATGTGCCATGTTAGGCTAGGAAAACAATTCCTTCCAACATCCAGCTGTAGAATATTTAAAGGCTTAACAAGGGAGGAGTAAATAAAAATTAAAGTGATAGTTCATCTTATTTTCTGTTAGTAACTCCTTAATAGAGCAAAAACCTAGAGCATTGGTAGAGCATTGGCTGTATCTCCTACCCTCAACAGGTCATATGTGGTAAATTGTAGAAATCTAAGAAAAATAGTTAGTGGTTATGAATGGGAAGAACATAGGAGAGTGCAAAAGACAGTCACTGAAATAAGATGAGAGGAGAGCTCAACTTTCTTTCTTTTTTTTTTTTTTGGGGTCCATCATAGGGCCTGAACTCTGCGCTTGGGTGCTGTCCTTCAGCTCTTCAGCTCAAGGCTAGGGCTCTACCACATGAGCCACAGCGCCACTTCCGGCTTTTTCTGCTTATGTGGTCCTGAGGAATCAAACCCAGGGCCTCATGTATGCAAGGCAAGCACTCTACCACTGAGCCACCTTCCCAGCCTGAGAGATAAGCTTTTAAAATTTCCTGTGAATTATTGCTAGTACAATTGGATCCTTAGTTTACTCCTTATGAGGAAAACCTCCTTCCTTTATCCTATTTTCAGTATTGCTATAATAATAGTTGGAAAGTTATGTTTATTTAAGGAAAAAAAGATTACTGACTCAATGTATACATTTAACCATTTGGATCTCTTGAAATGTCCTTTTCTGGTTGTTATAAGGTGTATGTATGTATGCACACACGTGTGATATTTCTGTTATGCCCATCACTTGAAGTGTCTCCTACATGATAAGTTTGTTGCATTTATTTTAATATTTGTTCCTTTGGAAAATGTGTGTGTGTGTGTGTGTGTGTGTGTGTGTGTATGTATTTGTAGTTAACATTAGCCTGGGTTTTTTTGAGTCATACACATATATGATTACATAGCCATGAGGCTTTCCAAAGTGTTTCTTTAACATTGTCTAATGACGGATTGCAAACACACAAATCCCCCCTTGTTTTTCATTTTCAAATGTGATGCCATGAGGGTGAGTCTTGGTGGGTGCTGTAAACAGCTGTGGTTTTTGTCTGTGGATACTTCGACACTCTACAGTATCGTTTACTAGCTTTTAGTCACTAATGGTAAAGTATGTGTGCAACATAAAATATAAGTTCTCCAGTTCTTGGTTGGGGAGCTCTTCTTACAATTCTTTGAACAGCTAGGTAAAGGCTAACTGTCAGTATCAACATAATTTCAATATCAATACTACACAAGCAGATACAAAAGATAGATTAGGAAATAATGGTGTAGGACAATATTATCTCATGTTTGATATGGAGAACTGGTTTAGTAGCTCATTGAATCAATTTTCTCTTGATTTTTTTCTTTTTATTTGCACTAAATGAATATAGTTATTTTGCCTTGGGAAGGAGGAGCACTTTGAGGCAGCCCCTTGTTAGCAAGACTTATACTTACTTGCCCTCACCAAATCTTATTGGTAACTCCAGCCATCAGTAGCATGAATGCCTAAGTAATGATTACTTCTGTGGCCTGAAGTCATCTGGTTATTAAATAACCAGTCTGGGATATTAACTAGATTTGAATCTCTTTCCTTACTCTCTCCTGCCTTCCTTCATTATATTACATTTTCCCAAACTTACAATTGAGGGTATAAAAAGAAAAGGGCTTGGGATCATGGTAAAAAAAATTCCTAAATCTGATAAATGCAAGTTTCAGATTGTATACAGTTGTAGAAATTTCTCTGAAGTGATTGAAGTGAGATGTGTTTGATATTTATCTTTAGATGTCAAACCTTTTGCATCAGCATGGAGTTGAATATAAATGTGATTCAAAAGTGTACTCTTTAGTTTTTCTTTTTAGGGGCAGATTTGAAATGCCTTGATTGGAAAGTTTAGGTTTAGGTTTAGCAAACCAGGGCAAGAGACAGCTTTTCAGTAGACTGCATACACTTCCAGTGTAATTACCTGTGAAAGGGACAAGGAAGGTCAAGTTGTAAAAGCTTTGTTTCCCACTTTTCACCACTTCATGGGGAGCACTTGCCATGAGATCTGTTGAGCAGATGGATGGGTGGGAGTGTAGTGAGGCCATCACATGCTGCTGATTTGTTTTCTCACATCCTTTCTCTTGCTATTAGGGAAAGAGAGCTGGAAGGGGGGTTGGGGTATTGACACTTTGAACTGTCACAATTTCACTCTGCATAAGTTTTTTTTTTTTTCCCTCCAGAGTGGAAATGGATACATAAGGCTATGTATATCATCATTGCCAGCATACGTTTTTCCTTCTAATAAGACCAGTAAGAACTGTGAAGATATATTTGAGTACTTGAGATAGAAGTTGATCAGATTGTATACTCTCAATGCAAATATTTGGCTCTGGTGAGAGATTGACAGCAAGGTAAACATGAAATTGAGGAGAAAAATGTGCATGCCTTTAAATCCCTCAGAAGAAGAAGACTTGCTTTTTTTTTTTTTTTTTTTTTGTTGGTTGGTTGTGGGGCTTGAACTCTGGGCTGGCCTGGGCTCTGTCCTTCAGCTCTTCAGCTCAAGGTTAGTGCCCTACCACTTGAGCCACAGTGTTACTTCCGTTTTTCTGGTGGTTTTTTGGAGATAGTCTCAGACTTTCTTGCCTGGGCTGGCTTTGAACCGCAATCCTCAATATCTCAGCCTTCTAAGTAGCTAGGATTACAGGCGTGAGCCACTGGTGCCCAGCAGGAAGACTTACTTTTACCTGATGGCCTCTAACCTACTGACTAGGAATCAGGAGACCTTGATTTTAGAATCTTACCTGCTACACCAGCTTGGGCAAGTTAAACTCCTTTCCCTGGCTCTTTGTTTTCTTTATTTGTGTATAGGAATTAAATTTGGCACAGTTCTGAGGGTAGTTGTCAGATGATTGAAATCATAATGTAAAACTTGTGGTATAGAACCTAATACATTGTGATTCATTGGTCAAGTTTTTGTTGTGTATGTCCATGTTCTGTGTGGTCTAGAGAGTGGAATTCCCTAGAGCCACTGAAAATCCTGTAATGAGAGGTAGTTTAACAGACTTGTCAAAAAATGCATGAGTTCTCTGTCAGAGACAGAGCTATCTGAAAATACCGGAGACAGAAGATCCTTCCCACTGCAAGATGCAGCAAGTGAATTATTGACTCAAAAAATGCCCTTCTGAATCTGTCATGTTTGCTGCAGGTTGAGATGACTCTCTAGCATGTGTAAGTAGAAGAGGATCTTTTCCTAGGTACCAAGAGGAAACAAGTAACTTTAGGCTCATGTGCTAGAATTTAATTTCCTGGATGACTTGGTCATTTAAGGTGTGACAGTTGTCCAGAAGGGACCAATACAAGAAGCACTGCTTATAGATGATTGTTTTTCCTTTGGCAAGAGGGTGTTGTTACCTAGAATCCTTTTCAGGACAAAACAGTGAACCCTTGTATAAGAACAGATTAGGAGAGTTTAGGAGGGAAGGTGAGAAACAAGCAATGCTGCTACTTGACAGAAGCCCTCTTGTAGAGTAGCTTTCATTCAGTCCCTCAATGACAAGAAGTGTGTCCCCAGACTTTGGGATCATGATTTCTGAAGAGAGGCTTCACGTAATCTTTAGCTTTTTACTATTTTAATAGTAGAGGCAGAGATAGGTCATCCATTGTGTTCCCATTAAAATTCTATAGGGAGAACTGCTTCTCCTTTCCCCAGTCACCCTGCCCTCTTGGCCAGAAGGGACTAAAGTTTTCAACTTAAATGACAGATTCAGAAGCAATGCCTAGGGAAGAGCTGGCAGTGGATTGTGGGGCCAGGATGGTGGGGTGTCGGGTCTTCGTCCGTCCCACAAAAGACGGACGGGGTCCGAGGAAAGGTAAGTGCGGCGCTCACCCGTTTCCTAGCCTCCCTCAGCCCAGGAGACAATCAGACACAGCAGGGAGCCAAATCCAGCAGGTAGAAAAACTCTTTTATTAACAGAGAGCAGCCCCTTGTAAAGACAAAAAGGGTGGGTGGTATGGTAAGGGAGGAAGAGGAACCAATTACTGTCAAGGTCACACCCTATCATTCACCTGAGCCTTCAGGGGCTGGTTAGGCACCGATGGGCAGATCAATTGGGGTCTGCCCACTCTACTCTCTCCCAGAGCCATCTTGGCTGGCCATGTGCTCTACAGTAAATTTGGCTCTGCCCACTCAACCCCTTCCCAGCGCCATCTTTGCTGCCCATGTGCTCCACAGTGGGGAATCCCCAAGTGTGTAAATACCAAGTTCTCACTTGGTGATATGATGGTATTTGATGTCACAAACAGATGTATACTTTCTTTTGCTCGCTCTTTCCTTCCTTGCTTGCTTGCAGCATGAGCCACCAGCACCCAGCTGCTTGTCACACTCTTGAAAAAACGAATTGGCAAACATTAGTGTCCTCATACAGTTTATTGTTTTTAGGACAAACTTTCTGTAGTTTTTGTGATCCCTTGTCACATCTTCCATGTCCTTGTGTAGTTTGCAGTTGGCTGGTGACTCTTTTGCGTGTAACCTTAGTGCACTTTTACCTTTATGAAGAAGCTCTGTTATATATCAGCCCCTATATTCATTGTTACAGACGCTAAAACCTCAGAGCCTGAAGATCTGTTCTCTCAGGAAAATTAGGACAACTTTCTTTCTTTTTTTTTTTTTCCTTTTTCTTTTTTGCCAGTCCTGGGACTTGAACGTAAGCCTGGGCACTGTCCCTGAGTCTCCCTGTGCTCAAGACTAATGCTCTACCACTTGAGCCACAGCACCATTTCCGGCCTTTTCTGTTTATGTGGTACTGAGGAATGACACTCAGGGCTTCATGCATGCATACTAGGCAAGCATTCTACCACTAAACCACATTCCCAGCTACAACTTTCCTTTTTAGCATAATGGCTCTCAAGGGTCATCTCTCTTGACCGATTTCTATGGCATAGAAGTCATAAATGGTGTCCGTTGTCTGACTTCTCCTAGCATACTTGGTTTTGGAAAAAATATCACATACATTTTTGGCCAGATGTCTGCATCTTTGGGATACTAAGGTGTCACAAAACTATGCCTGAAAAGTGTTCATTAGTTTCAAGTCTTGTTTGCTTAGGGAATTTTCTTTCCTTGTTTTTTCTTTCTTTAGGACAGTTTGGTAAAACACCTTAAGGTAGGATGAAGAAGGAATTGAAAAGTTAAATAAAGCTAGTTTTTGATCTTGGTGTATATATACACACACATACATTTATGCATATATGTATACAGACATATACATACATGTATGCAGTGGAGTTTAAATCCACTTTTGGTAGGCAGATACTTTGGCACTTGAACCATACATCTAACCCAGGAGTTTAAAAAGCTCCATATAAGACTTGGCTGTACATACAGGCTTAGTTGAGAGTTATTCTGCTAGAAAGAAAGCTTTTCCATTTTGCCTCAAAAATTAAGCATACAAATAAAAACTAGTGAAAAAAATAAGATGATGAGTGCAATAGGAAAGTGATAGTTCAAGAAATGAGAAAATTTGGTGAACTTAGGAAAAGTTGAGAACAGTTTAAAAAGTTCATGTGCTTGATTCAAGAATAACAGTGTTGAGAAAGAAGAATCAAAACCTGCTGAATGGTAGACTTAGTTAACTAAGAACCATCAAATTAAAGAAATGAAGATTTACAGAGACAGTACTATATATTACAATTTAAGATTGAGCAGTGACCCTGAGTTGTCCTTCTGGCTTAGAGCAGTAATAGATCCATTGTAGTTTTGCTTGGGTCTCTATTCTACAGCCTAATTGTTTGTTGGTTCAATGCAGGCCTTTTGCTTTGATCTCTGGTCTTACCACTTACAAAGACTTGATGAGCTTGGCTTCCTGGAGTGAAATTCAAATACACTTGTGAAATGTAAACAACATTCATTTATTAAGAATCCTATAATCAAGGCAAATTGGCATGCTTCTATAAGCAATTAGCTTTGGGAATAGAAAGATAAATAGGATACTAGGTCAAGAATGAGCTGATTGTTCTCAGTGTAAGACTCTAGTTACTCCTTTATGAGTTAAAACATAAGCAAATAGACATTCCTCCTATTCATAATCTTTAGCATTGTGGCCTTAGGTTTGAGGGCAGCATATGTAGTTTTCTACAACAGAGAGAATAGAAGCAACTAGTGTTCTATATTCATCTAAAATACAAATCTTTCAAAGAAATGTATGTAGGAGATTTATGAACAGATAACATTTTCTAGTAATTGGAAACAGGGAAACAAGCTAATGGTGTTTTGATTTTTTTTTTTTTTTTGTGGAAAGGGGTCAGGGTTTTTAACCTGGAGCCTTTTATCTCAGCCTCTTGATGGCTGGAATTATAGGCATTTGCCACTGTACATGCTCCATAATGGGTTTCATTTTGATGTCAAAGGTAAAGAAGATGAGTATAATGGCATCTGCGGTTCTTAAACCATGTTTTTTGTTTGTTTATCGTGATAACTAACAGTAAAATTTCAGTAGTTGGATATATCACTATCAGATGTATCAGGGTAGCACTCAGTTTGTACAGTGAATTAAATCCCACCACATATCTTGTGAAATCTTGGGAGCAGAATGCAGAGGGGATGGGTCAGGTGAACAGTTTCATCAGCTTTGTCTCTTTTCCTGTAATGGGAAGCTTTGCCATTCTTTTTGAGAAAGCCTTTTCTGTTAGATAACAGTTGAGCATTTTGACTCATCAGAGTTCATTATTCCAAAAGACTTCCTACTGGTCAATCTGGAAAGCCAGTTTAGTCCTAATATTTTGGGGCTAGGATGCCATAAACTTGGCAGTGGTGATTCCCTGGGACTTGCAACAAAATCAGTCTATTGCCAGCTAACTAGGGCATCCAGATGTAAACTTGAGGAAACTGTTTAGAACTGTGTGTGGCTTCCCAGGTTTGTAGAGTTTTCCAGTTACCATTCTTGAGTCTTCTCTAATATTTTCAGTAGTAGAATGCTTGAATCTCAAGGTAGACTTTTTGGAAAGTTTGTTGGCTCAGAAATTCCATACCATTTAATGAAGTAGTTCTTTCCCCCACCCCCTTGAGGTGCAGGCTGGGATTTGAGATACACTTGTTTGTCCAGTGCTGTACCATTTGAGTCACTCAAAAATAACTATATTTTTAAATTTTGTTTTTATTTTTTTGTCAGTTGAGGGCATATCACTCCTTCCCTCATTGTCTACCAGTTTTTTTCTCCCATTCCCATCAACAAGTTGAATAGTTCATTTTCAACATAGTCCTCCATGCATTGGTTATTTTTTGAGATAGGGTCTTGCTTTATGCCTCACTGGCTTGAACTGAGAACCTCATATTAATGCTTCCTTTTGTTGCTGAAATGGAAGGTATGCTTTACTTTCACCAGCCATTGCATTTCGCTGTAGCTTGGGATGATGTGTTTGTGCTACCATGCCTACCCATAGGTTTGGAAATGTAAACAAACATTTTTGCCTACACTCACCTCTAATCTCTTACTGAGATTCCCAGATTTCCTCCTCCATAGTAACTAGGCAGACTTGTACCACTGCTCAGACTAATGTAATTCTTTAGTTAGATACTTGTTATTATTATTGTGTTGTTGGTCATGGTGCTTGGTCTGGGCCTGGGTGCTATTCATCAGCTCTTCAGCTCAAGGCTAGGGCTCTACCACTTGAGCCACAGAACCACTGCTGGCTTTTTCTGTATATGTGGTGCTGAGGAATTGAACCCAGGGCTTCATGTATGCAAGGTAAGCACACTACCACTGAGCTACCTTCCTAGCCCCTAATACTTACATTTTATTTTAGCTCAATAATATCAGAAGTCCAAGTTTATTTCCCTTTTTTCTGTTGATAATGAAGAAATGTTAAACAATTGCTTTTTTTTTTTTTTTTTTGTTCTGGACTGGGCCTTGGTGGCTCACACCTGTCATTGTAGCTACTCAGGAGCAAAAAAGCTCAGGGATAGTGTTCAGACCCTGAATTCAAGCCTCATGACTGACTCCCTCCTCCCCCAATTCTTTAGAATGATACTACTTAATCATCCATTTAAAAAAATCTCTTTTTGACTGAGTATACTGTGGTAACTGGTGCTCAGATGAGGAGATAGAATCTCACCCTCACAAATGCTCCTCAGACATGGTTAGACTTGGCTCCTTGCCTCTCCAGCTGCAGTCTCTCACCTGCTGTACCTTTTTAGTGGTCGTGCTTAGGTGGAGGAGAGTAGGCCACAGGATTATGCCTGTGGTTGGATTCTAAATGCTTCTAACCATGAGGTTTCCACCACTTCCTTTAAGAGATTTCCCCAGTGCAACATTAGGCAATGTTGATGTACAGTGTCTTCCTGATGCTGTTAAATGTCACCATTCTCACCACTGATTACCTTAATGGTATTGGTGCGAATGTGTATAGTACCTTGTTTTTCATAAAACTGAAGACATTTTGATTTGTGTTCTTAGAATTAAGTGTGAGTGTGTATGTGGGGGAGATTTTCACACTGAAAATGAACATTTGCAGTTTGGGGTAGCAGTCTTTGCAGTTAAGTACTCACAAGTTACAGATTTTGTATTTTGTCTCTCTACTCATCATCCTGGCCATTTAGCTTTCCCTGTCTTTCTTGATGGCTGTTAAAATATTAAACGATACAAAACAGTCAATTTTATCTTGTCTATTTCTCCTCCAGAGCCCTATTCTGTTACTTCACTTTGAGGGTCCTTTGGCCATCCATGTTAATATTAAGTTTACCCTCCTTACTCCACTGTTAACTACTGAGTCCTGCTCAACCTTCTTGGCAAAGTGATCATGGTTGGGTAGACCTGTGTCCTCTTGTTTTTCCTTACAGGACCCTGACTTGAAACTTGCTTTTGTTCTTGTCCCCAGAACAGGCCTACACTTCCCTCCTTTATAATTTTTCTCACAGTGTTTCTCTTACATAAAATAGCTTCTCTGCTTACTAAATCTATATCCAGCCTTCAACTTTCTTATGAAATCCTTCCTAGTGACTGTTCAGGCCCACATCAGCTTGGAGAAGGTAGGAAAGCCAACTCCCCCTACTTTGATCTCTTTATTGTATGAATTAGCTTCCTGACTCTCAAAGCACTTGATTATATATCACTCGTGTGGTGTGACTATAAACCAAGGAGATGCTTGTGTGTCCAGTTTTGTAGTTGCTTTTTGTCATCTCAGCCATCTGTTTATGTCTTTGTTTTGTCTGCAACTTCACTCTGCTAGCTCCTGGAAAACCAGGATAGTGGCTGCTTCTCCAGCATGGGGTGTGGCCCAGGGAGGGTCTCCACTGAACATAGCTGGTGATTAGAGAATTCCTGTAGCTGCTTGAGAAGCTGTTGAACAGACCACTTGTGGCTGTTAATTGCACACAATTTGTCTTTGTGTTGAAATTATGCTCTCACACATTCGTACTTATCTTGGTATTTTTCCATATCACTTCATTACAGTTGGTGCCCATGAATACTGAATGGTCAGAGATAACAAGTTGGCATCATGCTCCTCTTGATTCCTTAGAGAATCAGTTTCTTTAAAGCCAGATTTGGTGTGCCATGATGTCACCAAGTGAGTAGATAGGATAGTGGTTCAGACCTTCTTAAAGTAACTCCCTCTTCATGGTATCTTCATTTGGAATAAAGCAGGTTTAAAAGCAGCATTCCTTAGTTTGACATTTTAGTGCTTTGCTGTTTAAAGAGCTTCACATTGTCATTTGTGGTTGCAAAGATTTTTTTTAAGAAATGAGGTAAATAGGGCATGAAAGTATGTGGCTTGAAGTTATAGAAGAAAGCAGCGAAGCTTGTGATCCAGTTTTATGTCTTTGCACTAAAACTCCAGGGAGCCTTTCACTGTAGAATAAGGTGATGTTTATGAGCTTTCTCAAGTCATTAGATGCTTTATAAAGCGTTATCTCTGGTGTTCTTAACAACTTCCCAGGAAGGTGGTGCCTTTCTTTAACTAATGAGACTGTGGCACCAATACCCAGTAATGGAAGCTAGATTTTGTTCTGTTTTGTATTTTGAGACAAGCCTCACCATGTAGTCCAGGCTGGCTTCAAACTTGGAATCCTCCTGCCTTAGGTTTGGGGTGCTAGATAGGTGCGTGTACCATACTTGGCTTGGAGGCAGGAACTGAATCCTAGGACTGTCTGATGAGAAAACGTGCTGTTTTCTATTATATGACAGGTTTTTTTGGAGGGGTGATGGTGGTGGTGGGCTGAATTAACTATACAATGTCATTAAATGTATGCTTGCTCAGTCTTTGTATGCGTTCTAGACTAAGTTAATTATTTCTATACAATGGCTACTTCATGTCTGTACAGAGTTCAGCTTGTGTTATGAGCTGCACAATCTTACCTTGCTCTCAGGGGCTCATGATGCAGCTAGGAAAACAAAGAACACAAAGAAAAAAAAAACAACAACAAAACCTCAGGCAGCTGCATAATCAGTGCAGTTGCAGATGGACCCAGCTCAAAGGCTCAGAGAGAACATGCTGTGCTGGGCTCTGAGCATTCAGGAAAGGTTTCCTGGGAATAGGAAGTAGCAAACAGACTAGTGAGATTCCTGTGCAGTCCATTCACTGCTACCCAACATTTTTCATTCCACACTGTTCGGTTTCATTCATTAGACACTGCTTAAGAAAAGCTTGTGCTTTATAATCGAACAGTCCAGTATTTTTTGAGTGCTTTCTGTGTGCCAGGCAGTGTTGTGGGCACTGGAGGATACAGAAGAAGGCAGACCAATGGATTGCTTTCAAGTGAGAGGAGGCTGGGGGAACCAGATACAAAAGGATGCACGGGTGCATTAATGGGACTGTTGAGATTATGGGAAGTTAGAAGGAAAATAGGTTGGTGTGAGATGATGTGGTTTTCCCTAAGATACAAGTGATGAGGACCAGGCAGCTCCTGTATTCTGATCAGGAGGATCTTCAGACTGAAAGAATATTGGGACTGAGATTTGTTTCCCCCCTGCTGGCTGAAGAGACTGAGGCTTCCAGGATGCTGGAGCAAGTGAACAGCATGGGGTGTGCTCTCAGCCCAATGGGCTTCAGACCTTGTAAGCCTGTGGGGAAACTTCAAGTTAGATGCTCTCAAATGTGTTCCCTTGACAGTCCTAACTGCTGTTGCTTATAAGTGATTTGTGTAGTCACAGTTCTGCCTTGGGTTAAATTTGTTGAAAGAAATAATAATTTTCATGTTTATCATTGTTCTGGATGTGTGGAATGTGTGGTTTGGGAATGCTGATTAGGGTAAGTGGCCTGTGCAAGGCCTCTCCTTAAAATAAATGGCTAGATTCTCTGTTGAAGCCATCTGTGAACCTGAGACAGGCAAGGCAAGAAGAAATTACTTTATTACTATTAGTGGCTCAGATTCTTTCCCTCTTTCTTTAAAAAAAAATTTTCCTTCTTTAAAAAATTTTCCACTGTAAAATGATTTAAAGGACATACAATAATTTTATATAGAGATTTGATTCTGGTGTTAAAAATAAAAGTTGTGTGTATTTAAAATATCCCTAACATCCTGTAAGTAGGCCACAGAAGTGCAGTATACATAATTTGTATTAAACTCTACAAAGTAATTTTTTTTTTCTTTTTCATGTTCAGTGTTTAAACTCAGGGCATTTAACTTGCTAGGCTGGTGTACTCTCTCCTGAGCCATGCCCCAGCCCTTAAGAAAGTAATTCTTAATGTATTTTAAAGTTTGAGAGCCTTTGATCTCCACTAAAGGAGAAACTATAGAAGTCCATGTGCACCTCTCTGGACATTCCAGTCATTCTGAGAAGCGACTCTCGAACCTCCAGCAATGACTGGAGAATGGTAGGTGGGAGATTCTAAGACATTATTGCTTGCTGGTAGAGTTAGACCATTCAGTATCACAGCATTGCCATGTGTCCCTGTGTGGATTTTAAAGTAGCCGTCTAGTGTGTTTAAATGTGGGTTTGATGCATGAACAGTGATAATACAACATAGGTTGTTACTATGTATTTTTTTTTCTTTTTACATTTTCAACACTGCTGCCTCAGCCTATTGAGTGCTGGAATTACAGGTGTGAACCACCACACTCAACATAAGAATTTCTGTGAGTGTGCATGGGAAAGTATGGGTGTATCAAACATGAATTTGTGTGTATGAGTGTGTGTATATACCAACAAACTCAGGGATGTGTAGACTAACCATGTATGTCAGTACTGAATTGTATCTCAGGCTTGTCCATTTTTTGGATTACTTCAGAAAACATAAAAGGTAGTTCAGGAAACCTGAAAGGTAGTTAGGCATCCCCCTTTCGTATATGAGAAACCCAGGATTAGAAAGTTAAGGAAATGGAGCGAGGATATACATCTCTAGTGGATATTTGAGCTGAAAATCGTAAATCTGTCAACTTAGAAAGCAATGTTCCTTGAAAGCAGTATTCAAAAAATATAAACATATAGTTTATGATTATATAAACTAAACATGGTACAAATATAATCAATATAATTCAACATACATAGAAATTTCTTTTTTTCTTTCTTTTTTTTTTTTTTGGTCTGTCGTGGGGCCTGAACTCTGGGCCTGGGCACTGTCCCTTAACTCTTCAGCTCAAGGTTAGCTCTCTACCACTTGAGCCACAGCACCACTTCTGGCTTTTTTTGCTTATGTGGTACTGAGGAATCAAACCCAGGGCCTCATACATGCAAGGCAAGCACTCTACCACTGAGCTACCTTCCCAGCTCCATAAATAGAAATTTCTATGATAGTAAATACAGAATCTTTTCAGCTTATATTATTTTGTTTTTATATGTCTACATTCAACAGTAATTTATTTATTTTTATTTTTGTTTGTCATGGGGCTTGTACTCAGGGCCTTGTTGCTCTCCCTGAGCTTTATTGCTGAGGGCTGGCACTCGACTACTTGAGCCACAGTGTCACCTCTGGTTTTCTGGTAGTTAATTGGAGATAAGAGTCTCACAGACTTTCCTGCTTGGGCTTGCTTCAACTGGTGATCCGCAGATCTCAGCCTCCTGAGTAGCTAGTATTACAAGCATAAGCCACCAGTGCCTGCCTTAATATATTCTTAAAAACCCCCCAAAACTAAAGATAAAATAAGAGCTGAATGAATAAGCCACTCACTGTTCGCTGTTGAAATAGTAATGGCTGAATAAGCTTATGATCAAATTAGCTTTTTTCTAGTAATAGTTGTCCTCTGAGGGCATTCTCAGGCTGGGTCAGACAACTGTCTCTGAAGCATTGTTTTTCTAATTGTTCCTAGCAAAAGAGCAGTGTTGTTACAGCTTGAAGGCTGTGTAGTAAGCCTCTGGCTTAGCCCACAGTGATAATTCATAGACGTGGACTTCCTTGCGAGAAGAATAAACATTATTTTCTTGTATCGTTTCCCTTTTGTTATTATGGGGATTGATTATTTTAAAAATATTTAAAAAAATTTAGTCAACCAATGTTCTGTCTGGGTGTTTACACCAAACAAAGCATTGCTAACATGCAGGGAAATGCAGGTGACTAGAGCATCCTTCCTGCCTTTAAAGTATGAACTGGCTAGTGGAGTAGAGATGCTTGAAAATAGAGATGATAGGAGTCTATGTATCTACCTATCTACATCTATCTATCTCACATTTGCTCAGTATGCTTGCTCCACAGGTACTCTACCACTTGAGCTATACCTCCAGCCAGTGATTTTTGCCAGTTATTTTCAAGATGGAGGCTCATGAACTTGTAGATCTTTTGGATCTCATCCTCCTGAATAGCCAGGGTTATAGTCAGAACAACTGGAACATGGCTGATAGAATATTTAAAGGCATTTCTCATTTATGTATGTAAGATAGAAAACATGGTGAAGTTAAAGTTTCATGACAAGTTGGCTGAAAGTGTAGTACATGATATATAAAGTAAATTTTGCTCTGTGCCTATGTTCATGTCTGTGCAGATAGCTTGGAAGAATCTGGTAAAAAAAAATAATCCTAATACTAGGGTCATCCTTTCATGTGGAGGAGGATTCTGTCTCAAATAGTTACTACTGTAGGTTTCAAACATCAGATACCCAGGCAATGCCTATTCTAGTTTTGCTAGAAAGCTTACAAGTCTTTCCAGCAGAGCTTATTTGCAAGAATTCTGGGTTGGCATTAGACCTTATAGAAGAGCACTTAAAAAGACTTGTCTGAAAAATAAGCTAGTTTATGAACACAGAGTTTGGTATTAATCCTAAATTCACATACAGTGAGTTCATTGTCCTCTGCTGGCCTGCTTAGCTGCATGGTCATAAGAGACTATACCTCTTTGGATTATTGTGCATAGAAAATGATGCTGCATAGATTGTGTAATCAAGTTGTGACACTTAGGTAAATACCTCACACAAAACGGTAGTTCTGATTTCTTTTGACAGTACTAGAGTTTGAACTCAGAGCTTTGTTCTTGCTAGACAGATGTTCTACTATAATTTCTTTTTTGAGCTAGGGTTTCACTAACTTTGTATGGTTTGATTTTGAACTCATGATGCTTCTCTACCTAGTCTCCTCTCCCACTTTCTATTAGAGTTTATTAAAGCCCTAGCTTTAGGGTCTGGACTGTAAATTATACTGGACTCTACTGGCTATTTCATAGGTCACTTTAGTTAAATCTTCAACCTCACATGCGAAGAATAACAAGAGAAACCAGGCCCCAGCATGCCTAGAGTTGAACTGATGGTGGCTTGTATGTGTTATTATTGCCTGAAGATTGCACTTGCTAATCTTCTCCAACATATGAATGTTTCAAAGGTCTGGCTCATGTATGTAGCTTCTACTTGGATATATATCTTGATCCATGTAATATTTTGTGCTATTTAGGAAAAGTCCCTGGTATTTCATTGAGTGTTCCATTTCAGGCTTACTGGAAGTATTAGTGTTGTCATCACTGGAGCATACAACCACCATGCTCTGTGCAGCACCGTAACCATGAAGCAGATAGTTCCCATGAGAAAGTACATTGAAGTTCATAATCATCTGAGCCTTGAAGAAACTGCTGTTGGAGTTTTGTTTGGCACCAGCTCCATTTTGAGATGGATGGAATCACTTGGATTTTCTTCTTCTGAATTCTGTTAGTGATAAAAACGTGTAACTTATGTACATCTGGTCTCCTGATTGTGTTAAGAAACATTGGTCAGTAAGAGCTGCGTTGTTTCATATCAAGAACACAATCGCTCTAGGAAGCGAAGAAAGAAGACCTCACAAGCTGTCTTCCTCTGTCATCTCTTGTATCTTTTTTTTCCCCTAGAATGTTCTATAGCAGTCCTTTTTTTTTTTAAACTCTGGGCCTGGCCACTGTCCCTGAGCTCTTCATCTCTAAGGCTAGCGCTCTACCACTTAAGCCACAGCCCCACTTCTGGCTGTTCCTGCTAATGGGGTGTTGAGGAATCGAACCCAGGGCCTCATGCATGCAAGGCAAGCACTCTACCATTGAGCCACCTTCCCAGCCCCTATAGCACTCTTCTTGAATTGCAGTTTAGCAATCTTGCTGAATCACACAGAACTAAATTTAGGAGACAAATTAAGACACTACCATTGTACAGGAATGAGAGCCTAGAATTTTCCAAAGATAAACTTTTTTTTCTCACTTTATGATGAGGAAGATTATACATTTTTTCTCATATGATAAAATGTCACTTTTGCCATAAATTTCGTAGTGGCAATCTACTTTTTTAAGTTAGTGAGATAAAAGGATATTGGATAGCACTGTCAGAATCCTGTGAAGTTAAATTATGTTCTCAGATCCTTGGGGCTTCTTAAAATTATGTGAGCTGAAGCTGTGCGTGTGAATTTGTGTGTGTGTGTGTGTATGTCCTATTTCCATATTGTCAGCCCATTTTGTCAGGCCCCTTGTGCTGTTTATTATAGTCATTAGTCAGCTTAGAATTTCATGAAAAGACATAATAAACCAACTCTATAAAGGTCCATATGAAAAGGATTATATTATGGTAGAAAAACCTTAGCCTGCGTGGACCCCCGTGTGTCTCATTCTTTTTGAAGCGTTCATTTTGACAGCTTTTTCGCATCACACATCAGTCACAATGCTGGTATTTTTGGCGAGGTGCTAGACTTTACCCTGATGCTCATGATGGTCACTGCCAAGAATGAACAAAGAATTATAAGGGAAACATAACAGCATCACGAACATTTCTTTTTGTCGTTAGCAGAAATAGAGTTGCGAGTGAGATGGTATTTCACTGCCTTAAGAAAATCATGCTTTATTCCAATGAAAATATCCGTGATGTGTTATCCCCAGTCTTTTGCTGGTGTAACTATCTTTCCTGTGGTAGTTTGTAGACAACAGCTTTCCTTCTCAACCCTCTCCCCACTTCAGGAATCATTTTTTAGGGTTTAGGTTTTTCTCTTGTCTCGGTAATTGAGCTTGCTTTTGGCGTGTTCAATTTTGTGCTGCATGAAGTCCCTGCAGAATAAACTTCCAGGAACTTCAAAGGTGCAGCAGATACCTAGGGTGCATTGAGAAATGAAAATGTGACCCTTTGTTTCATTCCTTTTCATCTCTTACAAGTATTCTTTCCTTCTGTGTAAACAGATCTTTAATAGTGTAGTCCATCACACTGTTAAATGTGTGATGCAATTTCATGAGGAAATCTTTTGCACAGTTTAATGTGGTACATACCATACATGTGCTTTGTACAGCATGCACTTAAAACTGAGTAGTACTAATGTAGATATTCATAGTGAAATTGTCACAACATGACAGAATAATAGGATAGAATATCCCAGTGCCAAATGAAATAAAATGTTTTTAGATAGAAACAAGGTCCCATCCATGTTTCCCTCCCTCCCTCTTCAGAGGAGAATTACCTTGAGTTATTCCTGGGCACATATGTAAAAAATAATTGAGTTGGTTTCTGAATTTGTACAAAAGTCCATGTATCCTCTTTAAACATTTGAGAAGGATTTACATTGATACATGGAGTTGTAACTTTTGAATTATGCTTTTTGAATTCATGCAGCACGCTATTTACACTTGATTCTCATTATTATTTGTAGATTCTGGATTTGTGAATTACCCCTCCCCCCAATCAATATGTATAGCACTTTCACAGGCATTCATAGACGCCAGAGAAATGAGAATTTAGAGTTGCCTGATGTACTCATTCCCAGCTGAGGTGAACATGTGACTCTCCACTGCCTTATTCCATCTTGCATGTGCCATAAGGTGGTCTTCACTTTCCACCTAGAGCTGTATATTTTGTATTTGCCCCCTCCTTTTTTAAAAAAAAATTAAAGACGGAGTCTTGTTATAATTGTAGCTCAGATTGGCCTCAGACTTGAAATCCTCCTCCTCCTACCTCTGAGTTGCAGGATTGCACACATGCACTACCACTTTAATGGCAGAATTACCAGTGGGAGTGTTGATACATTCCTGACACTTTGGAAATGTACTGGGCAGTTGTTTTGTAGAATGTTCCTCAACTTGATTTGAATGATCATCCTCTCAAAATTAGATTCAGCTTGTTTCCTCTTTGGCTGGGGGTGTGTACCACCACACCCAGTGCTCTTGTCATTCATTTCCACGGGAGGCTGAGATTGGGAGGATCCTGGTGCCAGGCCAACTTAGACAAAAAAGTTTGCAAGACTCTATCTCTACTGGTGGGAAGATGAACAAAGTGCCACAAACACCTGTGGTCCTAGCCATGACAGAAACCCTAAAGTAGTCAGGCGTATCTTATAGGTACCACACCAGCCTCCTGACGATATGGCCCCGATTTCAAACTCCCCAATACTACCAGAAACATGCAAACCAAAGGAAACCAAAAAAACTGAACCAACCTCCCTCCTTCCTTCTCTTTCTTCCTTTCATTTTTGCTAGTCCTGGGCCTTGAACTCTGGGCCTGGGCACTGTCCCTATCAAGTTCTGTGATAAATTTTCTGTGATTAATTGGAGATAAGAGTTTCACTGACTTTCCTGTCCAGGCTGGCTTCAAACTACAACCTTCAGATGTCAGCCTCCTGAGTAGCTGGGATTACAGGCGTGAGCCACTGGCAGCTGGCTCCAAGCCCATCCATTGAGTCATTATGTCCCACCACAACCATGGAGTAGGTTTGGAGCAAGAAATTTTGTGTAGTTCTCCTCACCTTGCTTATTTGCTCAAATGAACTCATGCACAAGTTTGCATTAATGATCTTCTTTTTTGTACTGAGGCTTGCACTCAGGGCCTCTGCTTTCACTGACATTCTACTACTTGAGCTATTCCTCCTATGTGGCTAATTGGAGATAAGAGTCCATGGACTTTTCCTCCTGGCTGGCTTCAGTTATTCTTAGATGTCAGCCTCTTGATTATCTAGGATTACAGGTGGGAGCCAACAGTACCTGGC
Organism: Dipodomys ordii; assembly: GCF_000151885.1. Lineage (NCBI taxonomy): Eukaryota > Metazoa > Chordata > Mammalia > Rodentia > Heteromyidae > Dipodomys > Dipodomys ordii. The sequence continues at coordinate 5,427,511 of NW_012267221.1, forward strand.
TTCATTTTTTAAGAGCTGTGTCAGTGCTTTGTTTCTTTGTGTGTACCTCAAAATAATCTTTTTTTTTTTTCTTGTTGTAGGGCTTGAACTCAGGGTCTGGATACTGTTCCTAAGTTCTTTTGCTCAAGGCTAGTGCTCTACCACTTTGAGACATATCTCCACATCTGGTTTTTGAGTGGTTAATTGGAAATAAGAGTTTCATGGGAACTTTTCTTTCTTTTTTTTTTTTTTTTTTCTTTTGGGTCTGGTCGTGGTGCCTGAACTCTGGGCCGGGCGCTGTTCCTCAGCTCTTCAGCTCAAGGCTAACGACCACAGTGCCACTTCCAGCTTTTTTCTTTATGTGGTGCTGAGGAATCGAACCCAGGGCCTCAGGCATGCAAGCAAGCGCTCTGCCACTGAGCCACCTTCCCAGCCCCTCATGGGAACTTTTCTGCAGAGGCTGGCTTCAAATGGTGAGGGTCTCAGCCTCCTGAGTAGCTGGGATTACAGGCATGAGCCACTGGCCCCGGGCTCCTATGTACCTTAATGTGTTTAGGAAGGAGTTGAGTGAGATTTGAACTAGGTACTCTTGACTCTCTAAGCTCACATTCAACTGCTTTACTCTCTGTGAAGACAGAGATGACACAAGTATCGATAGCTGTCTTCACAGAGATACAACGTTGTGAAAGCTGCTATACTTTCTGTATCGTTGTTGTTTTTTAAAAACACATAGTTCTTGACTTCTTTTAGATGGAAAGATGTATTACATGACAGTTAATTTCCATAATTTGTTTGTAATAACATTACTGAAACAGTCTGGTCAGATATCATATGTATCCTATCATGAAGAGAATTTTTTTCTCCTTAGGCTTGTTCGTAAGATTATTCCTTAGGATTTGCCAATAACAATTGGTTTGTGATTGGGCTAAGATTGGGAACACTTGCTTTAAATTTTTTGACTGCAGAAGAAACAGTAAAGAATTAAAACTGGGCTGGGAATGTGGCTTAGTGGTAGAACGCTTACCTAGCATTAATGAAGCCCTGGGTTCGATTGCTCAGTACCACATAAATAGAAAAAGCCAGAAGTGGCATTGTGGCTCAAGTGGTAGAGTTCTAGCCTTGAGCAAAAAAGAAGCTCAGGGACAGTGCCCAGGCCCTGAGTTCAAGCTCCAGGACTGGCAAAAGAAAAAAATGAAAAAAGAATTAAAACTCAGGAGGATATTGAGCTTTTCTGGAAAGTATAGCTGGCAAATTAATCAAGTTTCTTTTTCCCCTCTACAAAAACTACATTGTAGGGGCCGGGAAGATGGCTCAGTGGTAGAGCGCTTGCCTTGCATGCTCGAGGCCCTGGGTTCGATTCCTCAGCACCACATAAGCAAAAAGAAAAAAGCCAGAGGTGGCGCTGTGGCTCAAAGTGGTAGAGCGCTAGCCTTGAGCTGAAGAGCTGAGGGATAGCACCCAGGCCCAGAGTTCAGGCCCCACGACTGAACCCGCCCCCCCAAAACACTACATTGTAAAGGAAACTTCTAATTCTTTGATAACCTATGCTGTACATCCCTTTAGTTTTGCCTATGTGTTAAGAATTGCATGTTTAAAAAATTGTTTGAAATTTTAGCTTGATACTTTCTTTCCTTTTTTTTTGTTTTTCTTTTTGTTGGTATTACTATTTAATTCAAGGCCTCAGTGCTTAGTATGCTTCTCATTTGGTACTTGTTAGGTCTGTCCAGGAGAACAGTCCCTTAACCACCCAATTTGTGAAGGACAGCACAGTAACCTTACCAGAAATCACCTGCCCAAATCAGTAATCACTTGTCACTGTCAATCACCAACAAAAGGATCCTTGGCTCTGAAGTCCCTTCCATATTTGGATATATCTGGATAGTATTTCCTATCCATGGGCCTCTGTTCCTCTGTTTTGACATGGCGCCATGCCCGAGGGATCCCCTAGGCCTTTTGGCCTTGTGGATTCTTGAATCAAGAATTTGCCTCTCAGCTGGAGAGACCTCTATTTGACTGGGACACCTTCCACCTGTTGCTTCCTTCTCTCTACGTCTTCACAGACCCACTCTAGATCTTTATGCACCCCCTGTACATCCTAATGTACTTCCTCTATGTCCTTATGGATTCCCTGTACGTCTTCATGGACTCCTTCCCACTACATTCTTATGGCCCCGTCTACATCCTCATGGACTTCTCCCTTCTATGTCCTCACCAGACTTTTCCTTCTGCCATTTGTAGGCCCTCTATAATGTTTTTCCTTGTTTTGCTGTTTGGTCCCTGCCTCATAAGACTTCTTTTAGATTTCATTCAAAGATGAAATTTCTGCCTCTTACCCCTAAAATCGATGCCTCTTGCCCGCTGGAAGCCAGAGACAGTTGGCGCCCTTTATGACTGTCAAAAGGCTGGTATGTTAGGTCCACCTGAGGGAATAGCCTTACCAGAAATTGCCTGCCTGAAACTGCACATCTATATTTGGTGCAGGTTGGCAGTTTGCTTCTCCCAATAAACTTTCTTCTGCCTTAACCACATGGTCTTTCATCACTTTACCATGTAAGCCACATCTCCAGATATGTTCTGGTTATTTTGAGGATGGAGTCTCTTGAACATTTTGCTGGGGCTAGCTTTAAATCAGGATCATTTAAGTCCCAGGCTTGTGGGAGCTTCTGGCTCTGAAGATGGTACTTTTATAGCTTCATACATGGAACTGCATTCTGTATCTGGTATCTGGTACCTGATAAACAGCGCTAAATTATTTCGTTCTAGAAGACCCTCAGTGCTTGGAGTTGATTGTTTTTTGCTGTTGTTTATACTGGGATTCATAGCATTGAGTTTTGTTTTCTTTGCCTAATTGTACTGATGAGGTATGTAGAGGAGCTTCAGATGCTGCTTCTATACTGGGTACCTTTTCTCCTTGGATATATTAGTTGTGGAGAAGAGAGCTTGCAGCAAAGGCAAGGACATGCTTCAGCATTTTCAACGAAATCTTCATCTTTCATGAATTTGTACCAGGTAAATCCATATGCATTAAACATAAATCAGTTTGTGTGTGTGTGTTGCTGGGCATTGAACCCAGGCCCTGTGTATGTTAGGCTAGAAGGCAAGAGCTTTCCCACCAAACTTCATTCCCAGCCCAATAAGATTTCTTTCTTTCAAACAGATGTCTAAGGGATGTGCATGGAGTTATTAATGAAAAGGAAATGTTGGCAGTTGTGTCTTCAGTCTTTCTTGTGCTGCCTTTGCACATTGTCATAATGTTAGCAGAGAGCCAGGCTTTTCAACCAAAACATTTGTAAACCATAAAACATATCTTGAGACAATCTAGCACAGCAAGAACAACTTTGGCAGAATTTCTGAAGCAATTCCATGATGGATATTTCCAATAAATTAATGTATTTAGACATGCTTTGGGTTCTTTTCCTGGTAAAATGGTAAATTGTGCAACTAGAGATTAACCCAGATCTTAGAATTAGACTGAGCCTTTGATCTTATCTAAACAAGTTTACTCAATAAAAGGTTTCTGTATAGTATCTGAAATAAATCTAGAAAATTTTGTTAGGATTCAGAATTTTTATCCATGCCAAGTAAACTTTGTGAAAAACAGGTTCTTGAGATTTTGAAGTGTTTTCTTCCTGCCTTGAACATTCCTTACAGCACTAATTAGTATTTTTATTAATGTGATTAAGAAATATGGTTTTGTGAACCTACTATGTGCTCAGCCAATCATAAATTATTCACTGAGGATTTCTTTGGTGATATTCTATGGGAGTATCCAGAGATAAAAAGACAAGGTATTTGTATAGTCAATTATGTACTTGCAGTGACTATTGAATGGAAGGTCAGAAGTCATGTAAGCTTTTTGGGGTCAGAGTGTAATAACAACTTAGAAACAAGAATTGTATGGTGGCACCTGAATTCAGAACTTGGAACTAGAGAGAGGTGGGGAGCAACTTTGGCATTCTAGACAAAGGTGCAATGGTATGGTGTGGAGACTGCTTGTGTGTGTGCACACACATTCATGTGTGTGTGCGTGCATGCCTGCTTGCCTGCCATCGAGTTTGAACTCAAGGGCTGGGTATTGTCCTTTGAACTCAGGGCTTTGGGTGTTGTCCCTGTGCTTTTGTGATCAAGGCTATGAGCCACAACTCCACTTCTGATATTTTTGGTAGTTAACTAGAGGTAAGAGACTCAGGGATTTTCCTAGATGAGCTGGCTTCCAGCTCCTCAGTTCTCAGCCTCCTGAGTAGCAAGTATTGCAGACATGAGTCATGGATGCTTGGGTACTGCTTACGTTTCATGTGGCTAGAACAGATAGTGATTTATAGAAAAGGCAAAAGAAATTGTGATCACACTTTTAGTAATATTAGGAGCTATTTTAGGATGGTTTAGAGTGCACATAGACACAATTCAGAAGCCTAATCAGGTCTTTTGCTATTATCTGATAGTGAATACTTGTGGAAATAGACAGCTGAGGGCTCCACAAGATTGAAAAGGGGGAAGAGCCAAGAGTTGGTTCCCAAGAAGAGATAGTAGAGCTAGATTAAAGTTGCTCTGTATTTGGGCCAGGTATTTGAGACCATTAGGAAAGTTGTGACTCTTCATCCCAAGAAAAGTGCTACACATGTGAAAATTACTCTCTAATTGCACGAACCCATTCATTGATTCTCAGAGCTCACTGATTTCAGTTGCCAAACCCTTTGTCTATATAGAACAGTCTAGATAGAACCCAGGAATTTAGAGAATGATTGATTTAGTCAATTGACTGGGTCAGTTAGGTCATAGAGGGCAAGCGAGTTCCCTTTTGGAAATACTGAGATTTCTCCATCAGCATACGAACACTGCATTTGCCTGTTAAAATTTATTGAATACATACTCTTCTACAAACTTCACTAATGCTGGAATGGTGCTATGTACTTGACTAGATACAGGATCCAGAAATATATTAATCCTGGTAGAGCTGTAGCATCACGTGAAATATGCCCTGGTTTACAGTGCTCTGGGCAGTGGTGTTATTTGGCTTATTCAGTGTTGAGGAGGCTACTCTTTTATTGTGTATTGTCAGTCTTGACTTTAGGCCTTTCTATGTTGCTAATTTTTGTGATAATATGACTGCAATTACTGTGATAATGTGTAGCTGCAGTTACTCAGAATGAGGCTGAAAAGACTACATGGTCACATTGAAGAAGGTCCTATTTCTATTCCTTTGGTGCCTTTTGGTGCATTGAAATGTTCCATATTTTAGTTGACTGAGTTCTTAAGCAATAACTTCTGCATCAGAGGCGTCTCTTGGAGAGTCTTGGATCCCCAGGAGTACTGGTTATTTGTAAAACAGGTTGGAAGGGATTGTGAAATTGTGCTGTCTTCCAGGTATATGAGGTCATCTCTTGCTTCCTCTCTGCTCTGTCAAAACCAAACCTCAGGGCTCTAGGAAGCTGACTAAGCACCTGGTTCAAACAACTTTTGTTCTGTGGTATTAGTTAATATTCAGTGTTCCTTGTGATTTCCATCTTGAACACTTTGATGGGGTAACTTAAAGGATTTGCTTCCTTTAGACTAGTTTCTTCATCCATACCCGTGGAGGTAGCCCACACAGTGCTGTGATGACTCACTGGGTAGCCTGATTGAAGTGTTATTGGCAAATGTGGCTCCTGGATAAGGAGCCTTCACCCTCACTTACCTGGAACTCATTGGAGGTGCTGATCCTCAGTTCTTGCCCTTAACTGACTGAATATCCATATTACTAAGCTCTCACAAGTGATTCATATGTACATTGATGTCTTTCTTGACTCTAGTTCTCCTTTCTTCCTTCCCTCCTTCCTTCCTTCCTTCTTTCCTTCCTTCCTTCCTTCCTTCCTTCCTTCCTTTCTTTCTTTCTTTCTTCCTTTCTTTCTTCTTTTTTTCTTTTCTTTCTTTCTTTTTTCCTTCCTTCCTTCCTTCCTTTTCTTTCCTTCCTTCCTTTCTTTCCCTTCCCCTCCCTCCCTCCCTCCCCCTCTCCTCTCTCTTCCTCCCTCCCTCCCTCCCTCCTTCCTCCCCCCTCTCTTCCTCCCTCCCCCCCCTTTCTTTCTTTCTTGTTCTGGAGCTTGAACTCAGATACTGAGTACTGTCTCTAGGCTTCTTTTGTCAAGGACAGCACTATACCTCCTGAGCCACAGTGTACTTCTGGCTTTTTCTGGTTATGCGGTACTTAGGAATCAAACCCAGGGCTTCATGCATGGTAGCAAGTACTCTACCACTAAGCCACATTCCCAATCCCTTTTAAAAATTTTTATTTTTTTGTCCTTCATGGGGCTTGAACTCTGGGCCTGGGCGCTGTCCTTGAGCTCTTCAGTACAAAGTGAGTGCTCTACTGCTTGAGCCACAGCGCCACTACTGGTTTTTTGGTGGTTAATTGCAGTCTCATGGACTTCCCTGCCTGGTCTGGCTTTGAACCTCGATCCTCAGATCTTAGTCTCCTGAGTAGCAAGGATTACAGGCATGAGCCACTGGGGCACCTAGGTCTAATTCCTCCCCCTTTTTAATATATATTTTTTATTGTAAAGATATTATACAGAGGGTTACAGTTACATGAGTTAAGGTAATGAGTACATTTTTTATCAAGCATTGTTACCCCCTACTTTGTTTTTCCCCTACCATCCCTTCTCCCTAAAGTTGTAAAGTTCGTTTTCAACATAATGTCTTGTACATCTCATTGCTGCAATGGATCAACTATATCCTTATTTCAGCATTTTGTTATTTTCCTTCCCCTCCCCAAATTAGAAAAATGTATATACAAGATGCAGGGCACCAGAATAAAAAACAGTGAAAACAGGGGTTATACCAAGGGGGAAGAACATACAAAAGAAACAAAAAAAATCACATAGTACATTATAAGTACATTAAAAACAACAGCAACAAAGATTAAACCTCTTGTGTCCTATCTTGGGTAAATCCTTATTTTTTAATTTTTAATTTTAATAATTTTTTTATTGTGAGAATGCTGTACAGAGGAGGGGTTACAAGTTACATGAGCGAGGTGATGAGTACATTTCTTATCAACCATTGTTGTCTCCTCCTTTGTTTTTCCCATCCCTTCCCTCCCATCTCCACAACTACATAAACCCTTATTTTTTAAACAAGGAAAATAGAGACTAAATCTACCTTGAGGGAATGTCACACCCCAAAGGACTGACCCTTTCCTATATTTCTGATGGTTGGACAAGGTGACCAAAGGTGGGAGGGGGAAGAGAATGGAGGGAGCCAGATTAAGAAAGCTGAGGAACTTCCAAAGGGCGAGGATATGTTTGCTCTTGATGACTGTTTCTATAAATCTTTGTTTTAGGGATATAAGGTACAAGCCCTTGAAAAATCAACATGTTTTTCTCCTGACTTTAGAATGTGAGGATTTTATCCATCTCTTGCTTATATAAATAGTTTAATTTTAATGGGAAAAAAGCTACAAAACGATGTCTTCTTTAGCATGGGTTTAGTCTGGTCACTTTTCAGTTTGGTGCATTTCAGCTATAAACAAACCATGCCGTCATTTTCTTCAATAAAATAAGCAATGCTCAGAAGACAACATTTTGGAAATGAACTATACAACTTGGGGGAGTGTTGGGGGGTTGGAAAGTTGGAGAAAAATGAGGGAGTAACAAGTCTAACAAGAAATACACTCACTACCTTATGTATGTAACTGTAACCCCTCTACATCACAATAAAATTGAATAAAATTAAATTGACAATAAAATTAAATAAAGAAAATAATTGCTGACACTAGTTCTTGTGACTCTTGGAGTTGAATTTCATAAATAATAAATATTATTTGTTATAGGAAGGTGATATCTGTTCTTGCTTGATTTAAAATAATTTGGTTAAAAAATTAGCATTAAACCTTACTCTAACTACTGTAAAAAAAAAAAAGGGAGAGTAGTGTTCGCAGTGTCTTTTAAAATAATTGTTTGGATCTTGTCCCTTTCCTCCTTTAAAACAAAACAAAACAATTTTGTTGTTGTTGCTTGTGGGGCTTGAACTCAGAGTGCTGTCCCTGAGCTTTTTCTCTCAAAGCTAGACCTCTAAGCACTTTGAGCACAAAGCCACTTCTGCTTCTCTGGTGGTTAACTGGAGATTAGGCTATCAAGGACTTTCTGCCTAGGCTGGTTTTGAACTGATCTGAACTCAGATTACAGCCTACTGAGTAGGATTACAGGTGTGAGCCATGGCACCCCGCAGTTATTTATTTAGTTAGTTTCTTTTTTTTCTTTGTTTGTTTTTAAGTAGAATTTTTATTTGGGTAGTTCCAAAACATAAAAAAGTTGGATAAATATGTTGGCATGTTTTCTGTCACATGGTCACAAACTGTTAATTTACAAATTGGTTCCTCTTACATTTACTTGGGACTGTATACTCAGCCTTAACTGGCTTGGTTGAAATTTAATGAATGTGAAATGTTTCTTTATCTTAAGTCTACATTAGTACTTTTTTAAGCCATGTGACTGACTGGCAAATAAGCCTTAAACTCAGTATACTTATAATCCACTTACGTTATAAGGTGTACAGTCATGTACAGTTGTTTTTGATATTTCACTCTACTGATTTTGTTTATATTCCTGTTAGTCCTCAGAATTTTGGGGTCTGATGACTGTTAAGGGAAAAACAATGGAGGCTCCTTTGTGGAAGAGCTGCATGCTGACACTAGGCCCCTAACATGTGCAATTTCACCTACCATGACGGGACATGTAGGTAATTAACAGTAAAGCATTTCTCTTTCCCCAGGCAGGCACATGGGGTCTGACTTAGTGTGAAAGAATGTAAGGATGTGGAAATTTTTACCTCAAGATTGTTCTTACAGCTTCTGTTTTCCTCTGAAAACAGCCAGTGCCCTATTTTCTTTCTTTCTTCTCTCTGTCTTAAACTTGTTTTCTAAGAATTCTATAAATGTTCGTAATAAGTTCTTCATGATGTAAGGCATTATTTATAATTATAGAATGGTAGACTGTTGTTTGCCTTTTTATGTGTATATCCTCAGGTATTTTTGGTTCTGTAGTTGTGTTGGAGTATGTGTGGTGAATAGAGTATGAAGCTTGAAGGTAGGATGGTGGATAGAGGCTAAAAGCCTGAGGGAGTTGGCCTTGCTTTAACAAGGAAGAGTTTGGATGACTAATGATTATTTGTGAGTATACAATTAAAACTTTATATCCCTTGTCTTGGTTCACACTGCTGTAACAAATTATCATAAACTGGGCAGTTTAAATAATATACCTAATATTCTCATAGTCCTGGAAGATGGGAAGTTAAGCTGTCAATGAGGACCGTCTTCTGACATGTTATTGACTGATGGTTTCTTTAATTTACTCGTGTGTGTGTGTGTGTGTGTGTGTGTGTGTATGTGTGTGTGTACAGAAGGACTCAGGTGTGAACTCAAAGTCTTCTGATGCTTGTTAGAAAGGCTTTCTCCATGCCTCTAGCACTTTTTGCTTTACCTGTTTATTTTCTGAGAGAACTGGTCTTTGAACTCAGGGTTTCACACTTGCTAGGCAAGTACTCTACTGCTGAGTTAGACCACACCATTTTGCACTGGATTTTTTCTTTTCTTGTCGTGGGGCTTGAAGTTAAGGCCTGGGTGCTGTTCCTGAGCTCTTTCACTGAAGGCTAGTATTCACCATTGGAGCCATAGCACCACTTTTAGTTTTTATGGTGGTTAATTGGAGATAAGAATCTCATGGCTGGGAAGGTGGCTCAGTGGTAGAGTGCATGAGGCCCTGGGTTCGATTCTGGCCTTTCACAGATGTATACCTGGATAGAGAAGTACTCTAAACCTTACAAATAACTAGATATTTTTCTGTGGTACACCACCAATATTCAATAAGCAATAGTCTATAAAAAGTTAGTTGCCTTGACAACTAATATCATACCAATGATCTTCCTTTTCATACTAGTTCATTAAAACTCTTTGACATTTAGAGAGAGTCTTTTCCTAGCACATGTTCAGATCTCATAGATTGCTTGATGTGGGGGCTGGGAAGGTGGCTCAGTGGTAGAGTGTTGTCTTGCATGCATGAGGCCCTGGGTTCAATT
>NW_012267221.1:5441496-5448632 GCF_000151885.1 Dipodomys ordii
TCACGGTCTCTCCTGCCCGGGCTGGCTTTGAACCGTGATCCTCAGATCTCAGCCTCCTGAGTAGCTAGGATTACAGGCGTGAGCCACCAGCGCCCCGGCATCCTGTCCACTTTTCTCTGCTGACTAACTCCTCTCCAGCAGATGCTTTCCAGATTCTGCAGGAAAGGGCAAGGGCAGAGGCCTTGGAACCAGAGCCCCAGGAACTCTAATTTTGCTCCTGCCTAAATTGGTTATGAGGATTAAGTTATGATGATGCGTGTGCTTAGAATAGGACTTGGCATGTAGCAAGTACTCGATTATGATTGAGTCTAATCCCTTTATATTTGGTAACTGGGAATGAAAAGTTTAATTCAGACAAGAAGAATTACTAGATGTTTCTCATAGCTCATTTCCATCCCTCCTAATTTTGTATTCCACTCCAGGTGGGTCATATAGACCCATATATACATACTCAGACTAAATCTCTTTTTCTATGAATTAGAAATGATCTTGGCTTTATTTATTTATTTTTTTATCTTTTTCAGGTTTTAGTGAAAGACAATGTGAAGTTTCAAGCTTAAATTTGGAAAGATTTCCTGAAAATATCCCTATTTGGCTTTCTTGTTTTCATTAACAGTTGAAACACAAGTGAACTGGGTTACATCCTTTATGGGCTCCTGCTACTTTTTCTTTATGGTTTTCTGAGGGGAATCTCCCACTCATATCTTTATTGAAATATAATTTAAATACCATTCTTTCAGACCACAGCTGGGTGATTTTTGATCATCAGTTGATGGACATTGTTCTTCTTTTGGGCTACTGAGAATAATGCTGCTATATGCTGTACTAGTTTTGTGTAGACATATGTTTTCTTAGAATCTCTTGCTTCTCTAGCTGTCTTCAAGTTTTCTAATATAACTGCGCAGAGGAGACTTCATCTGAAGTCAGAAAGTCTTTCCTGAGGAATTCTGGGGGCTGAGGTTGGAACTTTAAAGTATTCTGAGGAATGGAGAGTGTTTAGGCCCGGCCTGCAGTGTTCCTTGAGCAATCAACCTGCCTTAGCTGTGGAGAAGAGCAAGGACATTACTGAGCGTTTCGACCTGTGGGCAGGATTAGCTAGTAAAGGTGACTATGTGAAGTTCTTCCTTGATCTCCATGTCAGAGATAGTCCTATATAGGTGGTCACATCTGTAAGAAAGGCGAAGAAACTTTATTCCACTTGTCATTACCAGTAACAGGCCTTGAACTAATGGCCTCAAGCTTTCCCCAGCCTTGCTTTTTCGTGCCTGACACTTAACCACTTGAGCACAAACTTCAGTATGGCATTTTGTTGGTTAATTGGAGATGGAGTTAGCTTTTCCGTCTTGGCTGGCTTGAAACTGCAATCCTAGGATCTCAGACTCCTGAGTGGCAAGGATTACAGGCATGAACCACTAGTACCTAGCAATGTAGAGCACTTCTATCATCAGAGAAAGTTGGTTGCACAGTACTTCAACATAGAAAAAAATGAAGTGAGAAACTTCTGGGGGAGTTTAGTCCTTGTGCTCATTTGTATGAATCTATCTCTGGCTAGAATTCTTTCATCTTTTTTTTCCTGGATTGCTAACAGAATTGATACTTGCCATAATGGCTCACAGTAATATAGTGATACTTGTTTTGCATTTTTCCTAAAAATTCAGCCTGAATTTGTGCAGTAAACCATCTCATTGGAGTTTGTCATTGAGATTGCTTTTGGGGTGAAAATCTATATGCAAGCATCTTTTCAAGTAGGATCATTTAGATATTGAGTTTCACTGTAAGTTTTTTTTTTTTTTTTTGGTCAGTCATGGGGCTTGTACTCTGGGCCTGGCCTTTGTCTCTGAGCTCTTCAGCTCAAGGCAAGCACTCTACCACTTGAGCCACTGTACTACTTCTGGTTTTCTGGTGTCTCAGAGACACCAGAAATAGTCTCACAGACTTTCCTACCCAGGCGGGCTTTGAACGTCAGTCCTCAGATCTCATTTTCCTAAGTAGTTAGGATGACAAGGGTGAGCCACCAGTGCCCTGCTATAATGTTTAATTAATGTCCTTTTCTACTTATGGAACTATTAAACCACAGCATTTATACTTCCATTTCAGAATGCTTAGGTTTGTCTTAACTTTGGAAGGACTGTGTAACCAGATCAAATTCTCTTGGCTGTTCCACTTAGATATAAATAAATACCTATCTGTAATATATATTTGATTTCATGTTTAACTTTTTTCTCTACTTTGTCTTGAGAGCATTGAGTTACTCATAAGGCCTAATTCTCACTGTCTTTCACTCACTCCAATTTCCCCTCTTGCTGTGTTATTCATTAACCATTGTCTGTGGGAATGCCAAACATATAAAAATGATTAGGGTGTCTTTCTGCTCAGGAGAGGCTTATGTGGGAAATTGGAACAGTAATCCATGCCTGTCTGCCTCATTGCTTTGCTGGTGGAAGTCTAAATGTGAGATCTTGTGTAGACAGCTTGTTGCACAGACCTTGTGTTTTATTAGCCTACTCTTAAAAGAGATAAGTGGAAGCGTGAATTTTCTGGAGGTATTTTCAGGAGTAAGCAAAGGTGGTTCTTGAAGCAGGGGAGGTAGTCTTAAGAACCTATCCAGGTTTTGACTGGGATGACAGAGGAAGACTGAATGGAGCAACCTCCAAAAAGAAGCCTTTGTAAAAGAGGACAAGGGGTGAAAACAATCATCATTCTGCTGTCTATAGTGTTTGTAATCCTCCCTCCCTCCCTCCCTCCCTCCCTCCCTCGTTTGTTTGTTTGTTTGTTTGTTTTGGAATCCTGGGGCTTGAACTCAGGGCCTGGCCACTGTCCTGGACCTTCTTTTTGCTCAGAGCTAGCACTCTACCATTTGAGCTACAGTTCCACCTCCACTTTTTCTGTTTATGTGGTGCTGAGGAATTGAATCCAGGGCTTCATGCATGCTAGACAAGCACTCTACCACTAAGCCACATTCCTGGCCCCTCTAATCCTCTTTTGTAGGGAAAATGAAACTTTAAGTTCAGTAGAGTGATATGATAAATAAGATCCTGCTGATGAGTTTGAGGCACCTAACTAGCACGTTACTTTCTTTGAGACATAATAAGGCAGGCACATAAAAGTGATGAATGATGCAGAACTAGTGTAAAGACACTTAAAGGACAGTCCCTTACTTTATCTGACCCAATTTATTATTTGTCTTTTTGATGCAGTAGTCATAGAAAAGAGTAATGAAATCTGTACAAGTTGACTAGAAATTAAGTAACTTTGTAAAAGTGTCTTATGGGTATGTGAGTTATTTTACAGTAGATCTAACCAAATAAAAAATATAGGCCTAAGCTAGATATTATGGTGCATGCCTATAATTCCAGAGATTTGGGGAAAGCATTTGGCAGCTGGAGGCAGGATTATTTAAAGTTCAAGGCCAGCCTGGGATATATAGTGACACACTGCCTAAGGAAAGTGATAATACCACCAGCAGTCTAAATGTGACTAAAAGAATGAATTTAAAAATTGTTCCTGCTGCTATCTTTTTAATGTGATCCTACTTAATTGATTAATACTAATTATACCTTAACTATTTTTTTTTGAGGTAGACTATTGCTCTATAGCTCAGGCTAGCCTGTATCTCAAAATCCTCTTGCCTCACCATCCAAGTGCTAGGATTATAGCTATGGATTGCCATGCCCAGCCTTATTTGTTATTTGTATAGCATTACCTCCTCTTGTTTTACTTGGGGTCATCTCCTACTATGCTTTTAGCAGCCAAGAATCAAGTCAGTTTGTCTTCATTTATGTAGCACAGTGCCTGGTACATGGACAACATCCAAGAAGCATTGTTTGGATGAATGAAGCATTTGTGTATACAGGATTAGGCAAGTGTTGGAGCCAGAGACAGCCCATGGATTACCTTGACCTTCATTTGGAAAGTTTTGTGCTTATGTGGTGATTTAGCCACTTTTGTAAAAAGTGAAAGCACCTTCAATATCTGTCTCTGATCTTCATGAGGATAGTAGCAATGCTCCACAGTACCTAACTTTATGCAACTCTCAGAGGTATTTTTTAACCTTAAAATGGTTCATAGTGCTGGCACAGAGAAACTAGTAAAGCTGAAAAAATGGCTTATTCTTTGCTACAGGCCCTGAGCTTTCCTACCTCTGCATCTTTGCTTGTTTTCTCTTCCTCTCCCTCCTTCCCTTCGGTTGTGTCTTCACTGATCCTTCCTACTCTTGGCGCTGATGTCATAAATAACATATGTAACATCCAGCATGCTGTTTTTCTCTTAAGCAAAATGGGATCTTAGCATAACCAAGGGGAAAATGAATATAATGATTAGGAATGGCACTTAAGTAGATTTTTCCCCTTTCAAATATCATAAAAAGGAGCCTTGTTTGGAAACAATCTAGTAATTGTTATCAACTTCCATCCAATAATATTCATTGCTACCTGTTTGTCATGGGTTTAATAATACCTGACTCATTTCCTGAATTGCTTTGGGATTTATTTCAGGGCATGAAGTTGATATTGCCTAAGGTTCTACTTTACAAAAGACATTTCTACTTTCTGCAAAGTAGTAATGATCATAAGAATAGGAGAGTAGTGTCATATTTCATATAGCTCTGGGCAACAGGTGTTCAGGGTTTCCTTGAGCAAAAAAGCTTGTAACTAAGAGCTCATACATGTACCACTTTCTGGAGGAGGAAGCCCGATCTCCGGGGAGTTTTCTGCTGGGAATCTGTGGGGAGAAGCTTCTTGTTTGAATATCTGTGTTCAAAGCTGAGATTTATTTGAAGTTCTTTTCAGCCAAAAAGAACAGGCTGAGAGCCTGTGGCTCATACCTGTAATCTTAGCCACTCAGGAGGTTGAGATCTCAGGGTTTAGGTTCAAAGCCCACGTAGGCAGGAAGGTCCCTGAAACTCTTTTCTCCAGTTAATCACCAAGAAAGCCAGAAGTGAATCTGTGGCTCTAGTGTTGGGGCACTCAACCCTGAGTTCAAGCCCCAGTCCTGGTGCATACATGGGGAACACACACACACACGCACGCACGCACGCACGCACGCACTCACTCACTCTCACTCACTCATTGTAATATGGTTTAATATTCCTGCTGGTGGGGTTGGGAAGTCTTAGCCTTTCTTTTAGATCCTAAGATGGCTGCTCTGTTTTATAAAATGTACCTTATAAGTTTGAGAGATCAAGAATGGTTCCTATGATCTTGCTGGCTGCTATATTCAACACTGAGGCTGTGGCAGTTTTTCAGAAGAAATGAAAATGCAGTAGTGCTTTATATGTGCCTCTTCAAGAAGCAACATAATTCTTTATTAGATAACATGACAAACAGTGAAACAGATCTTTACACATCAGATTAACATTTCCTCCTCTGCCTATGGATGTTGCATGATTATGCTCCTTTTTTTTTTTTTTTTTTTGGTCTGTCATGGGGCCTGAACTCTGGGCCTGGGTGCTGTCTCTCAGCTCTTCCACTCAAGGAGAGCACCCTACCACTTGAACCACAGTATCACTTCTGGCTTTTTTCTGCTTATGTGGTGCTGAGAAATTGAACCCAGGGTTTCATGCATGCAAGGCAAGTACTCTACCACGGAGCCAATTTCCCAGTCCTGTGCTCCATTTTTATATGTAAATTTTCATGCCAACCAGTGGCATTTATTGCTATAGTAGAGGTGCCTTTCTCAGGATGGAGGGAGACATTGTGGTTGAGGAAAGTACATGAGCCTTTTCTTCCTCGTTGTGTCTTGCTGCCATTCGCTAATAAGAATTCTGGGAGGATTGTTAATAAAGTCTGTAGAATCTTTTCTTACATAGTGCATGGTTCTGGTGCAAAAAGCAGATTTACACAGGCTGAGTGAAGTTCCAGGTCTCTACATAGAGAACCTGATGTTAACAGAGGCTAGCTGAAGAGCCACTTCAAGCTTTTAGCTGTATTATTAAGGCTCTTGATGTATTTTATTCTTGAAATACATAAAATGGTTAGATTTCAAGTGTTCTTGAAGCATCATACACACCGAAATAGATAATTATGTGAGGTGATAAGTATGTTAATTAGCTTGACTACAATAATCAGTAATGCATGATGATATATCCAAACATCACGTTTTGTGCCATAAATATATGTATTTTTTCTGTTACTTACACTTCAAGAAAGCTGAACAAGACAAATAAAAAGGAGGACTAAGAGAATAGAGAGGTGAGAGTCTTAGTTTTTGAAAGAAGAGATGATGTTCAGTTTGACTCCTTAGGAACCCTGGAAAGGCAGAGTGCCCTGTGAAAATGGAGGAAACTTTTTAGGTGTTGGTACTACACTTACTGGGGGGAGTTGTGGTCTATTCCATGACTGATGAGAAGGAGAACTCAACAAGTTACTCTTTTTTGGGTGGTACTGGTGTTCAAACTCAATGATCATACTTACTAGGCAAGCCTTTACCACTTGAACCATGTCTCAGCCCTTTTTGCTTTAGGTATTTTTTAGATAAGGTCTCATATACTTCTTTTTTTTTTTTTTTTTAAGATAGGGCCTAAGCCCAGGGCTAGCCTCTCGGTGATCCTCCTGACTGTGCCTTCCTTATACCTAGGATTCCAGGCATGTGAGCCACTGTGACCTGCTGAACAAATTCCTCTGGAGCATTCACTGCCCTCTGCCCCCTCTTCCCTGCCTTAAGACAGAAGAGGAGGCTTCCCTTAGGACTCATAAGTGACTGATAAATGACTACATCCTTCAGGCATCACACTGAAAGATTGCCTCTTCCCTCTTAAGCTTAGCAGAAGGGGCTTCAGGTGCTCTTCAACCTTAGGGTATTCCTGTTCTTAGGGAGCTTATAAGATTTTGCAGTGTGTGTGTGTTAGTTTGTGTAGGGTGGCGGGGAGGGGTGTTGAGGAGGGGGCTCATCATGCTTTTACCTTTTTTTTTTTTTTTTACCAGGGCATGCCTGGTCCACAGTCTTCATGTTTTGGAGAGAAAGGTGAAGGAAGAGAATGAAGGAAGGAAAGAGATGCTGCACCCTAGATTTGTTTTATCTTTTCTGTAACTAGATAAGCTAATAAAATGAATGTCTTTTAAGATGGTTAGTACAGCTGTGTTAGGATGATTTTGAACAAGAAACTCCAGAGGCTGTGCTCTGTTTTTTTTTTTTTTTTT
>NW_012267221.1:5451127-5495182 GCF_000151885.1 Dipodomys ordii
TTTTTTTGCCAGTCCTGGGCTTGAATGCAGGGCCTGGGCACTGTCCCTGAGCTTCTTTTTGCTCAAGGCTAGCTCTCTACCACTTGAGCCACAGCACCACTTCTGGCCTTTTCTGTGTATGTGGTACTGAGGAATCGAACCCAGGGTTTAATGCATGCTAGACAAGCACTCTACCACGAAGCCACATTCCTAGCCTACAAAGATCTTTTTTGATTTTGAGACAGAGTCTTACTATATGCCCAGTCTGGCTTTCTTTTTTTCCTTTTGGTCAGCAATGGGGCTTGAACTCAGGGCCTGGGTGCTGTCCCTGACCTCTTTTGTTCAAGGCTAGAGCTCTGCCACTTTGAGCTATCGTGCCATTTCCAGTTTTCTGGGGGTTAACTGGAGATAAGAGTTCATGGACTTTACTGCTTGTGCTGGTTTTGGATTGTGATCCTCAGATCTCAGCCTCTTGAGTAGCTAGGATTACAGGTGTGAGCCACCAGCACCTGGCCCAGGCTGGCTTTGAAATCTGTATCTTCCTGTTTCCCTGTCTCCTAGTGCTTGGGATTACAAGCATGGTCTACTAAATGCAGTTAATGAAGCGGTTATTAGTGTTTTCATTTTTTGTAATGTCATTATGTGCCTGTTGATACTTCATCTGGGTAAACCCAGGAGTCTGTAATTTCCATGATGAGCTTTCTTTATGAATGTCTACAGTTGCAGGGACTGCTTTAGGATTCTAGAACCCCCACTTGCACACTTTATTTTATTTTTTTTGGGTCCGGTTGTGGGCCTGAACTCTGGGTCTGGGCGCTGTCCCTCAACTCTTCAGCTCAAGGCTAGCGCTCTACCACTTGAGCCACAGTGCCACTTCCGGCTTTTTTCCTTTTTGCTTATGTGGTGCTTATGTGGGGAATCGAACCCAGGGCCTCATGCATGCAAGGCAAGCGCTCTACCACTGAGCCACCTTCCCAGCCCACTTGCACACTTTATTAAAGATACTCAATGGGAAGATTTCTCCTGTTCTTAAATTATTTTATGTATGTATGTATTATTATTATTATTTCTGCCAGCCTCAGGGCCTGGGCATTGTCCCTGAGCTTCTTTTGTTGAAGGCTAGCATACTACCAGTTGAGCCACAGTGCCACTTTTGGCTTTTTCTGTTTATGTGGTAATGGGAATCAAACTCATCATGCATATTAATCAAGTACTCTATCACTAAGCCACATTTTCAGCCTTTGTTCTTAAATTATTTATGATACACTGTGGATCTTCCCTTTAAAGTCATTCCTGCAGTTTTTCTCCAAGAGTTCTTCCTCTTAGATTTTCTTAAAGGACTGGTTGACTGCATTTTCTTTACAAAATGGCTTGTACTAGATTTAAAGACTTGCTTATTCTCTGTTAACTAGGCTAATATGAAAAGAATCAGGAAGACTCTGCTTTATCATCTCTTCTTGGATGACAGAGATTCTTTAAAATTCCAGGGGTATTTACTTTGTAGTGTTATTGCGGTTTAGATATGGAAAGAATTGGGTTAGTTTTCACAGAGAAGGAAAATGCCTATGTAGGGAGGATGAGTTTAAATGAGTCAAGTGATCAAAGAAGTGATGTTTATATCCTTCCTTACTGTGCCTGAATCAGAAGACTGTCTAGAATCGCAGTTCAGTAATTCTAGTGCCTAATGTCATCACATGTTCTTCTTTTAATTGCTTATTCCCTAAAACTATAGACAGTTTGCTGAGATCTTCCTAACAATGTTAGTGTCTTTTTTTTTAAAAGAGAGATTTAACTAAAATGCCATTAGAACAGGTAATCCAGATGTTGAAATTTATTGCGGTGGTCAAATTTATGGATTTTTCCCCCCCTTGGTCCTGGGGCTTGGACTCAGGGCCTGGGCACTGTCCTTGAGCTTCTCTGTGCTCAAGGCAAGCACTCTACCACTTGAGCCACAGCACACTTTTGGCCTTTTCTGTTTATGTGGTGGTGAGGAATTGAATCCAGAGCTTCATGCATGCTAGGCAAGCACTCTACCACTAAACCACATTCCTAGCCAAATTTATGGACTTTTTTTTTCTAGCTTTCATTTCCAAACATCACTATTTTTTTAATAAATAGAGTTCTCTCAATCCTCACTATCATTGCTAATAAAACAACCCCAACAAACACAAGGTAGCCAGCAGTAGGAGGCAGTAAGTCCTGAAAGCAAAGTAAAAGTGTTCACCAGTTCTCTACTAAATGAAGTTTCTCAGTTTAGACTGAACTAGAAGGGTGTTGGGAAAGGAACATTGTTTTTCCTATGACATAAATGAGTGAGGGTGTCTTAATCTGTTTGTGCTGCTATAAAAGAATACTATCAACTGGGTGGCTTATGCACAACATAAATTTGTTTTCATAGTTCTACAGTCTACAGAGCAGCTTTAGGTCAAGGAACTGACCGTTTCCATGTCTGAGGAGGACTTGCTTCCTAGTTCCTGAATCATACCTTCTCCTGAAGCTGGGAGGCTGAGTCTAAGTAACTTCTTAACAGCTATCCTACTGCCTCTTGCTGGATGGAGGGAGTTCTTCACCCAGTGCTGAAAAACCTAGAGGTGAGTGGTAGTTCAAGGTGAGCTAGGACGGTTCTGCTTCAGAGAAATGCAGATGGTATAGACTGAGGAAAGTTTACATAGAGAATGTTCCAATTCTGCCTTGATTACTTCCCTAAATAGCTTGTGTCACCTGTCTCCAAAATTTCCACTGTATGGAAGGCTGAGGCATTATCTTGCCGAGATGGAAAAGTTCTGCTGGTACCTGAGCTTGTACCTGAATGTGTTCAAATAAGGTCTGCTTTTGTTGAGCTTGTGAGTTCCAGTCAAACATGTGTCTTTTGTCTTTAAAAGCTTGGTACAAGCTCTTTAGGTGGGACAGAGGGAGTGCAGGCCTTCATATCTTTGAGACAGGAGTCTGTTTGCATCTGTAGTCGCTGGCCTCCAATGAAGACTTCAAATTTGACCTTTCAAAATGTGGCTCCTCTGTTTCCTCGTGACTGGATCAGTATCTGATTTACCATACAACACTTCATCCTCACTGGGTAGAAAGGACAGGAGCTCTACCTGGCCTGTTTTATATCATGTGGGCACTATGTCTACATCATCTAACCATCTCCCAGAGGACATTGCATTGGGAGTAGGTTTCAATTTAGGATTTAGTTGAGGGAGATCCAGTCTTTACTTTGAATTTTTACACACTCTGTAGAAATGAGGACTGACTTATTTCGTCACTTATGATGCCAATATTGCAGTGGTTAAGGTAATTGTCTAGTCAAGGTTTGAAAATAAATGATTTCTAGGAGACAAAGGCAGATGGGATGCTGGCTGATTTGACAATTTAAAAGGGTTATTACTGTCTGTTCTTAGCAGAGATCTGAATAAATACCACAGTAATGGTGACCACACACACCTACTTATGTTTTATTTCTTCAGTTACCACCTCTTCTCACAGCTTTACCTAAAAGCACAGATTTGCAACCTTCCAACCTGAATCACAGCTCTTTCTTGCTGAATTGTACTAGAGGTAGAAGTTGGTGTCTAAATTTGATTCAGCCACTTGTGCCTTGTATATGATGTCACTTTGAACCATCAATGTATGATTTAGAGAATGCCAAGTAAATCTTCTGAAACCCTAGAAAATTCTGATTCTGGGAGATGGAGGATTTGTAAGGAACAAAGTATTTTAGAAGGCAATTAGTGAGGAACTGAAAAAGTTCAAAGTAACAAGATAGGAAAGGTAGTTGAATGGAAATAATGGGCTAGCGAAGTAGAATGTTTCTTGTGTGTCAGGTTGGGAGGTGTGATCAGGGTGCCAAGAAAAGCACTTGGTGTGATAGAAGAAAAGCTGTGTGTGACAGAGGTGGCCACTGAGACTCTGATTGGCACCAAGAGTTTTTTTTCTCTTAGAGTTGTTAGGTATAAAATTCATTTTTCTATTTCCCAGTAGAAATTGTTTTTTGTTCTACCACTGAGTCATGCCCTCACATATAATACGAGCCTCTGTAAGTGTTCAAATTGTTTTTTTTGGGGGGGAAAGGGGCACAGTACTGGAGTTTGTGATATTAGTTGAGAACCTTCTACTTGCTCTACCTCATGAACCATGTACCTAGCCTTCAGTAGGTTCTTCATGAAATAATTCTGATTAAGCCCTTAACCAAAATCTAACCAGAAATCATAACCTCAAAAACTACATAAGATTGGGAATTAGAATCTTTCTTCCCCCAAATATGCAGTTTCTGAAAAATATAAATCTACTTACATTTGTAATTTTGCTAACTGGATTTACTACGTTATCAATTTCCTTGCTATTTTGAATAATTCTGTACTTTAAAATTGCTTGCTGTTTCCATACAGTTTAAATGAGGTTCTCTGCTTAAGCAGAATGCTAGCTATTTGCCTAACATACTAGTTATACCTCAACATTTGTGGAAAATGTTTTCTTTTGCAAATGTTTGATTTTTCTAGTTTTTGTTTATTTTCATCTCCCTTTGTCAGAGATCCTTTTTGGAGCAATCAAAGTCATTCATGTCCTGATTTACTGGATGATTTGATGTGAAATTGCCTAAGATTTTGACATTTAACATCTCTCATTTCGAGATTTTTACTTTTCTTTCATTGTTTGTTGGGGTGGGCAGGTTTTCCATAATCGTTTCTTGGCACCTGCATTGTGGACTAGACACAGTCAAACTACAGCACATCTTCCCACCTATTCTCTTGCTTTCTCAGTTTCTTTGCTCTCTGGTTTCCACTTGTTGTGGCTAATGGGAGAACTCAGGAAAGTTAGTGTGGGCGATGAGAGAGATACCTGACATGAAGTCCTTGCCCTGTACTTGCTTCTCTGCTGTAAATTTATTACTGGCTGTTGCCAACAACAAACTTTTTTTTGGTCAGTTGTAAGGCTTGAATTCAGGGCCTGAATGCTGTCCCTGAGCTTTTGGCTCAAGGCCAGTGCTCTACTAGTTTGACCCACAGTACCATTTTGGGTTTTCTGGTGATTAAATGGAAATGAGTTTCATGGGCTTTTCTGCCCAGGCTGGCTTTGAACCACCAGCCTCAGGTCTCAGCAAGAACAAACCATTTTCCTGGAAGGTCCTCTTTCAGGGCTCTTCTTAGAAGCTGTATGACTTGTTTCTCTGTAGTATATTTAAGACATCTTTGATTGAGAATTGCTTCTCTATGTTAATAATGGAAGCAGCGTTAAATGTACATGATTGTATATGTTTGCTTTGATTTCAGATAAAGAAAAAATTTCTTTATAAAAATTTGATACACAAAAAAATACATGTTACTGACATTTTATTGTATTAATGACATTGTAATAAATTTCCTTGTATATGGACTTGCCCACCTTCTAGGTTATATCCTTGAGAGATGACAAGCCAATTGTGGACATTTTTCAAGTATTGTTTCTTTTGGCCACATTGGTTCTAAGTGTTGAATAGATTTCAGATTGCTACATGCTATTTCTTCATTCTTGTTTTCGGACACCCATGACATTGTATGTTGACTTTACCAAAATAGTTTTTGAATTTGATAGGCCAAAGAGATTGATTTGGCAGTGAAAGTGAATGTTTTCTACTAACAGCTGTATTTTTCTTTTCCTTAACAAACATCTTGTCAGGTGTGGTGGTTCATACCTGTAATCCCCACTATTTGGAGGATTGTCATTACAGGCCAGCTTAAACAAAATCACTGGACCCTAACAGAAACAAACAAAAAGCCCCAAAACAAAAACCACTGAAACAATGTGGGCTGGGGCAGGTTTTAAGTGGTATGGTGCTTGATCAAGTATCATATACCGAGTTCAAACACCCCTACTGTCAAAATAACTACAATTTAAAAAACAAAATACAAAAAGCAAATCCTCACCTCTTTATTGAATTTCACTGTTTTCCTGTGCATAAGTTCTTTATATAGTAGATCAGAAGCGGCTGTTTAGTCTGCCAAACATCAGAAAGTAAAAAGCTTCTTTGGTCCATCCAGTTCCTGTTAGAGCCAGTTGTTTCTGATGATGTGGGGTAAAACCTAGGTTGAGATGAAAGACAACCGAACAAGGGAAGTTGTGCTCCAACAATGACAATGGAGTGTGAATTTTAGATAGCTTTTATGTGTTTTGGAAAATGATTCTCTTTTATTTTAATAAACCACCAAAAATATAAAATACCTTCTCAACTGATGTATTAAAACAGGCAGCAGGCTGCATTTGGCTAATTGGGTCTTAGTTTGAAGACTCCTATCACAGATGATGACTCAATTTGTTTTCCCTTTTTAGATCAATATTTTAGACCCACAGAAGTTTACATTTGAAACTCGAAATTAAATTTAAATTTCTTGTTATTTTAAAAGTGTCTTTACTAATGAGTAAATTAAAAAAAACTCATTTAACTTTAACTGTATAGACTTTAAAAAAAATCAGCTTTTACTTAAGGTTGATTTTATTTTGCTGTGCAGTATGATTTGAATCTCTTTTTTTCTAAGTAGTAAACAGTAATGGTTTGTGTTGGATGCTCCTGTTAATAATAATGGCTACTCCAGCTGTGTTCTGATGGATTTGATGCCTGTCTTGTAGCATGATAGTCCTTACCCTCCATTTGGATGCAAGAAATAATTATATATCAACTTTGATCCAAGTTACATTGGTGATTTTTTTTTTCTATTAGGAAATACAAAAGTCTCTCAAGTTTTTTTTTTTTTTTCTTTTTCTTTTTGGTATCAGTATCAGGACTTGTACTCAAGGCCTAGGGGCAGTCCCTGAGCTTTTCTGCTCAAGACTAGTACTCTACCATTAGAGCCGCAGTTCCACTTCCAACTTTTTGGTGCTTAATTGGAGATATGAGTCTCACAGACTTTCCTGTCCAGGCTGGCTTCCAACTGCAAATTGCAGGACTCAGCCTTCTGAGTACTTATTGTAGATTACAGGCGTGAACCACTGGCTCCCAGCAAAGATAGATAGATAGATAGACAGATATATAGATAGATAGATAGATAGCCAGCAAAGATAGACACATTTATTTACTTACTTATTTGACTAAGGAATTATACAAAGGATTACAATTCTATAAGTCAAGTAATTAATGAGTACAGTACCTCTTGGATAATATCATCCCTTCTTTCATTTTTTCCCTCATTTTTCACCTCCTTTCCCTTTTCACAAGTTGCATACTTTATTTTCTACATAGTGTATATTGAATAACCTGATTGTGCTTGTTCACCCCTCCTACATCCTGTGCCCCCTTTTTGCGACAATAAAAACAAAAACACCCCCCCCATGTTAACATTTCCTGTAATTTGTTTTGATAAATACTACTTGAGATCTTTAGAATGCATTTGGTATTTTGGTATTTTTGGCCAGATTTGTCTCCTTCAGTGCTGGCAGTTACAGGATTGTGGGTTGGAACCTCTAGGCAGAGTTAGATATATTAGATATATGTGGAACCTAGTTCTCAAGATTTTTGTTTGTAAAGAAATACCTTTTGAATTTTTAAAAAGGTTTCTTTAATGAAGAGCAGTCTGATCATGTTAAATAAGAAATGTACAACTAAAATATTAATTGCTGATCCTCTGCTTTTAGAAAATATTGCACTTCAATTTAATAGTAAAATAACTTGTCTGTAATAGGTTATAAGATTTTGCAAGAAAAATCTTTTGTTTTGGCATATCTATAGATATGATGAAGTGAATTAAAATATATTTGAAAATAAGTAAACACTATACTATAACTTACAAAACTAATTTCTCAGGGATGGCTTCTCTAAGAGATAACAACAATTGCTCTCAATCAATGTATTGTAATCATTCAGAATAGATATACTTTTATATCTATGTTACTCTAGGAAAATAAAAATACTATCAATTCTTAGCATGAATTTGCCTTATTTTCCCACAAAGCTGCAGTTAAAAATTTTTTTTGTTTAAAATTCCTTTCTGATTCTTTGGTTCCCAGTAGAAAATCAGCTGCAGAAGCCTTCTTCTGGTCAGCCTGTATTTGCAGTTGGAGTTTCTTTTAAACTCAGGAATGTCTGTATGTTCAAACTGGGTTGCCATGGTGCTGTGAAACACAAGGTGGCAAACCCCACATAGAGTTAAAGAGATGAGCAGTGCTTGGGGTACAGATTATGGAAACTACAACTTGCCAACAAGTTCTAGGGAAAAGCTTGCACTAAACGTCTTGATCCAAAAAGGAAATGCTCTACTCCAAGGTGCTTTGGGTTTCAATGAACTTCACTGCATGACACCATGCCTGAGGCAGATTGTTAGCTTTCTTTGACAACTTGTTCCAATTTTGTATCTCCAGAATGGTCCCCAACTGCCATCTGGACTGACTTCTTAACTTTAAAAGTTAAATTACATGTGATCTTTTGATTTGAAATTTGACAGCTGAATGTTTATGTTTAGTTAGAATACAATGCTATACTTAGAAATTTTGTTTGACTCCCTCACCCATTTTGAATTTGGAAAAAAAATAAGGATGAGTAAGAAATCAGCAGGCTCACACGAAATGAGAGGACAATGTGGAAATCTTGAATGCTTTTTTGTAAACCAAATTTATTTTTATAAGCCTTGAAAGGAAGACAGTTTGTTCTTTGAATAATTGGCCCAGACTTTCTCTTTCTTTTTCAAATATATTTCAACCAAAGATCTCACTGAGATGAATAGGATGAGATTAGGAAATTAATAAAAGAGGAAAAAATATTTTCCTCTCAATATGAAACAAAACTGAGCTGTAGAATCTTCTTCTTTTAAAACACTTCTTAAGAGCTGCTGTCTTTCAGCAGTCAGAAAGTCTTTGCTTGAACATATTTGTCACTACAGAGAGTAAATAGGATTCAAAAGTCTTTATTGTGGTTTTATAAATGTAAGCCTTACTGTTTCATCATGGAATTTCAGCAAAAAATGAACTCCTGCAGCCGCATCTCATCCTTCTCCCATTTCTTTTAATGTCTTAGATTTAGAATAAGCATTTGAACAGCCATCACTAAGTGTTTCCACATTGGAAAAATAGGAGAGCTTGGCTGGATATAATCCTGATTTTCATGAGAGAGAATTATTTTTTCCCTTTCCTGCTTTAGAAGTCATTTACTATATACTTCTATTTGGACTGAACTGGTTTAAAAAGCCAAATGGGAATGAGTCTAGCTACTAAACTTAGAGAACTGATTCATAATTTCTTGATCTAATACAGTGGACTGTATTGTCATTGGCCAGTTCAGCATTTCTGTGCCTGCCAACCCAAGAATGGAATCCAAGACTGCTGCTTAACCCTCTATGGCTCTGGTAATGCATTTCTGTCATCCCATTCCCTTCTGGAGATGACTATCTCCTGAGCATCTGTGGGTCCTGCATACTGGGCAGATTTCTCTATACTTGAAAGTATTTTGAGATTTGCTGTCTTACATTTCTTTTCCAGTTGCTAAGTGTTTTTTTTCCTCCTTTTTTCTTTTAGTTGCACTTTAACTCTCCTGTCTTAGTGACATTTTCTAGGCCCTACTTCAGGAAAGATTTAAAATAACTGGGAATTTTTTTTTGTGTGTGTAGACATTGTTTGATCCTAAATTCATGCTCATGTGACATTTCTACTTGGCATTCAGAGTAACAGTTATTCAAAGTGCTTTACCTTAATTGTCTCACTAAAAATCCCAAAAGGTAGCAACAAAAATTGCAACAAACAAGCCTTCTGGCAAGGGTGTAAGTTACCCTCGTACTCTTGGTTTGGAATCCCTTGACTAAGGACTCATGAGACCATGGAATACATTTGGCATGCAACTCACTACCCCATGAATTTGTAGACTAAATATATTATTCCTTCAGTGGCTCATCCAGAAGATGTTGTCATTCTGTAAAACTGCCATTAGCACCTTTGTAAAAATGGCTGATAGCAAATGATATATTAAGGCTCTCTATGTTTTGGATTTACTGTTATTTTATTTGAAGATGTTGGGATATGCAGGATGGAAAATGGAGAAGAAATCTTTTTTGCTTCCATTAAAAGTCTGAAGAATTGCTGAGTGCTGTTGGCTCACACCTGTGATCCTAGCTACTCAGGAGGCTGAGATCTGAGGATCACGGTTCAAAGCCAGCCCGGGCAGGAAACTCCATGAGACTCTTATCTCCAGAAAACCAGAAACCACCAGAAAACTGGAAGTGGCGCTGTGGCTCAAGTATTAGAGTGCTAGTCTTGAGCTGAATAGCTGAGGGATAGTGCCCAGGCCCAGAGTTCAAGCCCCACGACCAATTAAATAAAAAGGCTAGTGCTCTACCACTTGAGCCATAGTGCCACTTCTGATTTTCTGGTGGTTTATGGGTGGTTTATGGTGGTTTATTCAGAGTCTCACGGGCTTTCCTGCTAGGCTAGCTTTGAACCGTGATCCTTGGATCTCAGCCTGCTGAGTAGCTAGGATTACAGGCATGAGCCATGAATGCCTGGCCAGAGAGAAAAAGAGCACGCTACCCTCAAGCTGAATAGCTGAGGGACAGTGCCCAGGCCCAGAGTTCAAGCCCCAGGATTGACCAAAAATAAAAAAAAAAGAATTAAAATAAGTACACACTCTCCTCACTCATTTCCCTTAGCTGGGTGATACGCAAGGAAACCACGTGGGCAGAATGCAGGGGATAATTTAGAGTGTGTTATAGGGGGTGATTTAGGCTAAATTGGGCATTTCAGTTCTTCCCTTTCACTTTTTGATCTATTTAGAAAAATAAATGGGTTTTGTGGATATCAAAATTACCTGCTGGAATAGTTCATGCACTTCCCATTTAAAAAAAAGACACAAAAAGGGTAAATTTAGTATTCTAGTAAGATAAAAAAATAAAAGGCGACTCTAGAGACTTGAACTTGACGTGATTCGTGTGTGTGTGTGTGTGTGTGTGTGTGTGTGTGGTGTGTCCCTCATCTGCCCTTCTGTCTGTCTGTTCCCTCTGCTCCCCTCTTGTCTCCCGCCCCTTTCACCCTCCCCGGTCGCCATGTCTGTGTCTCCCCATCTTTCCATCCATCTATTTTTTCCATCTTCTTTCAGATCAGATCAAAGTCTTTAAAGAAACATGGACAAAAAAGCAAGGCATGGTGGTGGTGGTGGTACACTTGTAATCTTAGTAATTAGGAGGCTGAGGCAGTAGAATCTTGAGTTTGGGACCAATGTAGGTTACACAGCTAGATCTTATCTTTAAAAAAAGGAAAGAAGGAAGAAAGGAGAAAGGAAGGAGAAGAAAGAAGGAAAGAGAACGTTAGATGGTCTTTTCCAATCATTCTCTGGCCTGTGAACTTGGTGGGGGGAGGGGGCGGACTGACATTTATTAACTGTGGTATTTTCCAGGTTACCTTAATGTCTTGCTTCTTTTCTGCTTGATCTGTAGTAATTGTAATGTGGGATGGTAATGAATAGCAGATTGTTTTGTTTTGTGTTTTTGTTTGAGTCATTAATATGTAGGACTTTTCTAAGTCACAAGGAGAATACAACACAAATGATAAATAGCATTTCAGAGAGGATCAGAAAACAAAGAAAGGTCTTGTAGAGATTCAAAGGAATAAGGCAGAAGAACACAGGACCTTGTATGCCAAGAGGGTAGAAGCTTCCAGGTTGCTGCAAAGAGATTTGAGGAGGACCCAGTGTACCTCTCATCTTTCTACTATGCGTTTTCTTAGACAGTATTAAAATTTCCTTCATGACTTCAGCATAAGGTTCTTGGAGCTGAGCACTGTTTTGGCATTTTGAATCAGCTGACGTGTTATTGGTAGCTGGCTAAAGCACTGAAAGATATTTAGCAGCATCCTTGGCCCCCATTCAATGGGTGCTAGTGGGGAGTGCTGGGTAGCATTCTGACAGCCAAAAATGTGTAGAAAGCCAGGGGTTCAACCTGATTAAAGTATTATATATGCATGTGTGAAATACAGTTGTTTGAACAGTTAATTTGTGTACATTTAAAAAAATGAATGGCATGAGTGTAAAACCAATCCAGTTCCAGGTGTGGGCACTAGTGGTAGGGAAGAGGGTGAATATTGTAAAAATACTTCAGGTACATGTGTGAAAATGGAACACTGAAACCTGTTGACTTGATTTGGAAAGTCAAATGGGGGAGAAGAGAAATTAATAGAGGGGTTGAGTCTTGTTTAGGTACATTAGGCATTTATGGATGTGCCAATCTCTTTACAACTAATTGATGCTAATAAAAAGTGTGAGAAAAAAAATTGTGTGGACATTGCTGGTGTACTCTGAGAGGTAGAATTTGCCATAAGCTTGAGGGCTTTTAGATTTCTTTTTTTCACGAATATCTTACATAGACTATAACCAGGGAGGATTTATGGGCAAACAAGTGTTAGGCTTTTTTTTTTTTTTGGTTGTAGGCATTTTGTGATGCAGTTGTCAATGTTGGGAATTATACTATCTCCCCAATAGTCTTGGACTGTGATGTGACTGCATTGCTGTGAGGTGGAGAATTTGAGCTCTGGAATTTAGGGGGATTTATCAGTTTTCAAAACAGTACTATTTTATAGAAGTGTGTTCTGTTTTTCAAGTGTTTTAGAGAGAGCCATTAATTTAAACATGTCATATGAAATATAGGTTCATGTCCTAGTGAAATTCCCTGAAAATTCCTGTTGAACACCTCACTGGAGGCGCGCGCGCACACACACACACACACACACACACACACACACACACACACACAAACACACACACACTCTCTCTCTCTCTCTCTCTCTTCTGGTTTCTGCATGTCTCTCACAGAACTTTCTTAACTAATGATGCTTATGAGTTATTTGAGTTGAATTGAAATCCTGGCTGTCAGTTATGCTTGAGGGATTTTCCCTTTTGATCTTGAAAGGGAAAGAGGTGCTGGAAGGCAGAAAACTTGAGCTTACATTTGTGCATGATATTAAGGAACAAGTTTACGACTGTCAGTAGCATTTGCATTTCCATTTGAAATCTTTATTTTAAGATTGGTGGTGGACTTGGTGAGCTTGTTAAGTCTGGAGAGGGAATGGTGTTGATGAAGGCAGAGGTTTTTCTTCTCCTTTGTTGGAGTCTTTCAGGTGCTTCTCTTCTGCCTGTACTCTAGCCTCAAGGTGATTTCTAGCAAGTGCTTGATGAAGAAGTCATTGAAATCAGTTTGAGTTAGTGTGCTATTCATGGGAGAAACTGACCATCAAGTGAGGTCAATATTCACATTACTTATATCAAAGGAATAATAGATTTCTTTTTAAGTTATTTCAGACATTGTTTTTAATCCTTTTAAAGCCTGCAGATACAAAGAGTTGTTCTGATTTATAAACAATGAAACAAAAACGGACTTAGGGATGCACTCTTAAGTCAGGGGACTGAGTGGATAGTGGTAAGCCTATCTGAAACATCTTTCCTTAGTAGGCCAAGCAGATTCACTAAATCCAAGTGGAATTTTAGTGATGTTCTAGCATTCTTTTCTTTGTAAAGAGACCACTCTAAATTGGGCCACTTAGGAAAAAACATGACCCTGAGTTCTGCCTTCAACTTGGATCACATTTGCTAGTTCAAAAAGATACGGAGAAAGGAAGGTATGTGGTTGGTGAGACAGTTGCAGTTGAAATGAATTTGGCTCAGCCTGTACACAGCTATCATTCTCTTTCTTTTTCCTCTTTCCCCCTCTCTCCTTTCCCACTCTCTCCAAACTTTTTTTTTTTTTTGCAAATTCTTTATTGTGCTTAAGTGATTACATAATTTCACAAATTTCAAAATATTGTGGGATAGTGATGCTTAGTTAAAGTTACACATTCTAACTTTCATGGGAAATTGTCTGTGGTGGTCTATAAAGCTTATGAGTTCTATGAGCTTTGACAATACAGTTATTTCTTCCACATCGGGTGATATGTACACTTCTTTCCTTTTGCATAGCGTCAGCTGTTCCCTCTTTCCCACTTGTTCCCTCCCTCCCATCGCTGCCATTGAGTTGCTTAGTTCCTTTTGATCAATGTCCCACTGTTGTATGTTTTTCCCCAATTCCCTCTAGTTCTGTGTTGTTCTCCTAGTTTCCCTCCGATGTGCACATATATACCATATATGTGATCAGCAGCATGGGGTTATTTAGTAGTGATTCGACCAGATGAGTGGAGGTCCTTTGTTTCTCAAGTCTTGTTAACTTTGTCGTATCATCTTACATTTTGGATTTAATATCCACTTATTAGGGAGACCATGTGCTGTTTGTCTCTTTGCCCTTGGCTTACCTCACTCAACATGATTTCTTCTAGTTCCATCCATTTCCCTGCAAATGCCATTGTTTTGTCCTTTCTAAAGGCTGCATAATATTCCATTGTGTATATCTACCACAATTTTTGGATCTATTCATCTGTGGTGGGGCATCTGGGTTGTTTCCATATCCTGGCTATGGATATGGTGCTGCAGTAAACATGGAGGTCCATGTGTCCTTGTATACTTGTTCCTGTTGTTCAGGATAGATGCTAGGAATGGTATGGCTGGGTCATAAGGGAGGTCAATATTTAGCTTTCTGAGGATCCTCCAGACTGCTTTCCAAAGTGGTTGTATAAGTGTACATTCCCACCAGCAGTGGGGATATCCCCTCCAGCATTGGTCATTGGCTGACTTTAGGAAGTGGGCCATTCTGACTGGGGTAAGGTGGGATCTCAGGGTTGTCTTTATTTGCATTTCCTTTACAACCAGGGATGATGAACATTTCCACGTGTCTCTTTGCCATTTTTATCTCTTCTTCTGAGAAGTCTCTCTTTAGTTCCCTTGCCCATTTAGCAATTGGTTTGTTGGGTTTGGGAGGAATTCGTTTCTTGAGTTCCCTGTATATACTGGATATTAACCCCTTGTCTGATATATTGCTGGAAAATATTTTTTCCCAGTTAGTTGGCTGTCTTTCTAGCTTGGTTGCTATGACTTTAGCTGTGCACAAACTTTTATTTTAAGGTAGTCCCATTTGTTGAGTCTCTCTCCACTTTGTTGTGACCCTGGGACTCTGTTCAGACGTTCCTGCCTGTGCCTATACATTCAAGTATCTCTCCTACTCTGTCCTGCAGTAGTTTCAGAGATTCAGGTTTGATGTTAAGGTAATCCATTTTGAGTTGATGTTAGTACATGGTGATAGGCTGGGGTCCACTTTTAGTTTTCTGCACGTGGCTGCCCAGTTTTCCCAGCACCAGTAGTTGAAGAGGCTCTGCTTCTTCCACTGTATGTCTTTGGCTCCTTTGTCAAATATCAGCTGACTGTAGGCGTGTGGTTTTATTTCTGGGTCTTCTTCTTCGGGTCTGTTTTTGTGCTAGTACCAGGCTGTCTTTGTTATTATGGCTCTATAGTAGAGTTTGAAGTCCGACATCGAGATCCCTTCCATGTTGTCTTTTTTGCCAAGAATTGTTTTGGCTACTCTAGGTCTTTTGTTGTTTCATATGAATTTTTGGACTGTTTTCTGTATTTCAGAAATGTACGTCATTGAGATTTCAATAGGAATTGCACTGAATTTGTATATTAATTTTGGCAGTATGGCCATTTTGACTATATTAAGTCTGCCTATCCAAGAGCATGGAAGGTCTTTCCATTTCCTGGTATCTTCTGAAATTTCTTTAAGTTTTTATAGTTTTCATTAGATAGTTTATTTACATCTTTGGTTAGATTAATTCCTAAACATTTTATTTTTTTGGGGGGGAGTTATTGTGAATGGGTTTGCTTCCTTTATTTCTCTCTCTGCTTGTGTACTGTTTGTACAGGAAGGCGACTGATTTTTGTTGGTTGATTTTGTATCCTGCTACTTTGCCGAAGTGGTTTATAAGTTCTAAGAGTTTGGGGTGAAGTTTTTGGGATCATGGTCTCCTCAAACTTTTACTATAAGACGGTTTAGAGTGCAGAGAAGAGAGTTCAGAGTTATAGAGTTATATACCTGTACCCAATTTCCCTTATTTATTTATATCTTAAGATATTCATGATAATGTCCATTTGTTGTAGTTCATGACCCATTGTTTAAACATTTATTCACAAATATCAGTTTTCATTGCATTTCCTCAGTTTTAGGTAATGTCCTTTTTCTGCTCCAAGACCCCATCTGGAATGTTGAATTATTAATTAGTTATCTTGGGCTGTTTTGGAGTGTAATGTTTTCTCCTTTGACTTGCCTCGTTTTGATGAAACCATCATTTTTGAGGCGTCCTGTTAGGTCATTGTAGTATGGTCCTTCATTGAGATTTATCTAATGTTTTTTCTATGATCATTCAACTGAGGTTACCGTATTGGAGATGAATGAAGAGCATAGAGGTGAACTGCTGATTCACCACATCATATCAAGAGTGCATCTAACAACAATGAAATTGTTATTTACCTTGGTAACCTGGCTGAGGTAGCATGTTTTCATCTTTCTCCCTGAAAACTGCAAGAGCCCCAAACAGCCCTCCCCACTTTTGTGTAATGTACTCTGGAAAGAAGTCTTTATGCAGTCCACATTGAACAGGTGAGAAGTTTTGTGCACTTAATTACAAGTGGAGTTTCTGCATAAAGTTTATTTGTGGTTCTTCTGGATAGGAGATTTATCTTCCACTTGTTTATTCAGTCATTATATCAGTGTGGGTGCACTTTGGCCCTTGGAAGCCGTTCATTACTACAGACCTTTGGCTTTTTATGAGTTGCTTTGAATGTGAATTTGAATTGTGAGGGCTAAGATTTTGGTGTCAACTCAGTTGACCTATTCACTTCACCTTTGTGTCTCTGTTATCTACTTAGTTAAACACTAAGAGAACTGTAAAAATTAAATCTAAAAAACCTTCTCACAAGCTAGTTTTCAATCCTTACCAGTGTTTTCTGGAAGCACATCATCTGACTTAGGACATGTTTTATTGAATGAACTAATAGCTTGTTCAGTGAATGTATTTGAAGGACTCAGTCGTTCAATGGGAACTTTAGGGGAATTTTATTAGGACATGTATCTGTTTTCTATGACAAGACATGTTTAATGGCTTCTTTCTAACCTAAGAACTTCATAGAGACTTGTCTTGAAATTGACAAATGCCCCAACTGCATGTTATTTATTTACTCAATTTAATACATATCCAAACTTTTCTTTTCCTGAACATTTTGTGGGGTTTTTATTGGTTATGTCTTATCTCCTTATGTTACTTATCATAACAATGGCTTCTAGTTAGTTTTTGAAAAAGCAAACAATAGGGTAGGTACTAGTGGCTCCTGCCTGTAATCTTAGCTAATTAGGAGGCTGACATCTGGGCATCCTGGTTTGAAATCAGCCTAGGCAGATAAATTTGTGACACTGTCCAGTTAACCAACTTAAAAAAGCCAAAATTAGAGATGTGGCTTACGCGGTAGAACACACCAGCCTTGAGCACAAAGTCCAAGGGAGAAAATGAGACCCTAAGTTCTATCCTCCATATGAATGAATATACACACACACACACACACACACACACACACACACACATACACACACACACACACACACACACACAAATAATGGAAATTGGAATATAAATAAGCTCTGGAGATAATATAATTTTTTATTTCTATCTTAGCCCTTAAAATGATCCCTATGGCTGTTAAAGGAATTTTATAACCTAAGATTATCAATGATGGATGAATGGATGAGAGCATACATGTTTAGGCCTGTGTAGAATTCTGACTTAGGTTAGAGATTCAGAAGAATTATATTTCATATCAGTTGTCTGCACTGTATTCTCTAGCAGGGTCTGTACAAAAATGTGACAGCATCAAACACAGTGAAGGCTAGGTGGTGGTGCCTTATTTTGTGTCAAGAAAGCGGGGTTTAGAGTACTGTTAGCCAGCCTGAATGTACAAATGTTTAGTTTATAGTTTGGATTATCCTTTTATTTTGTTCCCGTTAGTCTCTCTTTTGCCTTTGGAACTGTTCACTGCGAAATACCTTTGTCTTTTCATGAGCCTTTGAAATTCTTGCTTTGCAGTATGGAATAGTAAAGGAACATATATATTCCCCCCTCCCTGCCCTTTCCCCTCACACAAGGGAAGATTAGGTTTATTTGTTTTTGGGTAGGTCAGGAGGCTTGAAATCTGTGTTTAGGTGCTGTACCTGTCCTCTTCAGCTCAAGGCCACCGCTCACTACCATTTGAGCTACAGAGCCACTTCTGGTTTTCTAGTGGTTTATTAGAGATAAGAGTCTCACAGACTTTCCTGCCTGGGCTGGCTTTGAATGGTGATCCTCAGATCTCAGCCTCCTGAGTAGCTAAGATTACAGGCGTGAGCCACCAGCATCTGGCTGGTTATTTGTATATGATATTGTCTAACATACATTTAAAAAACATGAGGTGAAGAAGATTACACATTGCTGTTCCTTTTACAAGTTGTTTTTTCTTGTTATTTTTTTGAGACAGGATTTCATTGTATAGCCCTGGATGCCCTCAAACTCAGCATGCTCCTACTTCAGCCTCCTGAGTGCTGGAATTTCAGGCATATGCCACTATACCTAGTTAAAATTTGATTTTTGAAATGACAAGCCAGTCTTCTGTGAAATAGGCATGGAACATTGAGTCTTGTACGCTGTTTGTTCTAACTTTTTAAATATATATATATATATATATATATACAGGCATATCCTAATTATATGCACACATACATATTGTGATTTATATATACACATATATGTATTAATTTATATATTTACACACATACATATGTCTGTCTGTCTGTCTGTCTCTATCTATCTATCTATCTATCTATCTATCTATCTATCTATCTATCTGAGGGATTCTCACTAGTCTTTGCTAATTCCTGTATTAAAAAAGCTTGGTCAAGACACATTGATATTGTGAGATATTGGGAGGCAAAAGATGTTTGGGAACAGATGCTAAGGCTGTAAACTTATGGTGGGCTTATACATATTGAGAAATGCTGTTTTACCACAGCATCTAGGTGCTAGCTTGGGCTCTGGGGTTCTATTCTTTTGCCAGAATAAGATAGTCAATTAGCATTAGGAAGAAGGATAATAGCAGAGTGTTGGTGGCTCACACCTGTAATCCTAGCTACTTAGGAGGCTGAGATCTGAGGATTGCTTTGAAGCCAGCCCAGGTAGGAGAGACTGGGAGACTCTTATCTCCAGTTAACCACCAGAAAACCAGAAGTGGATCTGTGGCTTAAAGTGGTAGAGCGCTAGCCTTGAGTGAAAAAGCTCAAGGACAGTGCCCAGGCCCTGAGTTCAAGTTCCAGGAGCAGCACTACAAGAAAAACAAAAAAACAGACAAATCAGGAAGGGTTTGGGAAGCAAAGACCTTTCTGATATTCAACTCATCTCCCTCTCTGGTCTTTTCCGGAGCAAATTTTTTATCTGTCTACACTAGGAAGCTGATCTGATTCCTGTCCTCTATCTGACCAGTACCTAGAATACCAACAGAATGACTCATGTCCCCAACATCCTGTCCTTGTTCTGGAGAAAGGGAACTATTTGCCTTTGGGAAACAGAGTTGCTTACCTAGAAAAATGTCAAAGCATTGCTTCAGCTATGATAGCTTCTGATTTTTTTTTTAGTGACTGTTTCCCCCCTTTTTCTCTATTGGGGATTGAAATTGGGGTCTCTTGACTTGCTGGGCAAACACTCTTATTACTTGGGGGAGCACCCTAGATCTGACTTTGTGCTTTTTTTTGGCTTGGTTGTGGGGCTTGAACTCAGGGCCTGCTGTGTGCTGTCCCTGAGCTTTTCTGCTCAAGCTGGAAGTATTATCACTTTGACCCACAGCTCTACTTCTGGTTTTCTGGTGGTTAATTGGAGCTAAAAGTCTCATGGCCTTTCCTGCTTGGGCTGGCTTCAAACCTTGGTCCTCATATCTCAGCCTCCTGAATAGGATTGCAGATGTGAGCCACCAGCACCTGGCCCTGGGACTTTGTGCTTTTGTTGTAGAATTTAGAACGTTTTATTTGGTTGCCTAATTAGAAATTGTGTTTATCATAGAATGACCTGAAATCATTGAATGTGTAAAATTACATATGACAAAGTATGTGTGTGTATGTGTATTTGTGTTTGTGTGTTTGTGCTGGTCCTAGGCTTGAATTCAGGGCCTAGTCCTATCCCTAAGGTTTTTTTTTTTTGTGTGTTTGTTTTGTGTGTGTGTGTTTGTGTATGTGCGTTTCCTTAAGGCTGTTGCCTTACCACTTGAGCTACAGCTCCATTCCTGGCTCTTTGGCAGGTAATTGGAGATAAGAGTCTCAGTAGACTTTCCTGCTGGGCTGGCTTTGAACCATGATCCTCAGATCCCAGCCTTCTGA
The DNA here is from genome assembly GCF_000151885.1 of Dipodomys ordii. Lineage (NCBI taxonomy): Eukaryota > Metazoa > Chordata > Mammalia > Rodentia > Heteromyidae > Dipodomys > Dipodomys ordii. The sequence goes on from NW_012267221.1 coordinate 5,471,350, forward strand.
GTAGCTAGTACTACAGGCATGAGCCACAGGTGCCTGGTTAAATGTAGTAAAAATTAAAAAAAATAAATGTGCTATATATATTGAGTCATGAATCAGAAACTAAGGGAATGTGGAAGGATAAGAGTTCTTCTGATGTGTGGAACATCCTGTCACAATTTAGCATTTAGATGGATTTGGGGAAAGTCTTATCTCTTGGCATTTTACTCAGAAGTTTATTGAGACTTTTAAAAATAGGCTATGAACTTTTATAATTTCCGATGGCTATGAATACGTGTTGTACATTTTCTCCAGTGACACTGAATGTCTGCAATGTATCCTTTAATTCCAGCATTGTAGAACATGACTCCATGTTATCTGCATTGCTAGTGTTTTTCTTATCACTTCCCAAAGTTATGTGCTATGTTCTGAGGGAGGAGAGGTGTGGACTAAGTTTGTTCTTATATAGTTGTCCAGGCTTTGTGAGGTTAGAATTGCTGTTAGTTACTAGTAAGAGAAGAGCCATAGGAAGGAAAGAGACTTTGGCCAGATCCTCACTGATACCAGTCAGTTTCTTTCACTGCACACTTGGCCTCCTAGGTTATGATTTTTATGATGAGAGTACAGTTTTCATCCAAATTGAATAATTGTTTTTGCTATTATCACCTCCATTTTACAGAAGAGTCAATGGAATCTTAACCTCAATTTACACTTCCCAAACCCTAGCATAGGGATCTCAAATCTAGTTCCTACTACCTACCTTCTATCAGAGCTAGGGATTGAACCTAGAGCCTTGAGCATGCTAGGCTCATGCTTTACCATGGAATTGTGCCCCAGTCCCAAAGCTCATTCTCCTAAATTGTTCCCCAGTTCCAGAGTTTGTATTCTTGGCACCATATAGTGTCACCTACTTGGCACCATATAGTGTCACCTACTTTAAGTAAGAGGTGTGCCTTTACATGACTTTAATTTTTTTTTTTTTTTTACTGATTTGGAAGTTCATTGTTTCTCTTCTTTTCTTTGCTTTCTTTTCTTTTCTTTTTTCCTCCCATATTGTTTCTTTGTGCCTGGAACAAGATTGTAATAGATTTCTATTAATAACTTAAAGGCAGTAAATGTGGTGAATTGCCGGTGGGAGTGTGGGGGTGGGAGAAGGTTCTGAGCCACTCAGACTTATTTAGCCTGGTTTTGTCACTTGTAATCTTGCAGAAAAAAAGAAAACAGACAGAAAAAAATTAACTTTTAAGAAATAGAGTACACTAAAACTCTTCCCAGGGTAGTTGACACATGCAAAACAGTCAAGAAGTGACTGCAGTATATATTTTATTTTTTATTTTTTTATTTTTATTTTTTGCCGGTCATGGGGCCTGAACTCTGGGCCTGGGTGCTGTCCCTCAGCTCTTCAGCTCAAGGCTAGCACTCTATCACTGGTGCCACAGCACCACTTCAGGCTTTTTCTGCTTATGTGGTGCTGAGGAATCGAACCCAGGGCCTCATGCATGCAAGGCAAACACTCTACCACTGAGCCCCCTTCCCTGCCCCTGCTATATATTTTAATATTTACTGTTAACATCAGAAAAAAATTAAAATGTTTCATTCACTTTCTTCTTTTAAGATAGACTAGAACGTGTTTTAATATGTCAGATACATTTTTTATTTTATTTTTTTACTTAGTCATCAGGAGAAACTCCCAAAACTTCTGTGTCTGTCCTTCTTGCTGTTCTGCTGGTAGCAACTCCCCTTGGGACCTGGAGGGGCTGGTGTGTCTGTCAGTCAGTCAGCCAGCCAGCCAGCCTCTGTTTCCTTGCCTCCCTTTGGTGCTTACATTCCTCAATGCCTTGGAAAAACCTCCACATCTTTTTGCCTACTGAGTTGTGGCACAGGATGTCTGGTTTCGTGAAGTTAGTGCAGTCTGAGCCCCTTCTTTCTTCAGCATGGACTTTAACACTTGCCTCTTCCACTCAAGACACTTGGCTCTTGCCACTGCTTAATCCTGCTTCTCAGGATTAAGAGAAAGAAAGAGTGTACCTGTCACCTCCCCCCCCCCCACTGTTTCATCTTATTTATTTATGGAGGGGTGGGTTTTCTAGGTAGAGAAAATGGCATCACCAGGTATGACTAATAAAAAAAAGCATCCTCCCCTCCCGAGCCTCCAGTGCAGACCCTGGCACACAATAAGTGTTCAGTGGATGAGAAACTAGAAATGAGCAATCCCTCTAGCTTTGCTTGTACAGGGTGAGAATTGGCTTAAGTGATTTGAATTAGCAAACTACTCTGCTGTCTCCCTGAGGGACACAGGATAAAAGGGAATGGGGCTTAGGGAGTGTCTCTGTGTAGGTTAGATGATTCTAGAATTAAAGCACATATTTGAAAATTATATCACACAGAGCCTTGCATGAACTTCTATCATAGTATAATCATGTTGTGAATTGTTCTGAAATTTTCTGATTTTTATGTAGCACTACATCTTCAAAGAACTTTTTTTTTTTTCTGGTGATCCTGGGGCTTGAACTCAGGGCCTGGGCGCTGTTCCTGAGCATTTTTGTTCCAGGCTAGCACTCTATTACTTGAGCTTCAGCTCCATTTCAGGGTTTTTGGTAGTTAATTGGAGATAAGAGCCCCATAGACATGTTTGCTTGGACTGGCTTAAATTGAGATCCTCAGATCTTAGCCTCCTGAGTAGCTAGGATTTCACTAACACTTAGATAAAAGTTAAGTCCTTTAAAAAAGAAAAACTGTGTGTTTTTTTTTAGGCAGAGTCCTATCATTTAACAGGAGGCTGACCTTGAACTTGCTTTGTAGCCCAGGCTGTACTTGAACAGTATAGGTGTATACCACCATACTTGGCTCTAAACTTTTAGAGAATCTGTTTTGTATTCTTTAGGATATGCTAACGTTCATTTTGGCTCTTCATTGTACTGTGCACTTTAGGATGAGTGGATAAAGTTTTCCAGTTGGTTTATGAAACACTGATGTGTTTAAAACCTGTAGGAAGCAAGTATGTAAACATGGCAGTAGCTAGAGCTTCTATTTGCTAGCAGACTGCTGGCTAGGAATTTTTTTTCTTGTTAAATGAAATTCAGGAATTGTGTGCAAATTGTTTTGGGTGTGTGCTTTATCTTCCTTGAATTGGTTCTCACAGATCTGCCTGAAATACGTCTGTGCAGATGCTTAAAAATATCTGGTTTCCTGGCTAAGAACATAAAAGAGATTGGAGCAGGCTGCATGCATATCCTCTTCAGGCATTTAAAATCACAAGAACGCCGGGCGCTGGTGGCTCACGCCTATAATCCTAGCTACTCAGGAGGCTGAGATCTGAGGATCGCGGTTCAAAGCCAGCCCGTGCAGGAGAGACTGTGAGACTCCTATCTCCAATAAACCACCAGAAAACCGGAAGTGGCGCTGTAGTTCAAGTGGTAGAGCGCTCGCCTTGAGCTGAAGAGCTGAGGGACAGCGCCCAGGCCCAGAGTTCAAGCCCCACGACTGACCAAAAAAAAAAAAATCACAAGAACCTTTAATGAAATGGTAGTAGGTATATCCTTTTCCTACTCACCTCTTTCCTCATCTGTATAACAAGATGCTCGGGTGTTTTAAGGCTATCAGAATACTATAATTCCAGATTATTAGCCAAGCCTGATTATCAGGTACAAGGTCAAAAAAATTCTGGATTAGGATTATAATATGGAAAATGACAGCCAGCATAATTGCCTTTAATATAAAAATGAGAAAAATATCAGTGATACCTTGTGTTTTGAGGGATCACATAGAGAAAGGCAATAAAATCATGGCCTCTGCCCATGCTAAAGTTGGAGAGCAGCCCACTGTCAAAGAGGCCAAGAGCAGGACTGAGTTTTTAAGAAAGAGCTCTTTAAAAAAGAGGCCAATAGCAGGAGTGAGTTTTGCTGTTTGGGGAAGTTAGGGAAGTGGTAGCATTGAAGTAGATTCATGGTTGCAGGGTTTTGCAGTCTGTAGGGCTTGTTTCCTGTTGATGAGTACTATGAAGAAGATTAAATGAAGTTGGGATCAGCCTGGCTGCTGATAGTGCGTCTGGATACAGAGGGGTGAACCTGTAGTACAGTGATTCAACAACCTGAATGTCATTAATGCAAAAAACTAATGATTCGGATGCTTTACTGAGCACTCTAAATACGCTTTTCCCACAAACCTCAAAATAAACACGTTCAGACGTAGCACAGAGGACCAACTAACTTGCCTAAGGTAATATTTCTTTGGAATGGAGCTGGCACTTAAAACCATGATGCGATAATGCACCTGCTATGTGAAATTAGGAAAATTGAACCAGAGAAACATTGCAGAGGTGCAGAAACCATAATAGCTTAATAGTAGACCAAGTATATGAACTTGGGACAAAATGAGTAAGAAAAAGTTGATCACAAAGCTTCATTTTGGAGAAGAAGAAATATAGGGATAGCATGTATAAACAATAGGCTCTGTCTCAGTTATGTTTCTGGACTCTTCTTCCTAGACTATAGCCAACCGCCTTTAACCAGTGTTCATTTGTCTTTTAGCCTTCTGAAAACAGCTGCCACTCAAGTGCTCTCTGTTGATGTCTAATACTGGTTGTAACCTTGTTGACTGCCTATGAGTTAGTTGTGGAGCCCTGCTAAGTTCAGTTTCTCTAAATTAGTTTTCCCACCTGCTGGCTACGGAAGCCACTAACTACCTCCACCAGTTAAAGAAGAGCAAGCTCTTAGCTCCTGGATTCTTAAAGCAATTTTGTAAAAGCTTTCTTTTCCCTTCCTCCTTTCCCCTAGCAAATATTTTGTTAGAAACTTTTGAAGCCATCTGGTTTGGTTAACTTTCAGCTCCTATATTAAAGGACAGTCAGCCAAATTGTTTGTCTTGAGAGAATTCAGTCGAAGCAGAGGAGTTTTGATAACAATCAGAAAAAAATGGATTTGAGGTGGCAAAGTGAAATTATACTCCCTAATAAATGCCTAGAGAAAGATTAGTATCATTGATTATGTCTGGGGAAAGAATATGAAATATTCTATACCCTATCAGCGGGAAAAAAATTCTTTGAAAGAGAAGTAGCCTATACCAATTTTCATTAGGAATCTGCCCCTAGGTCATCTTTGCTCCTTAACCATACATTTCTTTGACTGTGTTCTTCTGCCCTGAGAAGTTGTGCTTGAAATTGACCCTAAAATTCATTCCCTGCCTCCCTGCTCTTTCCTATGATGAATTTAAACCATCATAGTCTAAGTAAAGCTCCAGACAGCTCTTTGCCTCATTATCACAAGTAGAATTGTAGCACGGCTCAAGAAGAACCAAGTCACCTAAGGGCAGAGAAGCCTGGGTCCCATAAGATTACCATAGAGATAGGAAACCTCTGTCTCCCAGTAATAAGCCTTCTTACTCAGTTCAACATGTTACACACGTGTTTGTGCTGGTGAAGCCTATGCTGCCAGTCAGGTAGAAGTATAACATGTGGTTATGTGAAGTACATGATTTGTGATTATGAGAATAAAGGACTGTTACTGGTCTGGGTATCTGGTGTGTTACACTGTTTATCATTAGCATATTCATTCTTACCAAAAAATTATAAAAGCTTATTATAAAAAGTGTGCCCATACATCTGATTATTTACCACACGTCTGTTTGTCTGTCTGTAATACTGGGGTTTTGAACTCAGGCGTTTTGTTCTTAGGCAAGTACTCCATGACTTGAGCCATGCCCATAGACTTTTTCCTTTAGGTTCTTTTTCAGATAGAGTGGAGCATGTGCTTCATCCCTTATATTTCACTCCAGAAGGTTTTTAACTGTATCTTCTTAATCTTTGCTTCATTCTTGCTAGGGTTACAGGTATATATTACACATCAGCTTGTTTTGTTGAGATGGGTCTTACTTTTCCCCTTGGACTAGCCCCAAACTGTAATCTTCTTGATTTCTGCATCCCTAGTAGCCAGAATTGTAAGAATGTGCCACAGCTGTCAGGCCAGCTTTTACTACTTCTACAATGTTGTGTGATATTCACAACAAAGATGGAGTTGCCCAGGTTCTTTGAATGTGTTAAAGTGCCACTTGACTATTGGAAAATAGGGTGGTCATTTGGTTACTAGCTAGAGCCTCTTGTCATCTATCTTCACCTCCCTCTCTATTTCATTCCCATTAAATCTTAGCAATTTATAGCACTCTCCCCAGTGAAATTTTTACTTCAGTTACTCTCCTGTGGTCAAATTTGGTGTGGCTGGGCACTCAGTACCCTTTTATTTGGTGTGGAAGATGACTATGAGCTACTACCCAATGAACTTCGTGGGTGAGCAGGAGTGTGAGAGGCCTCTTGAGCTTTGGTGTGGCAGTCCCACATCTAAGGTCTTTAGAGCATCCCAAAATCGTAGGTCAAATACTTAACTGTGGGTCAATTTTCCTCTTAAGTTTTGTCCCCAGTGTTACCTCATCTACTCAAATGTTAAATGCAATTTGCTTTTAGTATTCCCCTAGTTTTCCCTAGGCTTCCGGGTGTTGCTTAGAGAAAAGAAACAGGGTTCCTTCTGTGTTTGGGTTATGCAATTTAGACTGGTTCTTGCTCCTCAGCATTGTCTTTGAGCTTTGGGCAGGTGGCTTTGTAGCCCAGTGTCTTTATTCTTTCATGTTGTTTTCATAAGCTTACTAAGGCACAGAAAGAATATCAAAAGCTACATGTCCTGGGGGAGAGGAGAATAGAGGGGAAGGGTGAAAAAAATGTGCAAGTGCCTTACGAATTTTGTTTAAGGGACCTTTGAAGGAGAATGTTTTTATATACATGATGATTTTTGAAACCTTACGAATAAAACTTTTGCCAGTCTTGTGTTGAGTTGATCTGAGCTCCTGTTAATAGGAGACCTGTTGCCTAATGGGATAAAATCCAAAAGAAAGACTTTTTATTTCTTGTTTGGTATGCTTGCATTCCATAACATGATTATCAGCTGTTTGCAGACATTCAGCACCATATTTGCAGCAGCAATAGTGGACAGATTCAGTATTAACAAATATTGACAACTAAGGGTTGTTATAGAGAAAGTAGTAAGCCCTTTGGTTTCCTCCTCCTCCCCCTCCCCCTCCCCCTCCCCCTCCTCCTCCTCCTCCTCCTCCCCCACCCCCCTGCCACAGCAGCTCTGTTATTGGTTAGTTTCTAGTCTCCTTTGCTTTCTTCTTATACCTTTCAGGCCCCAGACACCCTTTGAAGTTACCATCTTCAGGGAAGAAACACCTTGTGTTTCTTCATCTAGAGGTTAGAAGTGCCTTTTTACCTACTGTACAACAAAATCAAAGCCCAGAGCCCTAACACCACTGACAGAAAACCAGAGAGACCTTCTGATAGATGAAAAGGGAGAAACTAAGTTGGAGATGTAGCTCAGTGCTTGTCTAGAGTCTGGAATGCATGAAGCCTTGGTTCATTTAAAAACCAAAGAAAAAAGGAGAAGCTTGGCTTATTAATTCAATCTGAAGTTACTAGAGCATTTTGGTAGCTAGTATCTGATTAAAGGTGTGATTTGAGTGTGTGTGTGCGCACGTACATGCATGTACACATCTGTGCACTTTGCTATGGTTGCTTGTTTACTATGTTGGCTTGCTCCACTATTTTGAACCACACTCTTAGCTCAAGAAACTTACCTTTTCAAAGATAATCAGAAAGCTAAACTAAGGAAACATTTCTATATTCTTTCTCAACCTAGCAACCAGATACTTTGTTTGGACCATATGAATTTACTGCCATAGTGGATCAAAAATGGTTGAAAATCAGCAATTTCTCCGTTCAACCCATCAAACTGATGAGGAAATAGACCCAAGATGGTTAGAATCAGCTCCCTTTCAATCTTATAAGTATTAGATAGAGGGCTGGGAATGTGGCTTAGAGGTAGAGTGGTTATCTAGCATTCAGGAGCCCTGGGTTCTATAAGGTCTGCCAGGGCCATGCAGGCCCAGTATAGACATCTCCCTACCTCTTGGCTAGGTTTCCACCCAGCATCTGTGTTACCTAGGTAAGTGGCACACCTGGAAGCAGTCATCTCCCCCTCCTGCTAGGTCATGTCCTGGGCTGCCTCTGGTCACGCCTCCCATCTGACCATAGGAAGGTACCAGGCCTTGAGGTCACATCTAGATCCAATGTGGCCACACCTTTCCCCCACCTGGCCACATTTCCTGTCCCTGGCCTAGAGAAGTCCTGGCCTGGGAGTGGGCCTCCCCTTTTTCTGCCATGCTTCTTCACCATGCTCTCGGGGACTGCAGTTCAGTAAATAAATTTCTTTTCCTGCCTGTATATCACGTGGTGTTCTCTTCATCGGCTACCTAATGAAACCTACCTACTTAATATATCTAATGGGTTCAATTCCTCAGTACCACATACACAGAAAAAGCCAGAAGTGGGGCTGTGGCTCAATGTGGCAAAGTGCTAGCCTTGAGCAAAAGAAGCTCAGGAACAAGTGCCCAGGCCCTGAGATCAAGCCCCAGGACTGGTCAAAAAAAAAAAAAAGTGTTAGACAATTAATGGAAAAATATCTTATTTGACCTTTTAAATTTCCTTCCCTTTCCTTCTCTGTCATTTTATCTTGAATAGTTGACAAATATGAGGAAATAAAGGATATCTTTGTAGAAGACTGGCATTTCAAGGTAACTGACATTTTGGAGGGTGAGCAGAGAAACTGTCTTTCAACACTAGGCCCACAATTACACCTGGATTAAGGACACAGTAGAACTAATCTTTGTAGAAATGAGTGTATTTATTCACTGGCCATTTTGTTTAGTTGTCTGAGCTACATTGTGTGGGCCTTGAGGGTCATGGCTTGTGTTATTTTTCATTGCATTCTTGACATGCTTAAAAAAAAGCTACAATCTACTGTAGTTGATTGATGCAGGGAAAGTTTGCTGCATCTAACAATAGTCCTTCTCCATGAAACACTCCATTGATACTTTTAGAACTCATTACTGCTAACCAAACAGTAGTGTTTTTTATTACTGTACTAATGGAGCCTGGTACTTGGAGGCTGGGGCTTGGGGGAGGAAGAGAGGGCGGGGCAGGGAATGTGGGCAGGACAAATGGATCCCTTTCCACTCTTAATGCAGTTAGGCAGAAATAGTAGGCAGCTTCCAGTAAAAACAATGTGATAATCTAGATACAATGCAGAATTTAATGTGCATATGCAAGGATGCACTAAATGAATTATTTCTAGCTGAGAGGAACAAGGGCTTTCTCAATGAATAATCAGCAAGACAGCAGAGTTTTTCTATGGCTTTTCCAATAAAGTAATTTGCTTTCCTAAACAGTGCATGGAGTCCAACAAATGAGTTGTGAAAGATAGGGATTCTGATGAACACAGGATGGTCTTGGCAGGCTCCTACTGCTAGCCACAGGAAAAACAAAAAAAAGAAAACAAAACAAAAAAATCAGGCCTGAAGACAGCTTGTACTCTCTCATGGTTTTTCTAATATTCTTGGGCCCTTCTTTCCTTTTGCCATCTGTTTCTCTCTTTTAAATTTTCTTTTTTTTTGTGTGTGTGTTTCCATCAGTCATTTCTCTGTGTCCTATGAGTACTGCTATACATGTTTTATATAAGTTATCTTTTGGTTTTTCTGTTTGACTAACCCGTGTATGCATTTTCTTTTCCTCCTTCTTGAATTCTTTTGGGTTAAGAAAACAATTCCAGCTAGGCATGGTGTTACATTTCTGTATATCCAGCACAGGGGCTGAGGCAGGAGGAGTCACCAGTTCAAGACTAGCTTGAGTACTGAGTGAATTCAGATCCTGTCTCAAAAGAAACTTTAAACCAAACCACACTAAGACAAATCAAAATACAACTACTTCCCCCAAGCTACTCCCCACCAACTCAGATAATCAAAAAACAAAAACAGAAAACCCCCAAACAATATAAAAAGAGGAAAAGCCTCAGTTTGTTTATCTTTTTCTTGTGAACCTGCTAACTACATGTTCCTTTATGATGGTGGTTACCTACAAGTTACAGGAGGCATCTTCAGCTCACTGTAGTCAGGCACACATTCTTTGTACCTCTTTGCTTGGGTGCTCTGCTTGCAGTTGGAATAGCTCACCATGTCACAAACCTTACTGGCCCTGGAATGATGCTATCCTACTCCTCCATGAGATCTTCCCCCAGTTGCTCTTACTGCTGAACTTCATTAAAGCTGTGTTCAGTATCACCTGCCCTTGGATGCTGAGGTGTCAGCTCCCTAGAACAAGGACAGCCACTTTCTAGTCTTCCATAGAGGCTGTGAACTCTTATAGCAACAGTCATTTCATCCTTCCCAGCAAACTATCAGCTGCATAGAGGCCTCTGTACAGCTTTGAGGAGGTCAGCATCCACATCAGTGCTGGAGAGCTTCAACCCGTTTTATGTAAGCCCAAGTCTTTCATCTGTGCAGCCTCTACCAGTACCTTCTACCTCTATCAAGTAGATAGATACCGAGTTTTTTTTCCCTAACTCTATATTGTGCATGTTCACCTTAACTGTCAGCCATACTGTATACTTTGGTGCCAGAACTCTGGCCATCATTCATGAAAATATGAGGAATATGTGTGGGCATACTGTATAAGAAGAACCTTGACTTCTTAGACTTCTTGAGCATTGTGTGCCTGAAGCGTGTTAAACATCACAGAATCCCAGTGCAAGATATATTAACATAGATTCAGCTGTGCTGTGGCTCATAGCTCGGATGTAGGTCATTTTGAATTGTCCCAAGGAAGTTCCCAGCAGACGTGTGAACCTCCTTCCCCTGTGGCAGCTGTGTGTCCGTTCTCTTAGATTGGGTATGTGCTTGTGTGTGTATGTGAGTGTGTGTTCATTCTCTTGTGCTTAAATACGATATCTACTTCTTGAGTTTTGGGAGTCAGGCTTGCTCTGTCCAGAAGCACCTTTGATGTGTAGAGATCTAAACACTGCATCTAGTTCTGTCTCCTTCTGAGTACATCTGCCTTTCTGTGCAGTGGGATTATAATACAGCCCACTTCATGGGAAGGAAATCATATACTGTCTCCTAAACATGACCTGATAGTCAGTGACTCTACAACTGTGACTTGAACTACGTACTTCTCTCCCCCAATATTTCCATTTGGACCACATAGAATATAGGCACTGTAAGGGTAGGATTTGCTGCTGTTTTCTTTATTTATTCTTGAGTGATAATGATAATTGAAGTTAAGAGGATATTTTTCTCCTCTCCTCTCTTTAAAGACAAACTCATCCTACATAGTTCATGTTGGCCTTGAACAGCCTCATGAGTGCTGGGATTATAGGTATGCACCTATAATAGGTGCACACTATATAGGTGTGCACCTATATAGGTGTGCATTGGCTTCCTCCCTTCCCCTCTTCTTACTTATGCCATACTTCCCATCTATTCTAAAGATATCAGATTTATTCCAAATGAGCAGTTTTGAGTTTCATGCTATATAGAAGTAAGAGCAGACATATTGCCACCATTGATAATTGCAAACTTTCAGTGAAAATCAAAAGTGTTTATTGGCATTGTACAAAAGTTTCCAGTCATAAAACATATTACAAATCACTGGAGGAAAGGAAGAACACCAAAGAGAAGAATTTTTTAAAGATAATTAGCAGGGGCTGTGAAAGTGGCTCAGTGGTAGAGTGCTTGCCTTGCATGCCTGAGGCCCTGGGTTCGATTCCTCAGCACCACATAAGCAGAAAAAGCCAGAAGTGGCACTGTGGCTCAAGTGGTAGAGCGATAGCCTTGAGCTGAAGAGCTGAGGGACAGAGCCCATGCCCAGAGTTTAGGCCCCATGACCGACCAAAAAAGATATATTTGCAAGTTGTTGTTACTGTAAAGAAAGTCACCCAGTTGATGTGAATTGGCTTTCGAGAGAAGTAAGCTTTTCTGCCAGTGTGAACATGGTCACCAGGACAGTAGCAGCAGTGCTCTGTGTCTAGGAACGTTCAGATGCCCCTTCCCAGAACTGCCAGCTTGTGACGTTTGTGATATGTGGCTGAGAATTGGAAAAATCTCCATTTGTTGTAGCATCTGCTAAGCAAAGATGGAAGAGGGTCTTTGGGGATTCCCAAACTACTTTTTGAGAGAATGGTGAACGGAGAGATACTTACAGACCCATTGTCTAGTCCCTAGAAACACAGTTGACATATAACCATAGAGAGAAGGTTGAGCTCCTTTCTGGCCAGCACACCTATGAGAGCTGGAGGTGGTGCTGGAGGATGGGAGGACTCCTTCTAGGATAGAGCAGAGGGGTTGGTGTCTCTGTCATATTTCTAGAATTGACTTGTAAGTGATGGTCACTTCTTTTATCAAAACAAGATGATTAGTTACTGACAGTAACTAACTAGTTCAAGTCCTCAGCTTTTATGAAGACTAAGTCCAATTGGTTCATTTCTATAAAGCCCTGTACTGGAGCTCTGCCTTCACTGGACAGGGCTGGCTGGATGTTTAGCGGAGTGCCTAGGAAGTACCAGTTTGTATAGTTGAAGAGAAAGACCAAAGGTGGGATGGAATTCACTGAGCATGGACCCCTTTTCTGCCTCAGTGGCAGTCTTTGTAAATGCATCCCAATGAGAAGTGCCAACTTCTGGCCAAGCCAACCACGTGCTAATCTGTGATTTAAGGACACTTTTCATGAGATTAGATTTTTAACTGTTATATTTAACTTTTAACTAAATCCTATTGGGATGTTTTTATTTCCTGAATGTTTATAGGCATGACCTGGAAATGTGGGTCAAATGGGCTAATAGAATTAAAAATAAAACCACCTAATCAACTCTAAAATCTACCAGCTGTGTCTTAGGTAATAATGAGCACCTCCTATAGTTACTCATTTGTGGTCCCGGAGGGTAGCTTGTGTTTCTCACATTGGCCGTTCACTTTCAGGTAAACCTTGAAATAATACAACTCAATGTAGATTTGTAGATCATGGAGTTAAGCCTTACTGATTCAGGTGTATGGTACTTTCTCTACAGAGTAGGGAATTGCTGCTGTGCTATTTATCATCCCAGCTTATTGTTGAAGTCAGTTGCCTTAAGAAACAAGGATGTGTGCAAGGTTCCTTGTGTTAAAGAGAAAGTAAGAGTTTGAGTGTGGATTATTCATACTTGGGATCTGAAGACTGAGAGATGACTGTTGGAGGTTTGTTTTGAACTTGATGTCTCCAGGTACAAAATTCAAGGTACTGGCATAACCAAAAGAGTTTATGAGTCTGTTGAATAATGTTGAAGTACACAGAAAATTCTCTGGCTTTTTGTCTGCTGATGGTTTGGGCCAGAATCAGCCTTGTTGCTGGTTAGTGTGGCATGCTGACCATGGGACAGACAGGGTATTTGGCAGTAGTCCAGGCCATTGGCACACAGAAGTGTTTTCCTGATCTCTTTGTGCTCACATACTTAGGGTCTCTGAGCTTTGGACTGAGGCTACTTTTTCGAGGGGAAAGATTAGAGGGAGAAAGCATGTTGGCCTGTAATGGATCGTGTCTTATGTTCTCATCTGATGGCTGATCCTGCTCAGACATAATGCCTTGCCTTCTATAGGCCTGGTTTTGTCAGTTCTAAAAATCTCACTGAACTGTACTGTTGTTTGGATCTGCCCTCTCTGTTTCTTTGAGCACCAGTGAATGTGAGTAAATACACCAATTTTTGGCCTACTAGGCCACATTACGACCCCTAAATACACCAATTTTTAAAATTACAGCAGTTCTTCTGGAAGTAGTGGGAGTATAGAGAAGCCATTCATTATTTCATTGTCATCTTTGTGGTCTCTTTTCCTCTTCATCTTTTCCCATTTTTAAAAAGACAAGATGGAATTTTACTGCTTACACAGTTTCTAGGTGTGCCATTCAGTGACAGGTCCATTCACATTGTTGTGTGCCACCATGCATCTCTACAACCTTTTATTTTTTCCCAGTAGAAATTATGTCCCCACGAAACACTAACTCCTCCTTAGTTCTCCCTCCTTACAAGCCTGTTTTCTAGTCTCTAGGAGTCTGTCTATTTGAGGTCACTCACAGGGGAAGGTCCTCATTTAGCACAGGGTTTTCAAGGTTCACCTATGTTATGTGTCTCAGAACTACTATCCTTTCCAAGAATATTGGATCTAATGGATATCCTGTGTTTGTTTATCCATTCAGTTGCTGATGGATACTTGTTTGTGATATTGTGAACACTATTAGATAAGCATATTAGTGTCTTAATATTTTTAAGTATATACCTAAAACTAGAATTGCCAAATCCTACAGTAATTCTATGTTTAACTTTTAGTTTTGTTTTGAGATCTTCCTGTCTCAACCTCCAGAGTTTGAGGATTGCAGGCAGGAGCCAGTACACCCAGCTTCTGTTTAACTTTGGACCTTGAGTGTTTAACTTTGGAAGAAGCATCATACTGTTTCTGACAGCAGCTATACCACCTTACATTCTTACTACAATGCATGGGGGTTTCCTCGATATGCTTGCCAATGCTTACTTTTGTCATATTTTTTATAGCCGTCCTAAGGGTTATGGAGTGGCATCACATAGTGGTTTTGATTTGCATTTATGCATAGGTTTTTGAAAAGGTTTAGGCAGAATGCCAGTGACAGTCTCCATTCTTGATCAGTGTTTTCATTTTTTTTTTAATTGAAAAGATAATAAGCAGGTGTTACCTAAGGCAATAAGTACATTTGTTTTTAATCATTGTTACCCCATCCCTCAATATCTCCCACTTACCCCTCCCTATTCTCCTAATCACCCCCCCAAATTGTAATGTTCATATCCAAAATAGTGTTTTGCTTTTATAATGAATAATTTTCTTCCTGGGATCTATCTTGAATCTACCAAAGAATTAGAATTCGAAGCAAGAAAGGAAAGGGAAAAGCAGTGTGTAGACTCCTTAACAACATGCTTCATGAAGAGATTGTCATTTTCATTCCCAAGAAGCTTTGTATTGAGCATATTTAATGGATGCTGTGAAATATGGGGCAGAAGTTTTTTTTTTGTAAGAAGCAAGTTTCTGATGAGACAAAGCTGGATTAGACTAAGGCTAATGCCAGGTATCAGACCACAAAGTCATCCAATGTATTATCCTTTCTTCAAGGTTGAGTCATTTTTAAGTGGTTTGGAAAAACTTTGAAGGGGTAGAAAAGCTTGAGAATAATTTAAAAACTTGTTCCCTGCAGGCCAGTGTGTTAAAAGCTAGTTTTGCCTAAAGGCTAAGGCTGTGATTACTCCTCAAAAAATAACCTTTGAAAGAAGAATCTTAAAGTACCCCGCTAACAGAGATTACAGGGTAAGGTTACTAAACATGAGAGCATATAAAAGAGAGCAGGGAAACAAAAATGAATGCTTGTGGAAAGATGCAATTGCTCACCCCAGAATCATAGAAACTTTCGAAATAGGGTGACAGGATAGTGTCAGCACTAGAAATTGGGTATCACTATCAGTTCATCTATATTTTGAGATGGAGCTGACCAATCATATCTGAGTCTAAAAATTCACAGACAGACACAGCTCTGAGCTCATCTGATTATGTTGAGATTTACAAAGTAGGGCAATAAAAGAGTGAATTGGCTGGACCCCAGGGAATTTTATTCCTGTCTGTGGAATTAACGTAAAGGACTGGTGGGAAGGGATTCACTAGGTTCCACTGTGAATGTCAGTGGTAGAGCCTGCCTGACCTTGAATGTAGACTAGGAGTAGGAGGATCTGGGTTTCAGAGTTTGCCTTTTATGAACCTGAAATGTCTAGTGTTGGTTGCTTAATGTTTGTACAAGGCTTGTTGGGAACTGTCAGATGTGTCATGTATTGGGAGCACTTTGGAAACATAGAGTACTGTTAGCATTGCTATTAGTCAGTCTAATAGTAAAAGTGAATGTAAAGGATAACTGCCATCCAACTCTCAACCCCCATCAGCTCATTTCCTCTTTTGTCATTACTTAGGTTTTCTTGTCAGCACATGCATAGTTTCCATTCATATCTCTGGCTTTGAGGAAGTTGGTTGAATGAAAAACTTCAGGGTTTGAAAGATAAATTGTTAGTTTTTAATAGACCTGACAGTGATTTGCTTATTCTAAGGCCAATTATGTGAAGTACTTAAACCAACCGCAAATTAACTTACTGTATTTGTGACTGTGTTCGGGGTGGAGGTACAACATAAGCAGCCGTACATTGTGATTCTGTCTCTGCATGGTTACTAGTATGCAGCCACACCTGGGACATTAGGTAGTTTATATAGTGTGTCTGTGGAAGCTAAGGTGTAATTCTGAAATGTCTGTCCACAGGCCCTGCAAAAGGGGAGCGTCTGAGTAGCTTTTTAACATCTAAGTGTGCAAACCTAACTAGATTCAGTACCTTCAGATTTCCTCAATTCTTCTTCTAAATACTTCCTCCAAATATGTCTCAGAGAACCCTACATTCACCTGAAAATATCTAGGAATGCGAGGTGAGTAATTCTGTGTTGGCATGCTTTCCTGTTACTGAGTTGGCTACTGCAGAGCTCATTTCCTTTTACACTGACTGAGTCAGTGGAGTTGAGAGAAGTATTACCAGGGATAAGTGTCAGAGCACAGTGGTTAAATGTATATAAATGAAAAGGGTTAGTTGCCTTGTTATTTTGTATGATGAGCTCTCAGTGGGCTTTTTCTTATATTTATATATAATTATAACAAAGTTAATTGCTGCTAGGCATTTTGCCTATTGAGAGCTAAATACCAGGTGCTTTATATTTATTGTCTCACATTCTCAGTAACTGAAGATAAGTGGCTTCATTGATGAGGAATCTGGCTCAAAAAGAAACAAAACAAAGAAACAACTGTGGTGAGTCATGAAGACTAGATTTGAAATCATCTGGCCTGAAATCTTTAAGTTAGTTATACTCTGCTGTCTTTCCTGTTCAGGAATATAGGCATAAGAAGTTAGTCACAAAGTGGTTAGATTGTTTGTGGCAGTATGAAACATCCTTCCTGAAAGCTGAGCGCTTTTTTGGATCCCTTGTTCCTATATGTTGCTGATAAGTTTAAGTTATGGGTGCATAGTATGAGGAGATCAGAGGTGGTCATAGTGCCCCAGGGCCCTCCCCACACTGTCATGCTGTTTCTTAAAGAGGCAACAGTCCCTAAAGGGACTGACATGCTGGATTCTAACCCCAACCAACTAAGAATTTCCATCTTCATTTTTATGAATAATTTATTTATTTGATGTGGTTATTCTGTTGACTTGAACTCAGGGCCTCATGTTCTCACTTTGCTTTCTTGTTTACAGCTGGCACTCTACCACTTGAGCCACATCTCCAGTCTTGATGTGGTTATTTTCATTGCTTTTAAACTACTTTCTGAAAGTATACTTTGTTATAAAACTCTTTTAGTTTAAGTCTGAACTTGAGTGATTTTTAGTAGGTTAGATTCTACAGTTGTGTCACTATTAACATAATCTAATTTTAGAACAGTTTTCCATTCCCTCCAAATCCCCCAAAATTGAAAACTCCCAAACCAAAAAATAATAACTCTGTAGCATTTTCCTGTTTAACTTTCATGGGAACCTCCTCTGATTTATTACCAATTTTTCTAACTAGCTATGAAGAGTACTTTACCTATAGTTCTGTCTTCATTCTAATCAAACAAGACAGTGAGGCACTCTTGTGTTTTATAAGATTAACTCATTTAATTTATCAATCCCTCAAACACACTTAGGGACAGGTTCTCTTCCCTTATCTCCCTGTCCCTGCAGTGCTGGGGATAGATCTCAGAGCCTCATGTGAATGCTGGAGCATTGTTTGTATTTTGCAGATGTGCAAACAGGACCAAAAAGTTCAGTATCTTAGCCAGTGCCAATAATGGTGGAGTAATGATGGAGTCAGGAATCAAAACAGTTATTCTAAGCATTTAAAGCACCTGATGAGACCATAACGAATGGGGAATGAAAACATACAAGAAGTTAACCAGGTAGATGGCAAGCTTCAGAGAGACTAAGGGAGCACAGGTTTCTGACTGCGGTGGTCTAAAGGTCTGATAAATCTATACTGGTGATCTGTATGGAAGTTGTGCTTCATCGGATACTCCTTCCGGTTCACTCTTCCTTCTGTTATGGTGACGTAGGGTGTGTAACTATACAATGATGGTAATTAACACTGTTGAACTAAAACATTCTGAATATCTGCGATAGAAATGCCAGTCAAGTTTCTGTACATGAGGACTCCAGAAATTGTTAATTAAGTATTTTTTCCTAATGATTCTCTTCTTAAATTCCTTGGCTTAATTTCAAACTAGTGACCAAAAGTGTGATGTTGTACTGTTACGTGTGATCTAAAGACAAAAATACAAATGATTGATAGTCCTTATATTTACGCTAATTAGCCTCCATTTTGATAACCAAAATAAAACAAACTACTACATCCTCATAGGCTAGAACCTGTTAGAGTTCAATAGTCATATTTCTGTGTGGCATTGTATTGTGATTACAGCATGGAATATTAGTTAAATGGCATCTGTTTTATTGGAAGGGGGTACAAACTCTCCTCAGGATAAAGTAAATCAGGGTGTAATGCCTTTCTATTTTCCTTCATGTTATGTGAGCCTTATTTTTGACAATGACTTCCTTCACCCTCACCTCTCCTGTATGAATATTCTCAGAAACAAACAATTTTGACCAGAATGAACAGCCTTTTTTTTTTTTTTTTTTTGTCTTGTTGTGGGGCTTGAACTCTGGGCCTGGCTGCTGTCCCTGAGCTCTTCGGCTCAAGGTGAGCGCTCTACCACTTGAGCCACTTTTGGTTTTCTAGTGGTTAACTGGAATAAGAGTCTCACAGACATTCCCTGCCTGGGCTGGCTTTAAAACCAAGATCCTCAGATCTCAGCCTCCTGAGTAGCTAGGATTACAGGCGTGAGCCACCAGCACTTGGCTGAACAGCCTTTTTTTTTTTTTTTTAGTAATGTTCTAGGGAAGATTCCTTCACCTCACCTCTATTAGCATTTTGTGTATTTGTAGCAGATTTATAGTTAGAACGGCATATCCTGGTGCCTTCATCTCTCTCTATCATGTGGAAATGCTTAAATGCTCTCAGAAAATGGAGATGGGAGATAGATGGAAGGATGCGAGTGAGGAAGAGAAGTTAGGGCTCCTTTGGGTCACTATGGATTTGGGCTGTGAATCACTGGCTATTTATTTTTATAGCTGTTCCTGGCTGAAATGCCCTGTAGCAGAACTGCAGGGATTAGGAATTCCAGTATGGAAAGAAAGCAAAGACCTTTGTGAGCACTGGTCTGTCTAGATTAGCAGCCAGTTGGAGAGGTAACAAGAGTTAGCCCTCAGTTGTGATTGCCTAGCCCTTCATGTCTTATACCATTTGTTTTATTCCATCCTCCATCAGGGTATATAGTTCCAAGGCAGAAACCATGTTGCCTATACTCGCTATGCCCCAAGAAAATTGAATCCATGGAGTCACAGAATTAATATACCTCAATATTGGTGTGATTATCAGTGAAGACACACTGACTGGTTCTCATTTAATTGGCCAGAGGGAGGACCAGATTTGTTGCTTTTGTTGATGTTTCCTATATATGACCCTGATTGGTGGCTGGAATTGAGATTTTTTTTTCTTAAACACAAAGAAGCACACATAAAGACAGTATATTTTACATATATGCAGTACCTTATAGCTTTAGAAGAGCTGTTCGTAGTCTATTGCAGTGGGTAACTTGAAATACCATAAGGAAATATACTTGAAGGTCCAGTTTATCAACTGTTCACTTTAGATGGTCTCTAGGAAACCACAAAGATATTTAGAAGAACAGTAAATTTTAAGCACAAGTGATCCCTTTGAAAAAATAAACCATTAAGCACTCTCAGCACTCAGGGTGTACTTATTATCTTGCCCCCTATCCCCACTTCACTGGGTCAGATGACATGTAATAGCAAGTCTGCTGTTTTGGATTACAAAATCCTCATCTTCCTCTGTCAAGCTGGTTTGTTCCTCTTGCTTGGTTCTGGAATGGTTGGGAGCAGGAAATGATTCATATCAGATCCCAAGCAAGCATAAAATGAAAAGCAGTACCTAAATCACCAAATCTGAAAAGATAGTAGCGATAAGAGAAGGAAGGAGGGGAAGAAAAGCAGGAAAGGTTACCTTGTTTTAAAATCATATTTTGTTTCTATAATTGTTTTTCTTAAAAAGAAATAATCTCAGAAAAAAGACTTGAGGAGGGACATGGGTCAAGTGGTTGTATAACTACCTAGCAAGTTTGAGATCCTGAGTTCAATTCCACAGTACTTCCAAACAAATACCAAACAAAAAACCAGGCTGAAACTTTTCAGAATTGAAATGAAAATACTTAAGATAGGCAGGGGAAGGTAAGATTACTTCCTCTTCATGCCTGTTCCATTTTCCCAGTATTGTTTGAGGTGTTATCTACAAATCTCTTTGGAAGTCCTTCCAAAATTGCATGTGTATTTAAGCAAGACTCACCGTATTGGTGATGTGAATGGCATTTAGGTTACAGTGCCTACAACCTCCCTCTGTGGTTGGGTAGCATATGCCATCTAGCCTATATATGGTAGCCATCTATCTATGTAATCTGCCTTGTAGGTAAAACAAACTAGGAAAAACAAAATAATACTTCATTCTTCATCTGTTGTGTTCAGCTGGTCATTTTCACTTAATGGTATGTAATGGAATATTGCTGTTGAGGGTATTGTCAAATTGCCAATTAAGTGAAGTGAACCCAGAAATATGGACACAAGAGGTCTGTCTTTATTGTTACTGTTTTAAATGTACCATGTGATTTTATTTTATTTTTTGTTTCCTTTGTATGTTCTTTCCCCTATGGCATATCCCCTGTAGGCATTGTACTTGATTTTGGTACCCTGCATCTTGTATATACATTTGTCTAATCTGGGGAGGGGAAGGGGAATAACAAAACGCTGAAACAAGGACACAGGATGACCCATTGCAACAAGGATACCCACAGGACAGTATATTGGAAATTACTTTTACAACTTGAGGTGGGGTGAGGGTGGTGGGGAGGAGTGTGGGAGGTTGGGGACGGAAGGGAAAGTGGGACAACAACAAGGGAAGGGGTAACAATGATCGGCAAGTAATGTAGTCATTGCCTTACTCATGAAACTGTAACCCCTCTGTACAGCATCTTTACAATAAAATAAAATAATTAAAAAAATTAAAAAATGCCAATTTCCCTTCTTTAAGGTACAGTACTGCTTTATATTGCCATAGTATAAGACAAATACCTGTTTCTCCTCCTTTTTTGCCAACTCTGTATTTTACCAAATTAGATGAATAAAAATCTGTACAGAAATGTTTTAAGTGACTTCTTTGTGTTGGGCACCATGTTCTGTGCTAGAAGACAATGATGAATCAGTCATGATTTCTGCCTTTACAGAAGTATCAGGGAGGGATGAAAACGAAGTAAACACATCACAATTCACAATTCCCTATGTATAAATTTATCATGGAAACAAAGAGGCTGCTGTAGCAATCCATTGTCGTTTAATTTGAAGTTTAAAAGAGGCCTCATTACTTAGCTGAAGTATTTTTCTCCTCATTTGCAATTTCTGTTTAATTGTTTTGCACCTTCTAAATAATCATACCACTGATTCATTAGCTTTTCATTTTTTTGGTGTATTGAATATGTATCAAGTACTAGCTCTTTAGAGACCCTCAAAACTTTCCTGAAATAA
The DNA here is from genome assembly GCF_000151885.1 of Dipodomys ordii. Classification (NCBI taxonomy): domain Eukaryota; kingdom Metazoa; phylum Chordata; class Mammalia; order Rodentia; family Heteromyidae; genus Dipodomys; species Dipodomys ordii. The sequence continues at coordinate 5,492,952 of NW_012267221.1, forward strand.
TACTCCATTCTTTCTGAGGATGTTCCTCTACAACCTGTTAGGAGGGGGAAATGCCTAGCACATTTGGTCTTCTATGCCCACTGGTTCCACATACACATATTCAGCCAATAATGAACAGAAAATATTTAAAAATTGTGTTTGTATTAAACATGTACATTTATTTCTTGTCATTATTCCCTAACGAGCACAGTATAGCAATGATTTGCATAGCATTTGTATTATATTAGGTATTATAAATAATTTAAAGATGATTTAAAGAACGCAAAAGACTGTGTATGGGTTATATGTAAATACTCCATAGAGCTCCTGGAATCAGTCCCAAAGGGAATGATAGTATGGAAATAAGGGTTTATAGAAAACCTGGTGTGTACATGCCTGTGTGCGTGCATGCTGTCACATGTATTTCAGTACTGTGGCTTGACTTTGGGGTTTTGAGCTCTCACTTGAGCCACACCTTCTGTCTTGCATTTTGCTAGTTATTTTGGGGATGTAGTCTCATAGAGGTTTTTTTCCCTGAGCTAGTTTTGAACTTTGTTTTTACTGCTGGCACCCCACTAATGAACTGTATTTTATAAATTTGGCATGGCTTTTGACCTTTAGTTATTAGTGATTTTGGATAGAAATAGCTAAGTTGTGGGGTAGAAAGTGTTTCTGGTTATCATAATATGGTATCGAACAAACACGGTTGAATGAAAATGGGCTGTGCCCACCCAAATGCATCTCTATGAAGCTGTCCTCTATGAAGCTGCCCTTCTAAGGCAGATTCCCTGGCTTTTTATTTTAGACTCTTAATCTATTCATAGAGACTAGGTAAGGGCTTAGGTATGGAAACTAGAGTAATAACTTTATGCCTGTAGCATGAAGTTTCTCATTTCAGAGATTGAGACTATTGAAATTTAAGGAAGAAAGACTAAAAGCTTAGTATTTAGTTAGCCAGCTATAGCTAACTTTTCAACCAAGTATTGTTGGCAGATTAGCATGGTATTTATTGACAGATCTTTCTAAGACTTTCTGTGGTACTTCAACCTTGCTTCAGTTTTTTTTTCATTTGAAATTTCTAGAAAAAAAGTGCTTTCAAATTTGTGTCATAATTGACGTAGTATGATTGGAAATCTAAGAACGGATTTTGTCCTTGTTGACCATACCTGTTCTACTAAGTAGAATAAAATTGCTGTGCTTCAGTTATCTCTGTAAATTAAAGGTAATGAGTAAAAGAATCTTTGGTGTTTTTTTTCCATTTACTTCAACAATTTGGTGCATTAATCTCACTTATCTTTATCTTTCTTAAATGAGAAAAAAATGGTAGAAGCAGATAGGTACTCTGAGCAGTTACATTGGGATTGTGTGTGTGTGTGTGTGTGTGTGTGTGTGTGTGTGTGTAATACTGGATTTGAACTGAGGGCCTACTACTTGTTAGGCAGGGCCTCTACACACCTCCAGCCCTTGTACTCATTATTTTGTGATAGGATCTTTCTGTTGGAGTACTCGTGGACCAGTGTCCTATTTATTCTATCTATCTATCTATCTATCTATCTATCTATCTATCTATCTATCTATCTATCTATCTATCTATCTATCTATCTATCTATCTATCTGCTTGCTTGCTTGCTTGCTTGCTTGCTTGCTTGCTTGCCCCAGGCCTGGGCATGTCCCTGAATTTCTTTTGCTCAAGGCTAGCACTCTACCACTTGAGCCACATTTCCATCCCCAGTGTCCTGTTTTAGGTTCCTTGTTGTAGCTGAGATGTGGTGTATGCCACCATGCTCAGTTTCTTCCATTGGAGTGGAGTCTCTAGGACCTTTCTGCCTACCCTCCCCATCTCAGTCTCCCAGCTAAGGATTATAGGCATGAGCCACTGCTGCCCAGTAGGGATGTTGTTGTTATTATCATCATTATTATTATTTGGTTTGCTTTTTTGCTGCTACCCAGGCTTGAACTGAAGGTCTTAAGCTTTTGTTTGACTTTCTTGCTCATGGCTGTTGTCCTACCATTTGAGCCACACCTCTAGCACTGCTTTTTGCTAGTTAGAGTTGGAGTCTTAGGGATTTTTCTGTCCAGATTGGTTCAAGCTATGATCCTTCAGACCTCAGCCTCCTCAGTAGCTATGATTACAGGTGTAAGCCACTAGCACCAAGCAGGGATTTTTTTCTCCTTCCTCCCTCTCTCCCTCTCTCCCTCCCTCCCTCTCTCCCTTCCTCCCTCCCTCCCTTCCTCCCTCCCTCTCTCCCTCC
>NW_012267221.1:5495354-5541417 GCF_000151885.1 Dipodomys ordii
CCTTCCTTCCTTCCCTTCCTTCCTTCCTTCCTACCTTCCTTCCTTCCCTTCCTTCCCTTCTTTTGTAAAGGCTTTATACAGAGGGGTTACGGTTACATTGGTCAGGTGATGAGTATTTTCTTTTTCAACAGGGTCATATCTTCCCTCATTTTCCTCCTGTTTTTGTTTTTTCCTCCTGATCCCCCTTCTCCACAAGCTGTGTGGTTCATTTTCAATAGTAGTTTGACCAAATAGTTACCAGTTAGCATAGAGTAAAGTTTTGGTCTTCCATGTGAAGTCAAGAGAGATTGCAACAGGCTTGAATTAAAAAAAAAAAAAAAAAGTGCAGGCCAGACGCAGGTGGCTCATGCCTGTAATCCTAGCTACTCAGGAGGCTGAGATCTGAAGACCATGGTTCAAAACCAGCCTGGGCAGGAAAAGTCCATGAGACTCTTATCTCCAATAAACCACCAGAAAACTGGAAGTGGTGCTGTGGCTCAAGTGCTAGCACGCTCTCCTCGAGCTGAAGAGTTGAGGGACAGCACCCAGGCCCAGAGTTCAAGCTCCACGACTGACAAAAAAAAAAAAGCAGTTTCATATTGGTTAATTTATGAAATTGTAACTGATACTCTTTGTCTCTTCCTTGGCAAATCACACCTGTCACCATATATGCTTGTGTATATACTCACTATTACATATTTAGTAATGTTCTGTTACAGGCAAATTGAGCATTGAGTTGAGTATGTGGTACTCAAATAATTTAGTTTGGGTGAAAGTGAGATAACACTTTTTAAGTGTTAAGCCTTCTGAGAGATGCTCTTGAGCCTAGTTCTATATGATAATGTTCACTCACCTCTTGTTCTCCCCTCGCCTCCTCTTTCCCAGATCCTCTTACTCCTCCTTTTTCCTTCCTCCCCCTTCTCCAATTCCCTACCACTTCTTTTCTCTTCCCCCTTCCCTTCTCTCTCCCCTTTCTTTCCTTCTCCTTATGACTTATTTCAGCAAATTCAATGTAAACTATAAAGATTTTAGATGCTTACAAGTGGTCATTAGATGTAATTCCCAGCCCACATCACATCTGTTTTGAATGATAGCTATTTTGCTTTACAAAGGACAGAGATTTGGAGGGCAAAATGCTCAGCTTACCAGTTTTTCCTCACCAGTTTTTTTTCAAGGACCTGGAAAATAATTGTCATTTTTAGGTCAATTATTATTTTCCTCATTACATGAAGAAAAAGAAAACTTCTTAGAAACACTGCTTTACACATCTTTGGATGATAATTTTTAATGGCTTACCCCATAAATGGAACAGCTAACATTCATTATATATTGTCATCTTCCTGAAATATTAAATAATCAGGTAGCATTCATTATATATTGTCATCTTCCTGAAATGTTAAATAATGATAAGATTCATATGAAGTGATGCTGTGAAAATTTTAAAAATTAAAGTTAAGAGAAACGGAGCCAATCTGGGGTCATTTATTAATGATGCAAGTAGCCCAAAGTTTAAAATGTGTTTTATCTACCAGCCTGTAGCTTGTGTGCAATTAATCTAAGAAGCTCAGCTTTTCATCAAATGGAGGAATATTACATTGCCTTATGGATTATAGTATGAGATGAAACATTCCATTTTAGCTGTCAATCACAATGAACTAACAACATGGGTTTGAAATCACTGATTTGGAATCCCAGTTATTTAAACATAAAATAACATTTTAAAATTCAAGTGTCCTAATTTGTGTTTATATTATGTGAAACTTGGAATACCTTGGCTAAATGGAAGAAAGTAGTGTGTTCTTTCGTAAAGATTAAATCTGACAGAGTTCTGAACCTTTCTGAGAAAAGATCTGGGTGCATATATACACGCAAAAATGTTATAAAATATGGCTTATACTATTGTTACCAGTATCTAGCTGATGTCTGGGTAAAAGGAAAACAGGATCCTAGCATGGTGACTGCGATTTCTCTTCATGAATAGGAACTGGAGCTTGCATTTTCTTAAGTTTTATATGATTCAGGCTCCCTCTTGTTTCCTCAGTTGGCTGTTGAGTGTCTTGATGAGCATGTTAAAGCTTGACATCATGATTCAATCGTTCTGATTTTGTACTATATTGAAGTAGAGTAGAAACTCAGTGAGAGAATCCTGCCAGTTTTTTTTAGTGTCTGACGCACCCCTTCTAATTTACAGTATATTGTTCTAAAGATACTCCAGGAAACACACACACACACACACACACACACACACACTCTCTCTCTCTCTCTCTCTCTTTCTCACACACACGACATCTGAGGATTTGGCTGCCTCTTGTTTCTTTCCTGTCTCTCCCTTTGTTTCCAGGTGCATCATCAGATGGCTGGTCAAAGCTCTAAATTTGTACCTTGTATGACCTTTAGCCTGGAGAAAAGCAAGTCCCTTCAGAGGATAAACTTCAGACCATCACCAGTAGTCCTTTTGTCATTGGCTATAAATAAATTCAAGTGTCTGGATTTTCCTCCTGAGGTTTAAAGAGCACACAGGGCTGTTAATTAAATTGCAGCCTTTCTTGGGACTCTAACAGATTTTTAAAAGATGGATGAAACAGTACTGCATTTGTTCCATGATAGTTTCCAAGTCCTGAAGTGTTAAGACAATACGGTAGAACATACGGGACCTTTGCTGAGGTCCTGTAAAACTTCAAAAGTTTTCAGGCTGCCTAGCAGACAAGGGCATGGAAGTTAGAGACAGTAGTCCTGATGTGAATTCTACTTCTGTGATATAGCAGAGCTTACTGACCTGTTAACTTGAATGAAGCTCAGGTTCAAGAGATTAATTATATATTACTTTAATATTATTTATAATGTTCTGATCTTCAATGTCATTAATGGGTGTTCAATATATGGGTTGTCCATTTGATTCTCTGTAAGAGCTCAGTCTTAAATCTGTATATTCAAGGACAGAATGTTCTGAAACTAATGAAGGGAGAGTTGTATGCCATCAAGCTCAGAATCAGACAAATAATTGAGAATAATAATATTAGCACCCTCATCCATTATTATATAATTCTTTCTCTATGTGCTTTTCAGCTACTGCAATAGAACACTACCAAAAATTGTCTTTTTTTTTTTTTTTTTTGGTCGGTTGTGGGGCTTGAACTCTGGGCTTGTCCCTTAGCTCTTCAGCTCAAGGCGAGCGCTCTACTGCTTGAGCTACAGCACCACTTCCGGTTTTCTAGTGGTTTGGTTTATTGGATACAAGAGTCTCACGGACTTTCCTGCCAGGGCTGGCTTTGAACCGTGATCCTCAAATCTCAGCCTCCTAGGTAGCTAGGATTACAGGTGTGAGCCACCGGTGCCCAGTCTTTTTTAAAAAATATTTTTATTGTGAAAATATCGTATAGAGCGGTTACAGTTACATGGGCAAGGTAATGAGTACATTTCTTATCAAGCATTGTTGCCTCCTCCTTTGTTACCCCTTCTCATCCCTTCCCATAACCCCCTTTCTCCCAGCTTGTAAAGTTCGTTTTTTGACATAATGACTTGTACATCTCATTGTTGCAGGGGTCCACCTGTATTCCTATTTAAATGGTTTGTTTTTGCCGTTCCCCTCCACAAATTATACCAACAATAAATACAATGAAAGCAGGGGTTACACCATCAGGGAGGGACATACAAAGCAACAAAGAAATCATCTTATAAATATGTTAAAAACAATCGCAAGAAAATAAAAACATTTGAATACTTACCTTGGGGTTCATTTCACCTAACATCAACTTATCTGACCTTTTCTGCTTGTCTCAGACATACACTAGTTATTGCAAATAAGGGAAACCATGTTAAAGATGTACTGTGCTCCTGTTTGAGCAACTTGTTTTCTAGAAGTCACGTAAGTTTTCATCTCTTCACTGATTAACACACTTAGAAGTGGTTGAAGGAAACTGATGTGGTTATTCTGGGACAGAAAATAAACCCATCTTTTCCCTTCCCACTACCAGGTGCAGCTTGACAATGGGAATTCTTGTCTTTGGTATAATGAGTCACCTCTTTTTCTCTTTTTTTTTGGAGACAGGGTCTCACTATATAGCTCTTGCTGGCTTACTGTGTAGCTGAGGGTGGCTTTGAACTTATGATCATCCTGTCTCAGTCCCATGAATGCTGGGTTATAAGCAGTGTAGTACCATGCCCAGATATGAGCCGACTCTTAATATGTCTTACAAAAGATAATGGGAAGCCGGATGCTGGTGGCTCACGCCTGTAATCCTAGCTACTCAGGAGCTGGGATCTGAGGATCACTGTTCAAAGCCAGCCCCGGCAGGAATGTCTGTGAGACTCTTCTCCAATAATCCACTAGAAAACCGGAAGTGGCGCTGTGGCTCAAGCAGTAGACCACTTGCCTTGAGCTGAAGCTCTGAGGGGCAGCCCTGTGGCTCAAGTGATAGAGCACTAGCCTTGAGCACAGAGAGACTCAGGGACAGCACCCAGGCCCTGAGTTCAAGCCTCGTAACTGACCAAGAAAAGATAGTGGGATTGATCTGATCATGAAGTTAAATATGACTGGGCCTGGTGCTTGGTTGACAGAGGACAAGAAAAATAGGAGGAAGTAAAAGAGATGTTGAGAATAACAGCTTGTAAGTTTTTGAGGGAAAATTGTCGCCACATTGAGCTGGCTGTGACCATTTACTTAAGTGAACTGTCCCCAGAAAGTGATGGATGAAGCAGGTCAGCATTCTTTCTCTTATTATTGTTTTCTTCCAGCACTTCCCACACAGTTGGTTTCACCCTCCTAAAGCAAAAGCTTAGTAGGCAACAGGAGGAGAAAATTAGTTTGGTGTAGTCCACTCCACTTGGAAAGTCCACTCCACTTTCCCTTAGCTTTGAAAAAGCTCAAATTCAAGGTCAAACAAAGAATGATTACTACCATGATAGTGGAAACTGGTACTATTAATGTCATGTAAGGAGAAAGCCTATTTTGAGTAGAAACAGAAGGATATTTATGAGAGAATGTTGGCCGGCTGTGGCCAAACTGAGGAGTAGAAAATTTAACTGTAATTATTCCACTGACTTTGTTAGAAGGACCCGTCAAACTGTTGGAAATAGGCTAGTAATTAGCATAGAAGTCATTTGCAAAAACACTTTGACTTTAGAACGGCAGAGAAGGAAGAGAGTCAGAAATGGAAACTGCATGTGTGGGAGAGTAGGCCCAGTAAGTTTCCATGTGAGATCAGGGATGGAGGCCAGTGGAGGTGTTAGGATTGTATATAATCTGAATATAATATATCCTTTGAAAACTGAATGTTTGGGGTTTGTGTTTCTAGTTGGAGTTAAATCTGAATTTGAGATTTTAATCCCTTCAAACCCAAGAAGGTATACAGTGAGAGTTAGACATTTGATCGCATGCATTTTACCTGTTGTAAAAAAACCCCCAAAACACAAAACTCCAGTTCTTCTTCTGCTTTGGCATAATCCAGATCCTCATTGGCCTTTGATTTTAGTTTTTGTGAAATGAGTATGTAGAACTGTGATGTAGGCAGGATGCTGCAGCATCAGTCTTTGCTCAGACTGCAGAACCCCTGCAGGCCACAGCTGTGGGTTCATTAACTAACTAGCTTACCTCCTACTTGTCCTAGCGAGCTGGGAGTTTGCTTTTAGGAGGTTGATTCTTTTTGTTATTGCTCATGGTAAGGCAGATAGGCTGAACTCCTTTATTTATGCTGTTTTGGGGAAAGCATAAGCTGCTTATTCACTTCCTGGGTCTGGTCTTGGGTGGGAATTCTTTGGCCAGCCCAGCTGCAGGATTAACATTAATGTGATACTAATCCCTGGGCTATATACCTAAATGTTTGTTTTTCACATCCAGGATCCACAACACATGCTCAGTAATGTCCCATAATGTCTAGTACTCAGCATGTAGAGAGATCAAAGATTCTAGAAGATGTTCATAAATTTCATATCTCTCTGGGTGAGTTAGAGTTTTGTGGACTAGACTTGTTTAATCAGTTACCTGCACATTCATGTGCATACTTAAACTTCCTCATGTACTTGCTCAGGGGTAAATGGGCCATATTAGAATTTCTTAAGATTTACATCTAGGGATTCCTTACTGCTTACACCGTGGCATCTATCTCATCACTTGTATTTAGGATTTGTCACCATCTATGGTAGATACCTGAATATAGTTCTGGAAGTGATGGCTTTCCACACACTTAGTGAAATGTTCACTGATTCTAGGTAGAACCTTAGGAAGACCAAATAAAAAGCGCTAAAACAACCCTACCAAGTGATGGTACATTATATATATCAGTAAAACTGCTAAAAAGAGACAGTGTGCTTTCTTGAATATTCCTCTTGAATAAAATTCTAGCATTTTTTAAAACAGGGATACAGGAGGACCTATTGCAACAATGAGATGTACAAGTTGTTATGTTGAAAAATGAGGGGGGGGGAGGATGGGAAGGGATGGGAAGGGGAAACAAAGGAGGAGGCTACAATGCTTGATAAGAAATACACTCATTATCTTGCTCATGTAATTGTAACCCCCTCTGTACAGTATTTTCACAATAAAAATGCATTTAAAAAATTCTAGCATTTTTATTTTACTCAGGGTGGAACTGGAAGATAAAGGGAGTTGAGTCATTTAGCAAGTTAGAGAGAAAAGTAGCCAAGTTCCCGGCATGTCCTACTATTTTATCCCATGATAACTTTATAGGACCTGGAGGGGATCACACTGTGCCATTCTAGAACTATGACGGGATACAGAGATTTGGGAGACCACTGTCAACTACAGTGCTTTCTTGATCTGCACTGACCTTCCTGTAGCCCTCAGGTTGCTCCTTTCACATCATAGCGATTCTACCATGCAGGATTAAGTATAGGATGTATATGTGAAATGTTATTCATGTTAGAGCCCTGGCTGCTTTTTTTTCCCCCACTCTTTTCTCTTTCAGTAAAGATAGAGAGGTAGAAATTTTTTTTCCTATGCTTGATAATTCTAAGTCCTTTACCACTTCCTTACCCCATTACAAATTTTTAATGTAAAAATTAGGAACTAAGTGATATTTCTAATAACAATTCCTCCACATTTAGTGACTTGTCTTGCTCACGTGACAGCCCAGCATGGAGGTCCTTGGAAGGTGGACAAGTGTCACATTTCTTTTTTGTGTCTTTCAGGGACTGTGGAGTCCCCTGAAGCTAGCATGTGAATTAGAGAAGGTGAAGACTCCTCACTTTTTTGCCATCTTTATTCAAAAGTAATGTGTATCCCCCAGTGTTTGTGTGGTAAGAAGTAATACAGATGAAAGGGCCTGGAAAATAGAGTCTTTGATGGAAAGTCACTTCCTAGTGAGGAAGTCCTTGTTTGAAGGGAAAGTGGGAATTTTGGTGAGCAGAGTGCCTATTGCCACAACATTTATATATTCTAATAATCTTGATTGGACAGTATGTTCATTACTTTGGCTGCTGTAACAAAAATACTACAGACTGCATAGCTTAAACAAGAAACAATTATCTCTCATCATTTTGGAGGCTCAAATGACCAAGATTAAAGTAGCAGCAGTTTCAATGTTGGGTTGAAGGCATTCCTTCCTGATTTGTCTTATGTTGTTTGCTTACACTGGGGAGGGAAAGATCTCAAATTAGTCCATTCATTTATATATTTATCTATTGGCAGTACTGGGATTTGAACTCAGGACTTTGGGCTTACTGGACAGGTACTCTACCAGATGAGCCATGTGTCCAGCCCTTTTCAGGTCCTTCTAAGACCACTTATACTGCTCATGAGGATTCTGTGTGCCTAGCTTCAGTATTTCTTGAAGAACCCATCTCACATTACCATTTTATTGGAGACTTAGACTTATTGTATGAATATGGGCACAAGGACATAAGCATACTTTTATGCAGATAGAATTTGGATATTTTTGGGCAAAACAGTAGATTGTCATGATGTACCAGACACAGAGCAAAATATAAACCCCTGGGAATGGCTTTTACCACTTGCCAGGCCTGTTTGCTATGGATGTTTGCTCTGATCAAATGGAAGACAGTATTTTACAGTTTGTTGAGGAGAGAAGCTTTCTGTAGCCACACAGCAGAGGCAGCACAATGATAAGACCACCTTCTGCAGTGACCACCAGGATGCTCCAGTGATAGGCTTTATGAAACTTTCTGCAACAGATTTTGGGTTGATTATATGTCTTTTTTTTTTTTTTGGGGTCAGTCATGGGGCTTGAACTCTGGGCCTGAGCGCTGTCCCTCAGCTCTTCAGCTCAAGGCGAGCACTCTACCACTTGAGCTGTAGTACCACTTCCCATTAAATGTCTTTTGAAAACAGATCTTACTTACACCTTTTGTTTTTTCATTTCTCAATCTGTTGGTTTGCCTGAAACTAATACTACCTTGTAACTCCACTGACTTTTATAGCTAGAATACCATGATCCCTTGAAAAAAATTACAGGTAGAACAACAGTCTGAAGTGACTTAGTAGTCTTCCTCCTCGTCCTCCTCTTCCTCTTTTTCTTCTTCCTTTTTCTCCCTCTCTCTTCCTCACTCCCTTTTTTGTGCTGATCCTGGGGGTCGAACTCTTGCCCTCTCAGTTGGCTTTTTTCACTCTAGTTCTATGTTCTACCACTTGAGCTACAGCTTCACTCTCTTTAAAAGTAATAAATATTTATTTTCAATGGCACCTAACCACAATTGTCTAAAAGTAACACAAAATAAGGATTGGAAAGTTATAAAATATATTTGAAATTACCCATAAATCCAACTAAATCAAAGTAAAAACACCTTGTTAACTGATTTAAGAAAGAATACTACCCATTAAATTCAAACACAATTATTTTAAGAAAAATTCCATAATTATGTGACTGTAGTGCTTTTAATTAAGCTCTGGTTGTATGCTGTTCCACAACATATAGGCTAATGTGATCCGTCTGCTCTCATGGGCCTTATTTTAGGACTTGTGTAGCTCTTTTGTTTTGTTTTGGTTGGTTGTGGGGCTTGAACTTGGCCTGGGTGCTGTCCCTGAGTACATCTTGCAGGACATGTGCAGTTCTTAAATATTATCATCCTTTGTCTATTTCTTAGATTTATCTACTAAAAGAAGCCAGTTTGAAGCTATTTTCTGAGTTCTGTAGAATCTCACATTTGTTTAAAAGACACTAGAGTGTGTGGGGAAGGGAAAAATAGAACCTTTATGAAATGTGTACTTGGAACAAGAGATGATTGCCTTAAATTTGACTGTGATAAATAAAACATTTGGAAGGCGTTTTTAATGAAATTTATCCTTAATTCTGTCTTAGTGCCAAAAATGAGAAGGCATGTTGCCTGCTTGAATCTTAGCATTCATAAGGAAAATGTGGATTTAAATTGGGAATTTGTTCAAATGAGATCTGTCTAGGCAACAGAGAAAATAAGAAGGTGATTCAGCACTGGATTTACTAGAGTAAATAGGAAATGGTGTCCTGCATTGTTTATGCATATGTCTTCTAGAGACAGTCATTCCAGAATCGAAAGCAGTTGGTTTGCTTCCCCTTATAAAGAGAAAAAAAAATCATAAACTCAGATGGCCCCACAGGCTGTGCTGATAACCCTAATACATATTCTAAAGTTAGAGTGACAAGTGGTCAGACCAGTTTTCTGGAGGAGGAAGGAGAAAGTGGGTGCTGAAGCTTCATATAGAAATCTAGGACCAATGTTGTTAGGTGGTGATTTCCCTCTGCTTCCTTGTGCGTGCTCTCTCTCTCTCTCTCTCTCTCTCTCTCTGGGGGGGGGATGATTTTTAACAGCCCAAGTGTTTTGAAATACTATGTAAGCCAGTGAAAAAATTGCTGATTTTATTTTGTCCTGGAGCCACCTGTTTGTGGTTTCTATTTTAGTGGCAAGGGAAGGCATATTTACTTCTGTGCATTGGATAGGAGGAGTGTTCTCTAGTTCAGCTCCATATTCTTGGGGCCAACAATTAGTAAGTTTTTGCAGGCAAAGAATCAGGAGGCTAATGCCATTTTGAATCTCTTATGAGGCTGTAGTGGCTGGTGTTACTTGATACTATGCGCTTAAATAAACTGAAATTTTATTTATTTTATAAATATGCCATGACTTTCAGTTGCTCATGCTTATATTTCCAGTATTTGAAATTTGGAAATAAACAAAGACATTTTAGTTGGGGTTGAGAGTATAGCCAATATAAAATTCCTTCAGTTACTGAAAAGAAAGTAAAATAATAAAATTCTGGGTGATCTGTAAAATGGAAGGAATTCAGTTTGTGTGTGTGTGTGTGTGTGTGTGTGTGTGTGCGCGCGCGTGCTTGCGCTTGCGCTTAATGACCCTATCTCTTGGGAGTTTGATTTTTAGGACAAAAATTTTCTGACTCAGAAAATAAAAAGCTAACATGTAAAACGTGGAAATTTAACAAAGATGAATATAATTAGAGGGAGAAGCTATAAAAGCAGTGCTGCATGAGTATTTTAAAAGTAAGAGTTTCTGTTCCAAAAAAGCCAGAAGAAAGGGTTTTAAATGTTTTCCCTCTGAAGTAATCTAACCAGACATTGGTGGTCATACCTTTAATACTAGCTACTCAAGAGGCTGAGACCTGGAGGATCGAAGTTTGAAGTCAGTTTGGTCCAAAAGTCTGTAAGACTTCATCTTTAGTTGAAAACAAAATGGAAGTATTACTCAAGTCCTGGAGCAAGAAAGTTTACTAAAAATGTGAGGCTCTTAGTTCAAATCCTAGTACTATGCCCATGGTGCCACTCCCCCATCTTCCCTCCCCCCCCTGCCCCCTGCAAGGAGTAGTTTAAAAAGATAGATGTTTGTCCTCATGTGATCATATGCTCATCACATGATATATGCATATATTGATACACCCTGTTTCCTATAAATTTTACAAACTTTATATGTCAATTAAAAAACCCCTGCAAGTCCGAGAATTAAAAATCTAACAGTTAAACTCTGAAAATAAGTTGGAATTAATGCTAGGTTAAGTTCCTGAGAGACTAGTCTCATGTACATGTTTTATTTTTTTCAAATGGAACCATGTTCTTACCTTAATGAGTTTGTGGTAGTTAAACAAGCAGAGAGCTAATCTTTAAAAATGTCTTACCTTAAAAGGTGTTTCTCAACCTGAAAGTGAGTGTTGTAAGTCACCCTCTTGGCTTTTTTTATCTGTAAGAAGGGGGCAGATTTCCCCATCTTGCCCATCATTTCTTAGTGCTAATTGAATAGTCTATAATGTGCATATCCTTTAATAGTATCTGGAGTTGCAGTTGAGACCCATCCTTCCTTCGGTGTCTGTGGGGTTTTATAGGTATCCTAAAGAGACAGCCATACTTAATCCAAGCCAGGGATACACTATAGCTTGCTCATTTCTCTTTTGTGGAATCTTGTTTGAGGTCTTTTGCTCTACTGTATTATGATGATGGTCCGTCCCTCTGCAGCATTTGTCTCTTTACCTAAATTCTGTATAGATAGATGGCAGGTGCTGGAGTGGATTTACCATGAACAAATCTTTGTATCACATTTGTAAAACGGGACAGAAAAGCTCGCATCTTAACTAGCAATGTATACTGACTGCCAGGAGTATCACTGTACAACAAACACAATATGTAAGGAAGAGCCATAAAGTGAGGAATGGACTTGAAAAACTGTGTCAATCTGCCCTAACCCAATGTAGGAGTTAGAACTTACTGCATCTTGATTTGGTCTTTGAGGAGTTGCTTATTGTGAACTTGGTTTGTTTTTGGGAAGTCATAGAAAAAAGTTGATAAATGTACATGCTGTGGCCTGGGCACTGTCCCTGAGCTTCTTTTGCTCAAGATAAGCACTGTACTAGTTGAGCCACAGCATTATTTTTAGATTTTTTTTTTTGAGTAGTTTATTTGAGATAAAAGTCACAAAGATTTTTCTGCTTGGGCTGGCTTCAAACTACAGTCCTCCAGTCTCAGCCTTATGAGTAGCTAGGATTACAGACATGAGCTACTGGTACCTGGCTCATGCTGTGATTTTGTATTTGCAGAAAACTAAAGTTTTATGCTTGTCAATGTAATCATAACTGCTAACATGTCCTGTTTCATGACAAGCATTGCTGATAAGGACATAGAATGCTTGACTCTGTTTGGATCAGGAATTGAATTCTTTGCTTTTGCCTTAGAGTAAAAATAGTGTTTTCTTGGAATATGAAATTGAAGCTGTCTTCAGAGGATTCAGTTCCTGTGGTATGTGCTAGTTTCGGAAGCCCTCCTGGATAAGGATCTATGGTTCACAACAGTAACTAACTTTGTGGTTAAAAAATAAACAAGAAAGAAGAAGTTGTTACAGATGGGAAGAATGCATTCTTTTACAGGCTGTATGTAGGTCTTTTTTCCAAGAGTCGGCTTGCAAAATACAGAGGCAAGTTGATCATCTTTTTCTTTGAAGAGATTTCATTAATGCTTTTTTTTTTTTTTTTTTTTTGGTCATCACGGAGCTTGAACTCTGGGCTTGGGGGCTGTGCCTGCGCTCTTCAGCTCAAAGCGAGTGCTCTACTGTTTGAGCTACAGCGTCACTTCTGGTTTTCTAGTGGTTTATTGGAGATAAGAATCTCACAGACTTTGCTGCCCGGGCTGGCTTTGAAGATTCTCAGATCTCAGCCTCCTGAGTAGCTACGATTACAGGTGTGAGCCACCTCGCTCAGCTTCATTAATGCTTTTATACCACAATGAAGGAACACTTTTATGGGAAGAAAGAGTTTTTCAGCCAGGCACCTGTGGCTCATGCCTGTAATCCTAGCTACTCAGGAGGCTGAGATTTGAGCATTGTGGTTCAAAGCCAGCCTGGGCAGAAAGCAGGTACAAAGAAGATGTTCTTCAGTTTTAAAAAAGAAGATTACATAGCCAGAAGTTAGTGGCTCATGCCTGTAATCCTATGTATCCAGAAAGCTGAGATCTGAGGATTGTGGTTTGAAGACAGCCTTGGCAGAACAGTTTCTAAGACTCTTATCACCAATTAACCACCAAAAAAGGAACATGTGGAGCTGTGGCTCAAGTGGCTCAACACCAGCCTTTTCCCCCCACAAAAAGGGACAGTATCTAAGCCCTGAGTTCCAGCCCCAGGATTGGCATATACACATCCCTTCCCCTTAACCCCCCAACCCGACCCCCCCCCTAAAAAGGAGAAAATTATACAGTATAAGGTGGAGGCAGTTTAATGTAGCTAAAGGCTATAATAGGAAGACTCAAAAAAAAAAAAAGGTTGATGATTTAGAAGGGAGGAGAAGGTTGGTAAATGAATGTCCACAAACATATGAACATGATGAGATCACAGTGTAGACCCTGCCTTGCTGACCACACAGAGCCAACTTTATACTCGGATTGAGTGGACACTGTTACCTCAGAGTGCTTGTGGGGCTCTGGTTGGGTGCCACATGCCTTCATTCTCAGCATTCATGATTCATTCTTTGGATTGCCAAACTGGTTGACCAACAGTCTAAAAGCCACCCTCACACAAGGTCCTTTCTCTAAATCATCACGGTTCATCTTGAAAGCTGACCCAATGGCTCTTTCAATGAAGCAGCTACCAGAGCTGAAACAATGGACTAGTTTTCATTCCAACTCTCTGTGTGTGTGTGTGTGTGTGTGTGCGTGTGTGTGCGTATGTGTGTGCACATGTGTATGTGTACTTGGATTTCAATTTAGGGCATGTGTGCTGCCCCTTAGCTTGCTTTTTTTCTTTTTAATTGCTTAAGGATAGTACTCTACTACTTGATTCACAACTCTACTTTTTGATTTTTGATAGTTTCTTGGAGATGAAAGTCTTATGGACTTTTGTGCCTGGCCTAGCTTTGAACCTGAGATCTAGGCCTGCTTAGTAGCTAGGATTACAGGTGGGAACATCAGTGCCCAGCTTTTCTTCTAGCATTCTTCATTTGTTCTTTAACCCTATAAACAATTATACCCTGTGTGTGGTAGATGTACATGCGAGTAATTTTATCTTTGCCAGGTTTGTATTTGGCATTATAGTGGATGAGTTCTGTATCCATGCTGGCTAGACTGGACTTAGATGGACTGTCCCTACAATCATTTTTAAACCACATAGTCTAATATTTTAAGCAAATTGAAGTCATTTTTAATACTCAGACAATCTAATAAAAATGGTGTTTTTAGAATAATGAAGCATTGCTTTATTGTTGATTGTTTATAGTAAGTATGTTGAAGTGTTTACAGATGAAATTACATGCTGGCTGAGATTTTCTTTGATGTATTTGTTGAGGGAAGGTAAATGAAACAAAACTGTAAAACGTTGGTAATTTCCAATAGTATATGGTGGTGCAGAATACTATTTTCTATGCTTTCAAGATTGTGTAAAATTTCAGCTAAATATTTACATGCCTGTCAGAGAAAGGACAGCTTCTTTGTAAAGTACCAGGCATTTGACAATGAAAAGGAAAACATACTTTTTTGAGTTTATTCTATGAATTGAGTGGCCAAAAATATTAAGTCATCTAGTAGCCTGAAATTAATTAAGATTTTTGTGCCAGTACTGTGGCTTGAATTCAGTCTGGGTGCTGTTCCTTAGCTTTTGGATCGAGGCTGGTATACCATCACTTGAGTCACTTACAGCTTTTTGGTGGTTAATTGGATATGAGAGTCTTGCAGATTTTCCTCTCTAAGGTGGCTTCAAACTGGGATCCTCAGAGTATCTAGGATTATAGGTGTGAGCCACTGCCCGCCCCCTACCTTCCTCCCCTGCAAAGATTTACATTTTAATAATAGTAACAGTTTAAATATCATGGATTACTGCCTATCATTAAGGAAGAATCTGCAGATATGCAAGGTTGCTTCCTTTGTGTGGGTAGTATTTAAGTGGGAGGAATATATGGTTATAATTTGCATATGAAGTTTGTCCCAAAAGACTCATGTATTAATGATTTTGCAGAATTCAGAGGAGGGGCTTTTTGAAAGTGACTGGACATTATCTCATCCTGTGTGTGTTTAAAGTAACATGACACTTTTGACTCTTGAACGAATGACTTTTAGTAATATTCATACAAAGGCGAATCAAAGAATCTTCCAGTGACTTGAAATGATGACTGTCAAGGTAAATGTAGATTTTCCTCTTGGTTCAAACCACCGAGACTAAGGAGCTTGCTCATAAAAGCCTTCTTTGGCCTTGGAAAGATAGGCTAGATGTGGAGTAAAACATATGGAATTTTTCTCTTTTCTGCACTGTCAGTATGTTGTAAAAGGAAACCTTTTGAGGCTTGAGAATACTGCATGAACTTGAATGCATTCATCGAAGCATCTGTGGAGCACCTATGTGTTAAGCTCCACAATTCTCTTGAAGTCGTGTGCCTTGCTAGTGACAAATGTAAAAGTAGGTCAGTGACCACAATGTGGTAAGAAAAATGTATAAATAAAGAAAACCCTTGAGGAGTGTTCTTTGATAAGACCTGTAAACTTTCCCCCTATATAACTGATTAACTGCATGTATCTGGACTTCTTACAGTTCTCATGTTCTTCTTTAATCTGTTAGTGCTCTTGTTCAATTCTTTAATACTTTCAGCCATTCAGATTGTGAAGAAAAAGCTCAAAGGCCCATGCCTAGCAGTGGCCTGGGAAACACCATGTGTCGTGGATTGAGTTGGCATTCATCGGCAAGAAAGACCAGCATCATTGAACTTACCATACAAGGGCACCAGTGGGGTTGTTAAATGTTTCTCTTCTTTTGCCTTTTAGCTGTGAGGAAGGCCTAAGTAATGTTCACTTTTAAATGTACTTAGTTTCCCACTACCACTTTTCACTTTCTCTGGTTTCTCCTTCCCAAAAAAGTGTGATTTCATTGTGTCATGGTTTCTTGGATGTATGATCTTGCCCTTGCAAAGCATGAGCTGGGAGGAGACTGAAACTGGTCCTCTCCCCCACCCCCCCCCATCATTTTTTCCTCCATTGAGAGGCCTTTGGGTATTAAGATTCCCCCTACCCCACCCCCACCTCACTCCAGGACTTTCCTATTATCTGATGGATTTCTGCAAAATTAATGAACAGGGTAAAGTTTCTCAGTTTTTTCCTTGACCTTGTACCCCCTCTGCATCTGTTATTTTATGGCTGAGCTGTAGGGCTCCTTTCCCTGCAGGGTAGGGCCATTCAAGATATTCATGGTAAATGCCTCTTCAAGAGGTTTAAAACTACCTGCTGTTATGTTAGCTCCTAAAGAGGGAAGAAAGAGGTCCATATGATTTTTGATTGGAATTTTAGTGTTGAACTAAGCGAAGAAATGTCCTACTATGGTCGTGTCATCGCTTACCTAATTAGCACAAACAGATTTGTGTAGGCCTTTTAAAGCAGAGACAACCATTAACAAAATTCCTGACTTTTTTGGGGGTGGGGGAATTTAACAAAAGGAAATTTGTTTATAGAAAGAAATTGTTTTTCTGATGGAGTACCATACATATTTGCTGAAGTGTTAATGTGGTCATCTACCTGACAGATCACTATTTGGTTTTTATTTCTTGGACTGGTTAAAGAATTACCACACACTTCGTACATTCTGTATAAAATTTTCTTCATTCAAACAGATTTCAATGCTAGTCTAACTATCATAGTCAATGATCACTACAGATGTATTTTTGGTGTTTAAGGTCTCTATAGTTCACCAGGTAGAAATATCATTTTTTGAAAAATGCCAGATGAGATTTGATCCCTGCATGCTTAATATTTAGTAAAGTAGTATGGCAAATATATTATAAAAAATCAAATACAATTTAAAACCCAAATATATGAAGCCTCTACTAATCAGAATATTGTGTTGAGCTATACTTTCTCTTTGCTTTATATGAACAAGAAAGCTGAAATAAAAGATTTCACAAATTAATACAAGCTTATCTCTTGAGTAATATAGCCATGTAAGGACACAGCTTAATTCTTTTATATTATTCTATAGTGAGTATTGAGGTAACAGAAACTTGGTACTGTGAACTTGTTGCACCTGATAATTGCAGTAACTAAAAATTTTAATAGATCATTTTGGTGTTCTATTTGAAGAAACTAGGTTATCATTTTTTAAAAAAAAATTCCCCTGAAATATTTCTGGGCTAGCCTCTAACTGTGGTCCTTCCTATCTTTGTTTCCCAAGAAGCTAGGATTACAGGCCTGAGCCACTGGCACTTGGCCACTTTTGCTGTCTTTAAAACCAAGGCAAGATAGTGAGATTTTGTCCTTGGTCCATTACCCTTAGTAGTTGCTTTTAGAGGTGTTTCTGGGATGTGGGATGTGGCTGGCTACTTAATGTTCTCCCCAGGTTGAATTGGAGCAGCTCTACTTCCCTTCTTCCTTATCAGATTGGAGTAAGATTATATTGAACAGAATGTTCCAGGCTTTAAAATAAAAGTTGGAAAAGTAACCATGGGATCAAGTACAACATGCAATTCTGTGTTATCTTCTGGGTTCTGTTGAAGGCGCTCATTTTGAACTTTTGACTTTTTGTTTTCTTTAAAGAATCTTTTTGTGTTGTTCCAAAATATACTGGGTGTGTGTCTATGTTCAGATTTCTTACAATTCCCTAGTTTTTTTGAGTGGGCTCGTGCTTGTTGAGTGATTTCTGTGATCAGTATTTTATGCATGTTATTTCATCTGCCCCTGATTAATGTAGGTAATATGATTAGTGCCAGCTTATGGATGAGTATACCAAGGCACTTGCTGAAAGAGTTAGGAAGTGGAAGAGTCAGGATTCTGAGGTCAGGTGCCTGTTTCAAAGACCATACCTTGACTATTAGAATCAAACTCAATGCATGAATGATAACTAGAAAGCATTAAAGACTTGAATACAAGAAGCCTAGCCATTAAATACTTTTCTCCATACCTCAACTTTCAGCTTAGGGGAGGAATAGGCACTGTTGATAATCCAAGCCTGTGTGGAAGAAGCTGGAGAGTGAGTAGAGGAACACGACTTGGAGCAGAAAAGGATGGACCACAGAGGAGAGGAAGAGAAGAAACAGAGTAAAGTCATAAGAACCCGGCTAGTGGGCTAGCGTCTTTGAGTGATTCATTTTCATGCCCATGTAGATGTCAGGACAATGTTCACCATCACCCTGACTCAGAAGGGAATACATTTAGTTGCTTTAGTTATTGTAGATACTAGAATCTCTTTCCTCTCATTGTCTTGAAAATAGTGGAGGGACTTGTGGGTAAGTTCTGAAGAAAATTCTCTGAATCCTTGAAACTCAGATTTCAGGCATATGACTTGTGTAACTTTGAGAAGCAGTGCAGAAGGTGACTTCCATGTCTAATGTGCCTCATGGTCCCCCCTGTGGTGGGTGGCATCTCAGAGCTCAAAGCTGACCTCTACCTTTCCCACACACAAGTTTTGCATACCTGGAAACTTGGTCAGGGTTGCCACTCGTCTCTCCACAGTGGGGTGAAGGGACAAAACCTTTGCAAACACAAATGTGTATTGGTAGGAATTTCCTTTCCCTCAAAGTCTTTTAAAAACACTTCTGTAGTGGGAGCTACTTACCTGCTCAAGTGGTTTCCACAAAGGCCTGTTGGGAGATATATTCCTTTTCTGTCTCTGTGTGTCACTGCTTTTTTTCCTCACTTAGTAAGAAAGGCAAGTGTAGGTATGTTGGGGGGGGGTATGTCTTTGTGAGCCTCTCTATCACAGAGGAAGCTCTCTGGGCCCAAGGCTCTTTTGCCTGCCCTTGTCCAGGACCAGATGGGGAGCAGAAGGGGGTCTTCCCAGGTAAGCTGCAATTTGTGCTTTATTTCACTCAGTGTGAGCAGCAGGATTTCCTTCTTCAGCTTAGCAGTCCAAGTGTGAGCAGAAGTTTAGTCTCAGTGTGTTGCTGGATGAGAAAGAACCCATGGCTAAAAAGAAGGTCAGGAGTGGATTCTAGGATTGGCTGGCAGTGGACGATGATTAGCATACTCTTTAATGGGGAGCCATGGACTAAGAAACTATCACGCTGGAGTGTGAATCACTGGTCATCATGATCCCTGAGTGGAGAAGAGGAATGCAGAATCCCCAGCCTCTTAGTCTTTGGAGGAGGAAGAGACCCAGTGTACTGGGTGCCAGGATGCTTGTTTTGTTCTTTGCATCTCCTGCTGCCCAGGCTTCTGGCTAGTTCACTGCTTTTACATGTCTTTATTAGCAAAAAATACCCCCAAAACAAAAAACTTCAAAATGTGTTTGAATTCAACTCCTGCTTTTGTTCTTGTGCTACCAGTTTCCTTAGAAGGTAGCTGGGTTGGGTTAAGGACTTGAACTATGTGCTCCGGCTTTGATTGGTATAGAGCATGTGCTGGCTAGTCTGAACCTTGCATGCTCTCTGTCAGGGTACCAGTTAGTGTGAATAGAGCCTTGCATTGGAAACAAGGCTCTTATATAGTAGCCAAGTGCGTGGTTTGTAAAACATGGAAAATAGAGATCATGAAATGCAAAAACATATTAAGAAGCTTAATGGTTCAGGTGCTCTATTACAGAAGAAATGAAAAAGTAAGTATTAGAATTGGCTGATTTTTCTTTTGCAATTGGAGAATGCAATATAGTGATAAAGATGGCTGGTTTGCACTATTCTTTTAATCATTTTGTCTCCTGTATCAAATTTAAGCCTGTAGATTTACTGCTAGTTCTCAGAGACACTTAAGTGAAAATCCTCACACATCAAGTTGAAAATATCTCTCTTTGGATGGGTGTAATATTTCACTTGGAAGGAGCTGTTAAAATCCTCCCAGATCACAGGTAACAAATAGGGTACAAAAGGCACAGGAAATATTCATCAGCTTAAGGAGGTTGTGTGTGTGTGTATATGTGTGTGTGTGTGTGTATGTTGTGTGTGTGTGTATGTTGTGTGTGTGTGTCAATTTCAAGGTAGGAACTTTAGATCAAGCTCCTTCAAGGCATGAAGAAGGACAGAATATAGGTTGGCTACTAATGCCATTGATTGTCAGAGAGTACTAGAGAAGGATCATGGCCACAGAGGAAAGGGCTTCCACCTTGGCTCTGCCCACCCATACGCTCACAGCTTCTCCAGGAGTCATAGTCCCCATGAGGCATAATCCAGGTGGGTGGAAAAACCCTATCCACTTACCTGCCTTTGAAGTAGAGATCTGGGAAGCCCCTAGAGAAAGGACCACAGGGAAGGGCTCGTGAAGTTCAAAGCTTGCTTAGAGGTTTTCTGGAGTGGGAAGGCTTCTCTCCTTTTGCAGAGAAGGCTGAAAGCAAGGTCAGGAAGGAAGGGAGAAAGGAAATCCAGCACCAAAAGGCCAGCAGGAGAGAAAATGTACATAAAAGGGGTTGGGGGTGGGGGTGGGAACTGGCCACTTAAAAGGCAAGTGGAACAAGACCCAGGGAAGTGAGGCAAATAAATAAGATCAGATGAAGTCCTTTAGGGAAAGGAGGATGCTAACAACAGATCCACAGAGAATGAGGCAAAGCCCCATTACAGCTCTCAAGAAGAAAGGTCCCCAGTGCGCAGGACAAAGGAAAGCTCGTGTTTAAGGGGCAAGCATCATTGAGATGGGGACTTCTAAAGTTTGAGTTTTAGGCCAAGGTCCCTCCTTCTCTCCTTTTCTCCCTCCCAGGGACTCAAACTTGCTAGGCAGATGCTCTACTGTGCCTCTAGGTCTTGCACTGGTTTTTCCCTGGACCATAATTTTATGCTTCTTTTGGTAGCTGAGATAACAGATGAGCACTACTATGCTCAGCTTCTTCCATTGAAATGAAATCTTGTGAAAGTGTGTGTGTGTGTATGTGTATGTTTAACTCAAGACCTTAGCTTTTATCTTTAAGGGTAATGCTTCACCACTTAAGCCATACGTTTACTTCTGGCTTTTTGCTCATGAATTGGAACAAAGCATCCCATAGACTTTTCCTGCCCTGGCAGGCTTCAAAATGAGATTCTTCTCAGCCTCCTGAGTAGCATGGATTACCAGTGTGAGGCACAGACACCTACCAGAGATGAAGGTTTATAGAGTCAGAAATTTTGTTGCTCTCTACACTATCTAAGGATATAAGGTTTTTTTTTTAAAGAACTTTTTTATTTCCATCTATTTTGAATGGAGAAGTCAAACTGGTGCTTTATTCTCTTAATCTGTTCCATGAGCAAGAACAGTACCAGTATGCTGAATTCAACACATTGTCTGTAAATCAAATGACTTCTTGCTTTGGATAAATGTGATGTGTTGAGTGATTCAAGACCAATTTCTAGCAAACTTTCAGTTTGTTCTTCTTTGTTTCAAATAATTTACTTTGTTGAGGTTTTTTTTTTTGGTTGGTCGTGGAGCTTGAACTTTGGGCGTGGTGCTGTCCCTCAGCTTTTCTACTCAAGGTGAGCACTCTACCACTTGAGCCATAGCGCCCTTCCAGATTTTTCTGCTTATGTGGTCCTGAGGAATCAAATCTAGGGCCTCAAGCATGCAAGGCAAGCACTCTACCACTGAGCCACCTTCCCAGCAGTTTCAAATAATTTAAAGAGAAATTAAATGTGCTTTCAAAACATTTGCTATTGAGAAATACTTCATTGAGTTCCATTATTTAAATAATAATTTGAGTGACATGGTATACTTGTTATCATATTTGCTTTTGATAATGTGTAATTGGTGATTGCAGTTTAGTAAATAACTGAAATTATAGAGTTGTGAGAACAATAATATCAGAGTTGGATGAGGAATGAGAGAGCTCAGAGGGAGGTGTTAAGACTTACCACTTTGTTTTGGGGGGTATACTTGAATCTTGGATAATCTGCCTGAACATTAAACAATTTTGTGTGAAACTCATAATGGAATGACAAACATAAATGAGTGGCTTATAACCTACCATACTTAAAGTAGTATAGATTTGTTCTAAGATGTCCCATTGTTTTTGTAGGTAACGAGGCTGAGTCTGTAAATAATGATGTTTGAAGGAGGTGGACTAATTAGCATGTCTTACATACTGCTTCTTCTTCAACCCTTATTATTTTAAATTTTCAAATAAACTGATTTCACAAAGAGTTGGGGAGACCTTTCTATAGCTTAGTGTGGCAGATAGATATGAGTCTGAGAGAATGGTGTATAGTGTAGAAAACTTTGATAAGAAAAAATGGTCAAAAGTGTATAAGTTTTCTATTACTGTTGTAATAAATTGCCGCAAACGTACTGGTATAAAAACAAAGTTACTTATAGTTCTATGAGTCTGACATTCAATATAAATTTTACTGGACTTAACTAAGGGTTCAGCTAGACACTAGTGACTCATGCCTATAATTTTAGTTACTCAGGAGGCTGAGACCTGAGGATGCTGTTCAAATCCAGCCCCAGAAAGTTTGTGAGATTCTTAAGTTCAATTTACCAAAAAGCCAAAAGTGAAGCTGTGACTGAAATGGTAAAGTGCCACAAAAGCTTAAGGATAGTGCCCAAGTTCTTGATTCAAGTTCCAGTGCTGGTACAAACAAAACATACCAAACAAAACCAAGGTTTGACTGATTTCTTCTGGTAATTGTAGGGGAGAATCTCTTTGTCTTTCTGATTTCTAGAAACCATTTCTTGGTTCAGGCATGATTTCCTTCCTCCATATTCAAAGCAAGTAGTGTCAGACCAAGTTCTTCTCATACTTCTATCTCCCTGGTTCTTTGGCAAAAGCCTGGAAATATTCTCCACTTACAGGGCCTCAGAAGATTAGGTTGGGCTATCAATTCTAAGACCATCTCCCCAGCTCAACATCTTTAACTTTCATATCCACCAAGCTGTTTTGTTATGAATGTAATGTAGTCACTGATTTTGGGGACTAGTAGATGGATGTCTTTCGGGGGCTGTTATCCTGCCTATCAGAAAAGGAAGCTTGGTTCTTTTTGCTGCTCTGTAATATAGATCAATGGGCTTCCTGATATTTCCCTTCAGACTTTTATATCACTGCTAGGATTGCTAGATAGCCCCTTTGATAGGTCATTCTTGACTTAAAAATACTCCTTGGCCAGGCATTCAAGTCAGTCTTTGGGATATGCATTTGTGTGTGTGTGTGTGTGTGTGTGCCCATGTTCTAAGCCACCTCTTTTCATCCTAGTCTTGAACAGGAACTCTGTGTTCTGGGTGGATGAGTTTCCTCATCACTGCCCTCTTGTCCTGTTCCAGTTGGCACAGTGCTCAGTCTATGCCTGTATCTGAATATTTCCTGTAAACCACAACACCATCTTCCCTTATTTTTGTTTTTTTATGAAACAATGGGATGAGCCTGACAGTTTGACTTACTAACAGGCTCTCAGTGATGCTGACAGGTGGTTCATGTACAGCACTGTGCTGGAAACAACTGAAGGGACAATGGTAGATCTGTCCTTTCATTGAGATCAGCTTTGTGTCCCACATGTAAGTGGAGACGATTTTGTTTTTGAGAAATACACTTTTTTGAAGGAGAGTCTATTTAGTGTGTGTATGTGTGTGTGTGTGCATGTGCATTTGTGTGTATGTATGTTCACGTTTTTGTGCACATGTTAGTAATGGGCCTCACACTCTCACTCAGCTTTATTGCTCATATCTGGTGCCTTGCCTCTTGAACCAGGTGCCTAGTTCCAATTTTTACTCATTAATTAGAGATAAGAGTCTTATGGATTTGTGTGTCCAGCTTGGCTTTGAAACAAGATCCTCATATCAGCCTCCTGACTAGCTAGGATTACAGGCATGAGCCACTGGTACTAGGCTGCAGAAGAGGTTTAATCCAGAAAAAGTATCATGTGGGAAGTATGTAATACTGTTAAGGGGGCCTAACCATACCATTTTTCTTGGTGACAACTGTTGAGTTGTCACCAAGCTTAAAGGTAGACAGGGATCAGGACATGGGTAAAGCAAATAATTCAGTTATGGTGGCAACATTGCCTTACTCTTAGACTTACTTTTTTTTTCTTTGTTAACCATTTCTGTGTTTTGGGGGCCTAATGTACAATATCAAAACCAGAAATTTGGTTGTGGAAAAGATCTAAAAATGAAGACAGCTGATTGTTGGGAACATGCAAGGGAACTCTCGGCTTTCAGTGCTCATTCTGCACTTGCTCTGGATGCCTGGAATGCAAAGAATACCCACAGCTCTGAATTCCCACTGCACCAAGCATTTTTGGAATGAAGCCTTTCATGAATATGCCATGATTTTGATTCTTGTTTCTGTTGAGATTGCAGTAGAGTCTTTGTTGTTTTATGTTATGTTTTAGATCATCTAGAGAATTCATGTGGATGGATGTATTTTACCGAGCTGATCTTGCCTCCTTATGGTTGTTGGAAGTTTTTAGCTTACGATGAAACTTTTTTGATAGAGCTATTTAAACAGGTATTATTTGCCTTTTCAATTTTGTATTTCTCATTTCTATTAGTATTAACTGTATGTAGAAGATGGTACTTTTTTTTAAGATCTTTCAGTAGGACTTGTAGAGTTTTTGTTTTATTAGGGTCCTACCTGAGATAAATGAATTCAATCTCTGAGATCTGAGTATCGTGGTTCTAAGCCAGCCCAGGAAAGAAAAGTCTGTAAGACTTTTATCTCCGATAAACCACCTACCTACCTAAGTAAATAAATAACTGAACAAATAGCTTGAAGTAGAGCTGTGGCATAACTGGTAGAGTGCTAGCCTTGAGGGGGGCAGGGGCGAGGGTGGGGGTGGGGCACTCAGGGACAGTGCCCAGGCCTGGAGTTCAAACCCTAGAACCAACACACAGACACACACACACACACGCGCACACACACACACACACACACACACACACACACACACACACTTCTGTGAGGTAAAAGCTGTTATAGTGGTGGATACACTGGAATTGGAAATCACCAAATTTTTTTCTTCTGATTCTCCTGTCACAAAATGGGCTCCCCCCATATTTGTACCTTTTGTTGAAAGAAGAGCTATTTTAAGATCAGTTGCTCTGTGCAGTATAATGACTGTCTTTGATTCTGTTTAAGCTAGTTTTCTATGTACCTGTTATAAAGATTTTTATGGATCAAGTAAATTGAGAATTCAGGTTTTGTTTCCCAGTGGACTCATTTATATACCTGGTGATCATGTCTTCACCTAGTGGTTTCTATTATTTCTCCTTCAAGTGCTAAAATGGGATCAGGCAGGGTGAAGTAAAAATTTGATAATTAATGCACTTATTTGGCTTCAGATGTTTGGGAAAATCTAGCAAATAAAATGACCCACTGGTTAACAAGGAAGACTGAAAGAAATCTTGCATTTCTTACTACAGACCTGATTTGTAGAAACTGCAATTTGTCAGAAAGCTCACAAACTACATTGTAACAAAACTTGGGAATGGTCAAAACATTTTTGCCTATTGAACTGAGCCAAGGTTTAACAACTTTCTTGCCCCATGTGCCCTCTCTGTAGAAGATAAGAGAATAGTTTAATCTGTGCCTTCAAAGAACTGGAACAGTCTAGAATGGATTTCCATTGTTGAACATACAAGCATGGAAACATAAGAACCAGACGAGTAACTTTAAATTTCCCAGTACTTCACTAAGAAATTAAAATATTCCACAATTAATTTTAAAATGCATTTAACCCAAAATACTAAAAATATTATAGTCAACTTTTTCTTACTGTCTGAGATCTGGTCTGTGATTCACTCCTAAAACATTTCTTAATATGTGGCTGAATTTTTGTTGGAAACACTCAATCCCTATTTAGAACTAAAAATTTAGAGCTAAAAATCTAGCACATATTGAATTAAATCCAAGCATACTAAAAATTTTCAGTAACTAAATGAAATATGTTTTAAAAATTGAACTAAAAATCAGTTAGCTACTAATGTTAAAAATTCAGTCCTCTGTGGGGTGCCGGTGGCTCATGCCTATAATCTTAGCTACTCAGGAGGCTGAGATCCGAGGATCACGGTTCAAAGCCAGCCTGGGCAGCAAAGTCCATGAGACTCTTACCTCCAATAAACCACTAGAAAACTGGAAGTAGTGCCATGGCTTAAGCAGTAGAGAGCACACCTTGAGCTGAAGAGCTGAGGGACAGCCCCTACGCCTAGAGTTCAAGCCCCATGACCAATTAAAAAAAATCAGTCATTGTAACAATACTTAAGATCCCCTTATTCTCATTTGGTTGGATGCTATGGGAAAGAACAAATCAGATTTGGATGGTGAGACAAGATTTTTTGTAATTTTATTGTTTACTGAATTCCAAGTGGTATTGATGACATGAGTCTTAAGCATTTGGGTAGGATATGTAAGAGAGGTGTTGGCTAGGTAGCAGGCAATAAAGTTCCCTTTACCTGCATTGTTTGGTAAGATAGCCCCATGGCTTTTGGACCCATGGATTGTGCTACTGGAAACAAAATTTTAATTTTGTTTGATTCAAATTTAAGTAGCCACATGGGGCTAGTGGCTATGGTGAGACTAGTGACTAGAAAACCTTGTTTTTCAAGCTTCTAAGACCATTACACGTGTGTTCTTATTTGATCATACCCCTTGTATCAGAAGAAGCAGAAATGATCAGTGGGGCAACAAAAACTCAAAGGAACTCAAAAGTTAAGTCTGTTTCTGAAGGTTACCAAACTGTGGGGAAATGGAATCTTTTCTGGAACCTGAATCTTGTGTTTCTGCTGCCACATATTCAGAGAAATATAGAGTATCCAGCGTTTTCCAATTCGTTGCTTGTTTTCTCTCTCTTCATAATGGAGCCCTTGTGCTTAGATTTATAAAGAATGTTTCTTTTGATATTTAGGGGGAAAATTGCATTAACAATTGGATGTTTGTAGTCTAACAGATTCAGATCCACTACAGTGCACTGTGCCTGTGGTTGGAAGATCTGTACTCTTTTCCTACTACAACATATGATCTTGGTGACCTTGAATTTGCTACTTAGCACATCAGATTTCTAGTTACTAGAATGAGTGTTTTTAACCTTCCTGTCGTGTAACTTCAAGGATGGTTGTGAAGAAAATGTCATGTCCTGAAAGACAGTGTGACACATATGCTTTTGACAACTTTCCTTGCCTCTGACAGACTTATGCAAGTAGAGAGGATTGTTGTTTTTTTCTTTTTACCACCTTTAAAAATTAATTTTAATATTGAGTACTTTTCATATGTTAGCCATGAATTAACCTGACCCTCACAACAGTCCTGGAGGATAGGACTTAACTACCTCATTTTACTGATGAAGAAACCAAGGTTCAGTTCCTTGCCAACAGTTACATATATGAGAGACAGAGCTGAGATTAGAATCATGGTGATGGTTTTCTCCCAAGATGCTTGGTAATTTCGGTTCCAGAAACTAAAGCATACCCTAAGGCGTGTGTGTAATTTACCTTTAATAGAGTATTTACAGTATTCCTTGTTACTCTACCCAAGGGTAGCTAGACTTTGTTAGTGACTTTGCAGTTTCCCATTTAGACTTATATTAAGATGGTGAACATTTTCTGTCTTTGGTAGAATGAAAGCATCATC
Source organism: Dipodomys ordii (assembly GCF_000151885.1). Classification (NCBI taxonomy): domain Eukaryota; kingdom Metazoa; phylum Chordata; class Mammalia; order Rodentia; family Heteromyidae; genus Dipodomys; species Dipodomys ordii. The sequence goes on from NW_012267221.1 coordinate 5,522,682, forward strand.
AGTAAGTATTGCTTTCATATAATTCAACTTAAGACTTGTAAGCTTGTGTTACAGATTTCAGATAGGCCCTCTCTCCAGATATTTTTCTAGTAGTGTTATTAGAGATAATACTACTGTTTAGCCACAATTTGAATTAAATCAGTTAAAAACTAGTGTTTAAAAATAACTAATTTAAAAATTCTTCCTGATTCTTCTCAGTTGGATAAAAAATATATCCATCCCAGTTAATCATTTTATGAGAAAAATATTGTAAAGCAAGAATAGATATTTTCCTTGTTAATGGCTAATTTTCAAATATGCTTCCTTACCCTGCTGTTGTGTGATTGCCAAAAATTAGGGTACTTTTGTTGTTCTGCACTTGGTTGGCAAGCTTTGCACATATACTCCCTTTTTAGCTTTACTTTAGTAAGAGCCCAGTGCAAACATGTCTTGTTTGCCTCTGATTCTCCAGGGGTGATAGTTCTCAAGGTCTTGAGGACCCATGGGAATGCATCTGGATGAACCAAACTTTGTTCATCCCCTGAAATTGTTTTGGGGCAAGGGGACAGAATAATACTTTCAAGAAAGCATTTATCTGTTGAGGTTTTATAATTTCCATTTCATTGTCCTTGCCCTTGGATCTTAGTGTAACTTGATTCAGTGTGAAATGGGTTACCACAAATGAAGGGGGACATATGAGTCCACCAGGAGGGGTACAGTCCATTTTCCTTAGAGCCTCTCTGAGAATGCTTGTCCAATTTCTAAGAGAAATGAGCAACTGTGTGCATGCTGTTGCTGTTTTTCTACTTTTGACATTGGAGCTCAGCAAAGTGGGGAGTTCTGTAGTGGTTTCCAGTTAATTGTCTTGGTCTTTGGCTTCAGGAGGCTAACAGAATCAGTGTGATGGCCTTATTTGCTGGACATTTGTCTAGGTGCCATTTGCTGGATGCATGGGGTCAAAAATCAACCGTGCCATAAGTGCCACCTTCTTGCTTACAGCTTCATAGGGAACTCAACATAACTTGTGAACATCTCTACTATTAGAACCATGAATTGTGAGAGACCCTAGCCATCCTGCTGGTTGGGCAGGTTTTGCAGAGTGTAAATGAGTGCCTTTTAAGAAGGGTTCTCCTTAGCTAGCAGCACAGGGTATTTTTTTTTGCAATCAACAGCACCCTGTGCAAAAGCAAAAAGATGTGGAACAGTCCAGTGTGTTTTGAAATACACTATACAAGTACAGTGTAAAACTTAAGTGTTGGCATGCATTAACAGTACCTTCAGAGGATTGCTAGAGCAGGAAGGCAGAATCTACCAGAGTTGGGTATACTCTGCTATTATGGTTTGGGTAGCAGGCTGCTTGGGCAAAATGGGATAAAGCCAAAAGGATGGGAATGAATCCATGGAGTGAAAGGACATGGCTGCCTTCTATCTTAGATAAGGCATTTGGATGTGAATCCAAGCACAGTGCTGTGTTTTGATTGGTTTGGCTCCTTTGTGTATAACCACCCAGTAGTCATTCCAGATCGTGGAATGTATCTACCTTCTCTTGCTCAGGTGCTATATTTAGCATGTGTAGGGAACAGAAGGCTTGGATTGTTGACTATAGGTATTTTGCTTTCTTTAGAGAGATAGTTTTCTTCCATGGAGAATGATGTCAATAGGTTTACCTTAGTGCCCTGGCTACAAGACACTTGTGGTCTTATGTCCAGAGCAGGGGAATTTCCTTCTTCCTCCCTTTGCTCATTCTAGCCTGCCTAACCCAGATTACCATTTCAGCATCCCTTGTTGATGGTGGGTATGCTGTGGGCCACTTTGCATTTGAGTAGTCAGAATGAATTTGACTGGTGATTGAGTTTGAAGAGAGCTGAACTGAGATCAAATCATGAAAGGAAGGTGGCCAAAGCCTTTTATGTTAACACCTTCCTCTGTTATCCTTCTTTGTAAAAGGCCTCAGATTTTCTTCTCTACAAGGACAAGGTGAGAAGATAGTTGTTAAGCAGCTATTCATTTCTTTTTTAATTGCTATTGTTACTTGTGCTGGTACTGGGGCTGAGAGCCTGTATGCTTTCCCTGAATTTTTTTACTTAAGGTTGGTGCTCTACCACTTGAGCCATAGCTCCACTTCTGTCTTTTTGCTGGCTAATTAGAGATAAGATTCTCACAGACTTTCCTGCTGTGCCTGGCTTTGAATTGCCATTCTCAGATCTCAGCCTCCTAAGTGGTAGGCTTACAGACCTTAGCCACTGGGGCCCAGTTGAACTTACTATTTCTAATACATTGTGAAGTCTCCTAAAAAGTGGAGTTTTCCCTTTATATTTTGTAGAGTGAGGCTTCTTCCTCTCAACTAGATCCAGTGAAACAAAGCTCTGGAAGTTGGGAGGCCAGCAATAATATCCACTCCAGTGATTTTGGTTCTTGTTCTGACCTGCTGTTCCTCTTTCTGAAGAAACTGTGTCCTGAAGTTTGACACTGGAGGATCATTTTTTTATTCCTTCTTCCTGTCTCCTGTAGCCTGGGGAGCCTCACTCAAGACTAGAGGGGCTGGAAGGTGGGGGGGGGGAGGCAAGGACACTCCAGGGGTGAGTCAGACCTTAGTGCTTTTGTTTTCTGTCCTCTGTTTGTTCTCTGGGCTGACACTGTCTTACTCTTAACCCTTGAGTGAGCCCAGTGTCCATGCAGAATTCCATTGTGTGCTTGCCTCTGCCTTTCTCTCTCTCTGTCATCTTTCTCTTCTCTCTCTTCTCCTCCCCCACCTCCTGTCTTCCTACCCACAAGTGAGTGTCATGAATCTTGTGTGCTTATTCTTTGTCCATTCCACTACCTTGTTCCCCAATTTTTTTTCTGGGAATGCCAACATGTTACTGTATGTGCTGAACCTGTTCATTAGTAATTCTTGATGGCTTTTCATTCTCTTGGCAAACTGGAATGAAAGAAAAATCCCAAAATAGATGTAACCAGATTCCTCAGACTTAATAAATACCATATGTTCATACACTAGGAATTTTGTTTGTCCTGTTTGGCAATTGGTACTTCTCTCTCTTGTTCTGCCTCTTTTCTAGATTTCTCTTTAATTGTTAAAAAAATTGATGGAGATGAATCCAGGGGCCCTGTACATGGAATATAAGTGCTGTAGCACTGAACTCTATTCTCCACCTGGGCTCCTTACGAATGGAAGTTGTATAGAACGTGTCCTTCAGGAGCGCTGCTGTCTCCTTCAGGGGCTCCTGTGCATGTGGCCATGTGAGTGTTTCCAAGGCCAGCCATCTTGTTTAAAGAGATGTGTGTGCTTGTACTTTTGTGTTTTTGAGGATGTAAATGGTACAGGTGACTTATGCTTGGCATCTCTATAGCAAGCTACCTGTGGACTACATTACCAGCGTGTGCCAAGCCCAGGCAAGTGCTTACACAATGAACTTTGGCTATGTAGTGCTTGTTTGTCTCCCAGAGTAGGCCTGGTCAGCTGTTGATGCAAGCCAGTAGCATTCACTTATATGTTTGTCAGTTACTGTGCTAAGCTCTACCCATTCTTGCTCATTTAATCATTAGAATCATGTGACTGTGTGTATATTCTTACTATCTTTCCATTTTGCCAGCAGAGAGCCTGAGGCTCAGAGGATCCATACTTCGAACTCAAGACAGTTAGGTTTCAAAGCTCATGAGCTCATGATCTTTCCCATTTCTGAAGTGTTGCTCCTCTAAGTTGCTCAGCCAAGTGATCAGATCAAGCAGTTAACTCTTGATTAAGGGGGAACATGGAATAGCCATGGCCTCAGTGGCTATTGCGCAACACGTATGTTTTTTTTCTTTTTTTTAAAAAATTTATTTTATTTTATTTGTGAACATACTGTACAGAGGGGTTACAATTACATGGGCAGGATAATGCGTACATTTCTTACCAAGCATTTCAGCCTCCTCCTTTGTTTATCCTTCATATCCCTTCCCAGCCTCCCCCCGCCCCCTCCCAGTCCCAATCCTTCCCCCCCCCCCACCAACATTGTAAAGCTCGTTTTCGACATGACAACTTGTACTTCTCGTTGTTGCAACAGGTCCACCTGTATCCTTAAACGACTGTTTTTCCCCATCTCCTCCACAAGTTATACTGACATCAAATATAGTGAAAGCAGGGGTTATACTGTGGGGGAGGGACATACAAAGCAACAAAGAGATAATCTTATAAATGCGTGAGAAACACATGCATGAAAGAAAAAAACATTAAAATACATATCTAAGGGTTCATTTTCCTAACATCACATTATCTGACCTTTTCTGCTTGACTCATACTAGATATTGCAAATAAGGGAAACCATGGGGCCTATGTTTCTTTGGGCCTGGCTTACTTCGCTTAATATAATTTTTTCCAAGTCTTTCCATTTCCTAACAAATGGGGCAATGTCATTCTTTCTGATGGAGGCATAGAATTCCATTGTGTATATATACCACATTTTTTTGATCCATTCATCTACTGAGGAGCATGGGTGAAAGACTTAAAGAGAAACTTCTCTGAAGAAGAAAGAAGGATGGCCAATAGACACATGAAGAAATGCTCAACCTCCCTAGCCATAAAAGAAATGCAAATCAAAACAACATTGAGATACCACCTCACTCCAGTTAGAATGGCAAAAATCAAGAACTCTAACAACAACAGATGCTGGAGGGGATGTGGACAGAAGGGAACCTTACTTCATTGTTGGTGGGAAGTAAACTTGTTCAACCACTTTGGAAAGCAGTATGGAGGTTCCTCAAAAGACTCCACATAGAACTCCCCTAGACCCAGCAATCCCACTTTTGGGCATTTATCCAAATGTTTACAAACAAGACCACACTAAAGCTACCAGCACAACTATGTTTATTGCAGCATTATTTACCGCAACACGTATGTTTGAGAGATCCTAAAGAATTTGGACTTTATTGCAGCCCCTTTGATTAAGATACAGATTTCCCTTGTATATCCTCCAAGGTGAGCATGAAGCATCTGGAGCTGTGAGGTCTGCTTACAGAAACCACAGCGTGTTGCTGAAGAACCTTAATATGTGGCTGGTATAATCAAAGGGCAGGCATTTAATCTTATTTCATTTTAATTAAATATACAGGCTCAGTTTAGTTACTGCAAGAACATCTTGTATGTTTGAACAACCTGGGTATATGAACTCATATTTTTAGTTGTACATTTTATGAAATGTAAACAAATTATATATGAGGAAATTTAACACATGAACTGGAATGTGCTATAAGTAAAAAATACACAGGATTTTGAAAGCTTTGCATTTTCCCCCCATTGCCTCATTAGTTACATGCTGAACATGATATAAAATGATAGACCTTACTTAAACCAATATTCCTAGGATCTTACTGAAATCAATTTCACTTTTTTTTTTTTTCTGTACTGGAGTTTGAAATCAAGACTCATCAGCTTCCCTCATACTCGACCAATGTTTCCAGTCCTTTTTGTTTTATTTATTTTCAGCTAAGGATGGTTATGTACTTTTGTCCAGGACTGGCTGTGGGCCATGATCCTTCTACCTCAACCTTGGGAATAGCTGGAATTAAAGGTGTGAACCGTCTGGCTTTGTTTTCACTTGTTAATGACTCACATAATTCTTTTTGGTACTACTGGTCTGGAGCATACATATGGGTACTTATGTAGAGACTTTGCTAGAGCAAGTTCTCAGAAGGTGATTGGGGTGGGAGCTGGCTTGAGAATTTACTTAGTAGAGAGATCTAAGGAAACCTGACCACTTTTTGTCGAGATGGTATTTTAGAATATAAATGCAGTAATAATGGTGCATAGTAGGCCTGGTACAACCTGTAATGCTTTAGAACTTTTTAAACAATTATTTCCACTGTCAAGTGATAAATCCTTTGTGACAGACCTCTCACCAGACTCTGCCTTCCCACTTGCTCTCCCAAGTTCTCCTGACCTGAGAACACTGCACGTATAGGTTGTTTCAGCTTTCCTTGCCATCATGTGTGACTCTTAAGAGTTGTCAGTGTTGCACAACAGGCCCAAGGAGTGACTCATAACTATTGTCATCTCTATTATATATTACCCATCTACCACTGACCCCTGCAGCCTCCTTAGCTGCTTATATAGCCTGATGTTATTTATCAAAGTGGTCTACAGTGGATATCTGATATTGTAGATAGTACCAAACCCGGTGCAAATTTTATTTCCTATATACACATATGTGTATACCTGTGAGGAAGTTTGACTTATAAATTAGCAATAAACAAAACAATTATAATAACATATTATAATGAAGTTGCCAGCATTGATACTCTTGTGCTAATACCTGAGATAGCTATCATGTGATTAATTGGAGGAAAATCTGTATATATTTTCAGATTGTGGTTGGCAGTAAAAACCTGAAGTTGTGGAAAGAAAAACCCCAGAAAAGACCTATAGAAAGACCTATATTTGAACATACTCTATAAACAATTTGGCCCCAGAGCTGCTTTCTTTTTCCTCATACCATTTCTTTCTTTTTCTTTCTTTCTTTTTTTTTTTTTTTTGGTCAGTCATGGGGCTTGAACTCTGGGCCTGGGCACTGCCTCTCAGCTCTTCAGCTCAAGGCTAGCACTCTACCACTTGAGCCACAGCGCCACTTCCAGCTTTTTCTGTTTATGTGGTGCTGAAGAATCGAACCCAGGGCCTCATGCATGTGAAGCAAGCACTCTACCACTGAGCCACCTTCCCAGCCCCCCCCCCATATCATTTCTTTTTGTCATTTTTTTATGCCTTCTAACCATAGCTACCTCATATCATGTTGTTAGCTAACCTTGTTGCTTGGATTTCTCAGTAGCTGCTCAAAGTGAGGTAGAAATGCTGGATCTTAAGTCCTTACTCTCTCCTTGAAGGGCTACCATTTTAAAACTTAGGACTCAGGAAATAATTACTCTAATATTTTCTGCTCTATTTTGTCTACTTATCTTTGTTTTTTTAAGTGTTGTCCTAATCTTTTAGTTTCTCCTCTTGAAAGGAAGCAGTATTTGCATCCTGGGGATAGCCTAAAGGATTTTTATGCCATCATAAAGGAGCACAGTAAATGTCTGGTGTTATACATACAACACACACAGAGTTCTTTAGCACAGTAATGCTCAATAAATTATTACAGGCTATCTTCTTAGAACAGCACTTGAAGATTTGGATAACATCACTTGGAAGGTTGCTCTCTGTGATCTGACAATCATAATATAGTTGAATAGTTCTTACATCTTGGGAATGTAGAGACCTTTTACAATAAAAGTCTGTCCTATAGAAGAGAATAGAAAATTCTTTTCTTCTAGAGTAGAAAGGACTGTAGATAAGATACCAGAAAAAAAATAATGCCTAATCAATTCATTTTCCTTTCATGATCCTAATATATTGTCTCCTCAGTGAAGGTTTATATTACTGAACTAACTCTTTCTGTCTCTCCTTCTCCCCCCCTCTTTCTGACTCCCCCCCCTCTGTCTCCTTCCCCCCTCCCCTCTCTCTTTCTGTCTCTCTTTTGCCAGTCCTGGGACTTGAACTCAGGGCCTGGGCATTGTCCCTGAACTTTCTGCTCAAGGCTAGCACTCTAGCTTTGAGCCACACTGGCCTTTTCTGTTTATGTGGTACTGAGGAATTGAACCCAGGCCTTCATGCATGCTAGGCAAGTACTGTACCATTAAGCCACATTCCCAGCCCTATTTGACCTCTTAATAGTGTCATTTCTGTTTTAGCACCCATGGGTTTCTTCCCAGATCCTATTCATGATTTGAGTCATGTTGTAGAATCACAGGGATTACAATGATGAGATACAGTTCCAGGAAGAAGTGACATTAACCAATAATGGTCTCAGTTGAATGCTGGAGTAGAATGTATCTTTATATATGCTCTTCAAATAAAGTCTATTCGTATGTTGTTTCTTAAAAATGAAATCTTGGCTTTTTCCTAACACTTAGCTGTCCTTGCTCATGGTATGACTAAACTCTCTTCTCTGGAAGTATTAGAGAATGTTTGGATTTGCATAAGAGACCTCCCTTCATGTGTAAAGAGGCAAGAAAAGTAGTTTTAAGTTGTTTAGAAGATTTAATTATCAAAGTTGTGCCACACACAAAATAGCCTGTCATTTTCTTAGTTTTATCTGGGCTGGCCTTATATTTTTGCCCTCTGTACTGTTGGAACAGTAAACTAATTCCTTTGGCAATTTGAGACCATGTTTTGTCTTTTGGGAAATTACAGATTAGTTTGTTTTTTCCTCCCTCCCTCGAAGTCAGAGGCTGTTCAACTCCTCATTTTTATCCTCTTGAGGAGCAAGAGGCCATTTAGATTGAGCAAGTAAGCTATATTTATTCTTCTTGACAAAGAAAGCCAAATTATTTACCAGAAAGCTCTTTAGTTTCCTGTACCTAGCACTTGACTGTGGGGTGCCTTAAAAAAAAAAGCAAATGACCAAAAATAAGTAAAAGAATGAGCTCTCAGTGTATTCCATGTGGGAGCTGGGTGGATGCTGGGAGTCAGGCCTGGGTAGCATAGCAGCCCCACTTTGGGAGAGAGCCAACATTTGTTTCTTAGTGGCTACATTTAGCAACTTTTAACCCTACCTCCTCACACTGGCTAGGCTTTATAAATAGGAACCTTTTCCTATAGAAGACCAAGAAGGAGGCTTGGGACGAGTCATATGGGGTTCCAAATAATGATGTTTGGGGAAAATAGTGCTCATTGACTACATTCTCAGGACTTTCTTTGAGCCTGGGAGGTCACTTTAGCTTGTACTTGGATCTAGCTTTTCTCAGGCATGGCTACCTTATAGAAGCTATCTGAGTTTTTGAAAGTTCCCAATACCATGCTATCACCCTCAATAGTGGGACCTGGGAGGCAGTAATTCTTACAGGCCCTTAGAGGAGTCCAGCTTCAGGCAGTACTGAGAATAGGCTGCTGATCTAAGCATTTTTCAACTAAAGAGGAGTAGTAAGATCCTTCCATTCAAATGTTATTCTATAATAGGATAGTTCTTGTTACCAGTGATTTTGACTACTGTCAAGCAGAGTGATTTCATTGCTTAGATTAATCTGTCCTGTATATTATAATAGCAGAGACTTTATAACACAAGCATATCATAGTTTTACCTGATTGGAATAGAAACTTCCCAGTGGTGTCCTGAAATGTCTTCAAGTACTTTGAAGCAGTACCTTCTAATTACCACTAATAAAAGATCAATGAATTGTAGATGTGCAGTTAGTATGTGTGAAGCTATTTTGCTCAGTTATATCTCAATTTGCTTTTTTAAAATGCAAGTGTGTAACAAGGTGTTAGTATTTCCTACTGAAAAGCTTATTTTTTTTTCTTTTGGTTCCAAAGGCTGATCAGACCTAAATCTGACCAACAACTCACTTGGCTTGAGCCAACAGGAAGCTTCTTTTACTCTGTATTTGTTACACATAGTGTGAATATTTACATTTTACTATAGAAATTGTCTAATTTAGACTATTAAGGTGCAGCTTCAGATACTACTTGAATGTTAGGGGAGTCACCATAGGCACTGTTTATTTTTATTTATTTATTTATTTATAATTTTATTGGTACTGGGGCTTGAAGTTGGGCCTGGGCACTGTTCCTTAGCTTTTTTTAATTCAAGGTTGGTACTCTACCATTTGAACCATACCTCTACTTCTGCTTTTTTAGTAGTCACTATTTTTCCTTCTCCTGACTGACTTTGAACTGGTATCCCTAGATCTCAGCTTCCTGAGTAGCTAGGAATACAGAATTACAGCTAGGATTACAGCTAAGATTACAGGAGGCACTGTTTATTATCTACAAATTCTGAAACATCTAGCTCTAAGCAGTTGAGAAGGGATATGCACTGGTGTCCTTATTGTGTCAGTTCTAGGATCTCATTTTTATATTCTAATTCTGTCACTCTGTGACCTTCTGCAACTTACTTGACCTTTTGACTCTCAGTTTTCCATTTCTTCTGAGGTAATACAAACGATAGTGTCTATCTAAAGGGCTATTGTGAGGATTAAGAGAAATAATGTACACAGTGTTTTGAAAATAGAAATTTAGGAATGTTGTGAATGCCACAAGTTCATCTTTGGAGAACTATAATGGTATATAGTAAACTCTTAAATGTAAGTTTCTTGTAGGTGAGAGAGGCCTTCCATGCATTATACTAAAATACTTTTAAAAATAAGGTGTTTGTTAAATTTGAGTCTTCAAATCTATTTATCAGGTTACAACTTTGTGACCACTTCAGAAATAAATATTGGAGCATTGTTTCAAGAAAAGGAGAGTGTGTATACAATATTTGTGCATTTGTTTTTGTGTGTCATGAATCATGATCCTTGCTTAGTGGGATAGCAAAGAAACTAGAGATTTAGAAGGTTTTTTTTTTTTTTAAATAGGAAAATGCTCTGTTCACTCTTTTCAGCAGACACAGTCCCCAAGTGCTTTTAATGATCTGCTTACTTTCAGTGTACTGAGATAGTCTACTTCACATGTGAAACACACACTGAGTCCAAGACTTGAGAAAATTATGGAGATGATAGGAGACAAAAATTTCTTTTGTTTATACTATTGAAAAAGTCATTGTGATTCAGATAATCTGAATACTTGCCTGCTGTATTTCACATGCAGACCCAGCATTGAAAGTCTCTGGAGAAAATCTTAACAACACCTTCTGCTAGGAAACTCTTACTGTATAAAAGGCATATACTGAGTTTCTTAAACCAAGGGATATATGTGTCATTCGTCACAGTTTGGATTTTCTGTTCTGTGGGAATTTGTTTAATCATAATACAGTAAAAACAAAGAAGTGGTATGTTAATTTTTCTTGTCCCATCTTTATTGCCTTACCAGTGTTAATCAGTGACCTTGTCTCTGATCCAGTCTGACCTTGGGACTATCCATTATTTCTGGGATTCACTACTGCTATTGAGTGTTAGCTGAGGAAATTTTCCCTCTAATATAAAGAATTCCAATGAAATGGAAAGTGACTATAAGTAACTACAGGTAATTAGAAGTAGTAAACACTTATTCATATATATGATTAGAGTACTTTCTGATTTTAACAGGTGATTATTACTTAGATCCGAATGGCTGTATGGAGCTATTAGAACTGTTACTTAACGATTCTTAGCTAATGCTGCAAAGTAGAGGAAAATAGTTACAGAGCCTTTTAAAGAGATGTCATTAAATTTCTACCAAATAGATAGTTGACGTAGCACTTCTATTGCAGGAGATGTAAACTTCTGTTATGCTGGTGTTTCCATAAGTTTGCTATGTAAGTAGAAGGAACGTGACTCAATGTTTTTATATGTATGGCACTCTCGGTGACATTGTCATTCTTTGCTGCTTGTGTATGTAAGTGCAGAGTGAAACCTAGTCTTGCAATTAGAATTAATAACATTCCCTCCTTTAAAACTCTATTTAGAGGGATAAAAAGTTAGGTTGCCTTTTACTTTTGAATCATTTAATATTTAGTGGAAATTGCTACCTTGACTTTAGCATTGATATTGTGAAAATAAATATGATTTGATTTTAAAAGATAAGGGAATGTCATTGTGGTTTTATGTCACTATTTTGATTTCAAAGGTTTTGTCTTTGGGGAAACTATATAACAGAAATAGAATAAAAATTTGCAGTTTTGTCCCTGTGTAGCTTTCCCTTCAAGCTCTAAGTGACTGAACAGACCTATGAATTTTTGCAATCTGTTTGCTTATCTAAAAGTGAGGAAAGTATACATACAAAATTCACCTTGGGCAATTATGTAAAAATAAATGGAATATGTGTGAAACTTCTTTTGAAAAGTGGTAACTAACTGCTATGGAATGTTAAAATACAATGATAATAGATCACTGGAAAATGTCTGAGAATAAATAGATTTTTGGAACCATAAAATACAGCTAAATATAATGCATAGTTGGAACAGGTTGGTAAATTCTAAAAATTAGTTTTCATTACTCAAGATGACTGCTGTTGTTTTTCCTTTTAGATATTCAGAAGTGAGTAGTGAGAGGATGGTAATCCAACTTTTTGGGTTGAGTTCTAGACCCAGAAAATGGAACTCCTTACTATTACCATTGCAAGATTGCTAGAATAGATACATTCTCACCAAAAGAGGTAAAATAATGCATGTTATTTAGGTTAATTCTTTGTACAGTATATGCATAATCTAAAACATTGTGCTCTATAAATATATACAATTAACTGTCTTAAAAGAAAAGGCCTTAGGGGCTGGAAAGTTGGCTCAGTGGTACAGCACTTGCCTTGCATGCCTGAGGCCCTGGGTTCGATTCCTCAGCACCACATAAGCAAAAAGAAAAAAGCCGGAAGTGGTGCTGTGGCTCAAGTGGTAGAGTGCTAGCCTTGAGCTGAAGAGCTGAGGGACAGCACCCAGGCCCAGAGTTCAGGCCCCACGACTGGACCCCCCCAAAAAATAGAAAAGGCCTTGGTATTGTATATATGTTTATTTGAATTAGGGAACGGAAGGGGAACAGAATGGTGAGACAAAGAACAAGGGAGGAACCAATGCCACAGTGATATGCACAAGACAATATGTTGGAAATGATGTATATAACTTGAGGGGGAGGGGAAGTAGGAGAAAAATGAGGGAAAGGGTAAGAAGTTTGACAGGAAATGTACTTATTACCTTATGTAAATGTAACCCTCAGTACATCACCTTGACAATTAAAAAAGCATAAAAGGAAAAAAATGAGAGTCTTAAATGGAGTATAGTGATTGTGAATATGAAATGTACAATTAGAACCCCAAGTACCCTACTCAGTGGTCCCTTGAAGAGAGTATTTGGGGTGTTAGGATGAAGGTGTTCTCCTAAGGTACTTTACCATCTCTTTTATGAACACAATGACAATTTTTTTCAAAAGTCATGCTTTAGTGGGATGCAAAATAGCCTGTGAGTGATTTGTCAGCGGTGTGGCCTCAAAGAATCACTGGTGGCATCTGGCTTCAATGCCTCAAGCTTGTAGCATTCTAAGTATGGCTCTACTTAAGCCCTGGCTTTAGTTTCCATTTGGTGACCCATTTTTTTGTTTTTGTTTTTTAATTTCAGCATTCACTGTTTATTGTTTGATAATATATTTTTATTAGCCAGTTATATTTGTCCCATAAAGGAAAAAGAAATAGTTCTATAATTTTGAAGAAAAGAGACAAAGTTTAATTGATTGTACAAGGTCACATAACTACTAAATAGCACTGACAAAAACCTTCCACAGTAGACTGAATAAGAGCCTTGATAAATCTGGTGTCTGATGAATGTTTCTGTGGTTATGAAACAACATCAACATTTCGCTTAGCATCATCTTATATGTTCATATGTACATAGCTTTTGAGCTACTGTCATCCTCTGCTAGGACAATATTAGACATATACTAATTATTAAAAATGAGGGAAACCATGGAGTCTCTGTTTCTTTGAGTCCAAGTTATTTTACTTAATATGATTTTTGAAGTCTTTCTATTTCCTTCAGAAAGGGGCAATGCCATTATTTCTGATGGAAGATAGAATTCATAGAAAGGAGTTTTTATTTATTTATTTATTTGGTCATGGGCCTGAGCTCTGGGCCTGGGCACTGTGCCTCAACTCTTCAGCTCAAGGCTAGCACTCTACCACTTGAGCCACAGCACTGTTTCCGACTTTTTTCTGCTTATGTGGTGCTGAGGAATCGAACCCAGGGCCTCATGCATGTAAGGCAAGCGCTCTACCACTGAGCCACCATTACAGGCCCTAGAAACAAGTATTTTTGTTTTTACTTTTGTGTGTGTAATGTTTGCAGTTCTTTAAAAAAAAATTTATGGTAAAGGTGATGTACAGAGGGGTTACAGTTACATAAGTAAGGAAATGAGTACATTGCTTGTTGAACAGTGTTAATCCTTCCTTCTCCCATGTTCCCTCTCCCCTGACTCCTCCCCCCACGCAGTTATTTTGTTTGTCTTTCGTTTTCCCCCTCTGGTTTATTCCTATGGTCACTGTTTTTGATTTTGGTTCCTTTTGTCTTGTATATACTTTTATCTGATACATTAATCTGATTGGGAGGGGAAAGGGTGGGACTAAGGGTGAACCAATGCAACAGTGATACTCAGTAGACATGTTGGAAGTGAACTTTACAACTTGGAAGGGGAGGGAAAGTGGGAGAAAATGAGAGAGGGGGGTAACTGTTGGAAAATAAATGTACTATTATTTATGTAACTGTAACCCCTCTGTAGATTACTTTTATAATAAAATAAAATTAAAATCAACAATGGTGACTGTAAGCAGTCTTGAGTTCTGAGAAATAGTACATTTGAAGAGTTCTAGGCTGATTGATGAGTCCATTGTCTGATTAGTTTAGAGGTAGAAATTCTGATTGGATGAATGAGAATTACTATTTTTGTAGATATTTATGAAATTGTATTTTCTCATGCTTCAAAATATGATTATAAACCCTGTTTTCTTCCAAAAGAATAAAAATTCCCTTGGTTAGAAATAAGAAAATAAAAGAATGTTTAACTTTGTTGAAAAGATAGGCCAAGTAGATTGACTCTTCCCTGCTAATGAAGTGTACCACACTGAATCTCCATTTCATTTACCTAAATAATAGGGAATTACATCAGACAGCTGAGTCCTTCAAGCTATGAAAATTTCTTACAATAGAGCCCTTACTTTTGGAACAAGAATTGGGTGGAATGGGTGAGAGCCAGAGGATGACCAACACAACTGGGGGACTTTCTTCTCTTCTGTGTTCTCATTTTCTTCATCTATAAAATGAGGTTTTGGGGATTAGATGGCTTGCATAAACCTTTCCCCAAGATACATGTCTGATACTGTTCTGCCCCTGACACAAAACTTATTTCTTCTTTCCTGATTCCTTTAAGCTCTACTTGCTTGCTATTGTAGGTCATAAATCAGGACAAATGGGTGTCTCAGGATAAACACTAGACAAGACAGGAGTCTCAGGCTTACTGTCTGGTGAAGATTATTGTTTAGGTTTGTCTATTTAGAGCCTCTCAGGTCCTGGCCAATCCAAATAAGTAGGTTTTATAAAGTTTAACACTGGCAAATTAAATGAAACAGTAGAAGGAAGCTGAAGATGGACATTGAGTATAGGTTAGATAATGATTATATAAAAATGGTTTGTATTCTTTTTAATTTTGGTCTACATGTTTCCAGTAAAGGTATCTCTGGTTGAATGGGACAACATATGTGCGTTTGTGTGTGTGTGCGCGCGTATATAGACTGCACTTGTATAAATAGCAGCTGCTAAACTTAGTACTGTAGGATTGTTTCACACTACATGGTTCAGCACAGCCTGCTGAACCAAGCTTTGAGACACCTAGGCCTTTGATTAAATTAATCTAAATAGACAGTCCTGATAGCTTATGAGTGCTATGTACACAGAACCACAGTGTATAAATCAATGGGAAACCCATTAGTTCTTTTTTTATTTTCTTGGGCTCCATTCGGTCCTTTAGGGCACCTTAGGACTTCACCTACATTGTTTGGAAAATTTTGATAGAAGAAGTCTTTCAGTTGTCATTACAATGGTCTAAAATATATGAAATAACAGAATTGTATAATCCTATTCTTGTGTCATTTTAGTAATCTGTTTTGGTGAACTAGTGGGAACTAGTTCTGTACTTTGATAATTATGGTGTTTAACCTTAATTGGGTGATCTCAAAAATGCATTATTATATTAGGAACAATATCATAGGAACACTGAGTTTCAGGAAGGCTTACCCATGTGTATTCCCTGAAACAAGTATAATGAAGACAAACATGAGTTTTACTAAAAATTTCAGTATGAAACAAGGTAAGTAGAATAAACATTGTCATTTGAATTAATTCTACTGTGAATATAAGATAATCCCCCATATAGGGCAATGTTGTATATTCTTAAGAAAAATATCACAATAAGCTTTGAATGTTTAAGCTTTTTAGAATCTAGATTAAATAATTGAGAATATGTTAATATTTAGTTACAATAGAAAACAATATAAAACACATTAACTTAGAAAAATTGTATTCCCCACCATCTTCATGAAGCAGTTTTATTTGTGGCTTATATACTCTGGGTCCTCTAACAAGCATATAAATCCTTCATCTTTTCTGTCTAATGTCAGCTTCTCCATCACCAGAACCACTGTTAGGCTCTGCGCTGCTCTGCTCTTGGTAGTACTGAGTTTGAACTTGGGTCCTCTCACTTACTGGGGAGTCATTTTACCATTTGAGCTACTCTGCCAGCCCTATTTACTTCTTCCTTCCTTCCTTCCTTCCTTCCTTCCTTCCTTCCTTCCTTCCTTTTCTTTCTCTCTTTTTCTTTCTCTCTTTCTTTCTCTCTCGCTCTTTCTTTCTTTCAAGATAGTTTCTTAAATTCTTCTATTTGTGCTTGTTCATGTTGTTGGCATGCATCATTGTGCCAGCAATGGGTTGAGATAGATTGTTGTGAACTTAAAAAAAATTTTTTTTTCATGTGGAACCTTGAACCACAATCTCCTTGACTTTTACCTTCCAAGTAGCTAGGATTACAGGCTTATGCTACTATGCCAAATTTGTTTTTCTTTTGTTGATAACAGGAACTTAAAAACAAAAAAACCATCAAAGCCTCCTACTTGCTAGGCAGGTGCTCTTCCACTTGAGCCATGCCCCCATCTACTTTTGCTTTCATTATTTCCAGATAGCATCTCACATTTTTGTCTGATCCCACCTGACTTGGTCCTCCTATTTATGCTTTCTGGTTGACATGGGAGTCTTGCTAAGTTTTCTGCTCAGGCTGAACTGTGACATGCCCCTCTCCATCTCTGCTTCTTGAGTAGCTGGTATTATAGATGTGAGCCAGCATTTTCTTACACTTCCAGAATATACCATCATGATTTCTAAGTTTGCTTAATATGGCACTAAAGCTGTATGATTCTTAATTTTTGTTTGCCCACTGAACTTATTTATCTTTGTTTTTGTTTTTACATAAATTTACTAGGATCTTTTTTTTTTTTTGGTTGTTCGTGGGGCTTGAACTCTGGGCTTGGGCAGTGTCCCTGTGCTCTTTAGCTCAAGGCGAGCACTCTACCGCTTGAGCCACAGTGCCACTTCTGGTTTTCTAGTGGTTTATTGGAGATAAGAGTATCAGGGACTTTCCTGCCCGGGCTAGCTTTGAACCGTGATCTTCAGATCTCAGCCTCCAGAGTAGCTAGGATTACAGGCATGAACCACCAGTGGCCGGCCTAGGGTCTTATTAAATGTGGTCCAGACTGGCCTTGAACTTGCTGTGTAGTTAGTATAAGTGATCCTCCTCCCTCAGCTTTCTAAGTGCTGGTATTATATGTAGAAACTATCCTCCCCAACTTGTATTTTTAAATTACTCACATGCTGTCAAAAATAATTATTTAGAACTAGGCTCTAGTAGCTTATACCTGTAATCCTACCTGCTCAGGAGCCTGAGATGTGAGGATCGTGGTTCAAAGCTAGCCCAGGCAGGAAAGTCTCATGTGAGACTGTTATCTCTAATTAATCACAATAAGCTGCAAGTGGAGCTGTGGCTCAAGTGATAGAGGACTAGCCTTGAGTGCAAAAGCTCAGGGACAGCACCCAGACCCAGAGTTCAAGCCCCAAAACTGCCTCCTTCAACCCCCCAAAAAGTTAGAAGAAAAATTATCAGTACTTTGGCTCAATGAATAACTGGCAGATTCATGGATTCATATATGTTTTAGAATATTTTTATATTTTCACTTTCCTTTTGCCATGGGGTTGCATGGAATATATGTCCTGTTTTATTGATGTTATTGTCCTATATGTAAGCTATCTGTCCAGTACAGTATGCATAATATAATGCAAGCAGATGCTTTAAATATGATTGGGATTTTGTGCTCCTGTGACTGTTGTGAGAAAAGTGGGCTCTGAGTTGGCTGCTCTGGCTTTGATCCAGGATCTCCGAATGAGTTAGGTGCTGTAGCAGTCCTGAACCTTATCCTGAGTAGTCCAGCTGCAAATCTTTGAGGTGCACAAGATATTAACTCCTCCTTGAACTGCCAGACTTAGTTTGTGAGTAGTATTAGAAATCTAATAATATTTCTTTTATTATTTTTGTTTGGAGTAGCAGAACTAGATGTTACATTCAAGAAGGCTTAGATGACTTCTGGATCAGAAATGACATTGGTGATAGCGACGGTTTCCCAAGGGCTATGCACTAACCTAGGATTCTAGAGAGTAGGCATTTGAAGAATATAGCATACTTGAATACCAGATGCATGTAGTAAAAAATGTATCACCAGCCTTGTGTGCAGTGTTCGTTTTTTCCAGTGAGACCTCCAAAGGGCCTATGAATAGAAGCCTCATGTTTTCTTCTGCGATGACTCATTTTTTTTAGTACACTAGGAAAAAAAAACAAACCCAGAAACTGGCCTTTGTGTTTCAGAGTCTCTGCACATTCATTGACTACATGCATGCACACATATACTTCCAACATTAATCTGCATATTTGAATTGTAGGTGTTTGCATGCATAGTCATTTACTTCAGTATATTTAAATATACTTATTGCATGAACTTTTTTGCTGTCTAAAGAAGAGTAATCACATATATAAAATGTTCAAATATTTATTCTTAGTAGAGGAACATCTCTCATTGTATCTGCATTTCTTTCCTGCTTTTTTTTTTTTTTTTTTGGTCGGCCGTGGGGCTTGAACTCTGGGCCTGGGCGCTGTCCCTCAGCCTTTCAGCTCAAGGCAAGCGCTCTACCACTTGAGCTACAGCGCCACTTCCGGTTTTCTGGTGGTTTATTGGAGATAGGAGTCTCACGGTCTCTCC